>NW_024499239.1:21166994-21499494 GCF_017590055.1 Onychostruthus taczanowskii | reverse complement strand
GGTTGGACTTGATGATTTGTGAGGTCTTTTCCAACCGGATTGATTCCATGAGTCTATGAAAAGTACTGGCTTCAGTTCTACCACTTTGTGGCCTTGGGCAAATGCATTAGTTACTGTTACTCCATTCATTAAATGGTTTTATTAAGGATTTGCTAAATTATAAGCTTCTTTCTTAATGCCTAAATTAAGTATCTATGTGAAGTCTATTGAGGTACAACTTATTGGAAGCATAAATCATCAAATCATCCTCATTAGTAATTGTGTGGTTCAGATACAATACATTTCAAGCTAATTTTGAGTAGAGGAGACCTCTGTAAATGATACATCATGACTAAGTTAAGAGTTCTCATGAGAGTTGAAAGGGGAAATAATTCCAAGTTTGATAGTGGCCTGCTTTGATAGCTGTGGTGTAGCTTATACCCCTGTTCCTTACTGACTTGAACGTGTATGAAAGATGGAGTCTGAGTTCTGGAGGTGGCTGGTGACTTATCTCTTTTGTGCCTGTCTGCTGATACTGCTGCTGCTGAATCTGACTGGGGGTGTGGTGCTGTGAGGCATTTCCTTAATGGAAGAGGGCATAACTGCACAAAATGTGTCTATCTTGAACTGTGTTGATTTTGGAGGCTCTAAGACAACTCTTAAACAGGGATGTCTTATTTCTGGTTGGCATTCACTACTGCTGCTTCCTGAGGTAATGTAACTGAGAGTTCAAAAATCTTCAGCATGTCTTTTTGGTGTGGCATCAGTGGTACCTAAAACTGTGTAGCTGAGGTGCTGTGTGCTGGCAGCACAGATCTCACCGTAGGCTGAAAAGAAGATTGATGTGTTAAAAATGAATTCATATAAGTGGCTGTTGAGTGTGTTGGTGTTTGTTGTGCTCAGTGGTGTTCAAAAAGGCTTTGCCAGTTGCCTTCAGTTTCAGAGGAGGATTAGCTTACCTTCACTTTAGTATGTTGTATCATAATGGAGAGGTATAATGGTTACTGGAGTAAATGTTTACATTAATATTCACATTTTCACACATCTCCAGTACATATGAAGGTGTGTGACCTGCAATTGCAGAAGCTATTCTAAAAAAAAAAATCTCTGCTTGCTCTGTTATAACATACATCTGAGCAAGATTAGGTGTGTGGTATCCTTGTTGTCTTTGGCTCTTTCTGTTTAAATCTCCAGGAAATCTGAAGACTCAAACCTTTGCTAGGGGAATTCTCTGAAGTGAAGTCACAGAAGTGTTGATTTGAGATTCTCCTTTCTTCTTCCTGCCCACCAGAAAAGACTTCTAAGAAGAATTCCAGTTTTCCAGAATTTCAATGCCTTCCCAATGGCCAACAACATGTCTGTCAGCTGTTACCCTGTTTGTCACTTTGTTAATCATAAAAATATTGTATTTTGTACTGTTGCTACAAGTACCCAATGTAAGTGAACTGACATTGGAAAGATGTTTTTCTCTTCTGTTTTCTCCACTAAACAAAGAAGTAGCAATGCCAACCCTTTTTGAGGGGTGGGAGGGTGGGTGGGGGCTCATTTCTCTTCTTCACAGGTCTGTGTCTTTGGTTTCAGCTTTGCTGCTGCCTTTAGGAGAGTTAAGCCCCTTCTAGCTCAGTGCTTAGAGATTTGAAAGAAACTCATTGATGCACTCTGGATCTACATATAAACATGTTGAAAAACATGCCAGGTAAACCTGTGTTTTCCTGTAACTACTTTTGAGTTTTTACTGGTTTGCTTATAGAGATCATAAGTGTAAATGGGATTTTAAAATGGATGATGTAAATTTCTATCTCTCTAAAAATCCAAAAGAGTTATATTGATTGTGTCTTTTCTGATAGGTTCTTCTCAAGGTTGTTTTAAAACCTTCTACTAGTTTATCTCATTTTAGAATGGCTTGAAGTGGGTGTTCACACTTGAATCAAGGTCCATAGCCTTTAACATTGCTCTTTTATGAGAAATATGCAGTCTTTTTTTGTGTTGTTAATGGTGCCTTGGGCAGAGTTTCCAAGAGATCAGAAGGTGTGTAGTCTGGGTATTTCTTTAACCTACCTTTTCCTTCCAGTATGTCTGTGTTGCAGAAGTACAGCAGTCCACAAATCTGCATAGAGGGAGCTACTGGACACTTCTTTTCCAGAAATTGCCAAAGACAAACCCCCTGCCAGTGAGGAGCGTTTGGGAATCTCATATAAACTCTTAACCTCCCTTTCCTGGACCATTTTCTTCTGGCAGCTGAACAGAAAAGTAAAATGAAGATCTCTGACAGTGCTGTAATACCCTTGGGCTGACAGTTCCAGACTCATGAACTGGCAAGGAGATCATGACAATGTAATGTAAGTCAATAGTACTTACATCCAGTTTGCTGTCAATGAAGAGAGGAGGCAGTGGGCAGGTGCAATGTCTGTGAAGAAAGAGACATGTAGTATTAAATGGAAGAATAAATAAAAATCTATACTCATGTACTCACAAATAACTACCACTGGTACTGCACAAACTAGCATGCATTCCACGCAAAGTATGTCACTCAACTAGCTTACACAAGTTTGATTTTTCTGAGGGAAAGTTGTCTGGGCTTATTTTCCATTCTGGTTTCCCTTATCAGCCTGTTCACTCAAATCAGGTTGCTACAATGGGCTTCTGCTGGTTTAGGGGGAACAGAGGAGTTGCATGCAGGCAACATGATATTGTCCAAGGTTGTTTTGCTTGTGGCTGAAATACAAGATTTGAATCCAGGAATTTGGAGTAGGAAAGATGCAATGCCAAACTCATTAGACCAGATGAGTGTATTGCTGCCTGTTGTTGCTTCAACAGACTCTTCATGCTTCAATCCACTCATCTGTGTCAGCTCTTGGGAGACTGGTTCAGCTGGAAACCTATAAACAGCAAAGCCATCTTCTTCCAAAAGTTAAAAAAACATAGGAATCAAGTCGCTTGAAGTCAAATATTTGACCATACATACCTTGTCTCATACTGTCTGTCTTCAAGACCTGATAAAAGTTTTTGTCCAGCTATTGCTTGACGACTAAATAAATTCCACAGTATTGCTAAAGGCAGTTAAATTGAGGTTTTCATGGTTTTTTAGATGGTTTGTTTTGTATTAAATTGAGGGCAAATTAGATATAACCAACTTGCAAGAGGGGTCCTCTCTGGACAGTCTTAACAGAATAACAGGGAGAGTGAAGTTTTAACATTACATCAGCCTCTTCACTTACATGTGTTGTTTGTATCAGGCTATGAGCTCTTTGCTAAGTGAAATTTCACTTTGCTAAGTGAAATTTCAAGGCTGGAAGCAGAGCCAGAGTTGTGTAGACTTGCTGACTGAAAGGTGTGATGGGTAGAAGTATTGAAAATGGGAAGGGAAGTGCACCCTGATAGCCTAGTACCTAACATAGGAACAACACTGTCACCTGTATCCTTTAATGCAAGGTCACCTCTAAGATTTCTTAATTGAGTGTGCTTTTACTTTCTGTAACAGTTGCAGATAAAGTCCTTGTGTTCTAGTTAGTAAGTAAAAAAACTTTTCCTTTTGAAGAGAGCAGTGAAAATGCAGTTTGCTGGCATTTGTCTTATATGGGCCTTCTACCTTTTCCTTTTTCTGCCATCAGTCTGTCTTAAAAGCTTTAAAAGGTGATTTCTCTTTCCTCTTAGTCTGAGTTCTTGTTTGAAAAGTCCATTTGAAGAATTAATGAACCTTTTCAGTAATGTAATTGTGGTGCATGTCACTTGCCCAAGCCATTTTGTGGTCTAAAGTTAAATTCTTTCTTTTATTCATTCTCCCCAGCTGCCTGTGACCCTTTTTGTCATTTACATTGGTCATACTTGCCTATTTCCCCAGGTGGGGAAGCTTTCTGAAGGCAGTCTTGCAGAAAATCTTACCCTTTCTGTATCATGAGTTATGCTCCTTGGGTCAAAAGGCATGAAATTGTGTATTGACTGGGGGAGGGTTATTAAAATAATAACAGTAATAAAAAATTTGGGACTGCCTGCAGTATTGAAGTGTAATTCTGGGAGGAGCTGGCTTAATAAACTGAATGGGTAAGAGTAGAATTGCAAAGTAAAGGGCTTAAGTCTGTTACCCGATGCTCCTTATTCTGAGAGCTTCTGATTAACAAGAAGCAAAGTAATTCACTGAATACCCTGTCAGAGAAAGCTCCATACTGTCTTCTCAGCTTCTCCATACTGTCTTGGTGCTTTTTTAAGTGGTACAAAAGCATAACAGGTAGTTGAGAACTGGTGGAAGAGTTATGTAAATGCATGTATAACATCATGAGAGGTTTCAGATGTCTATTAAATTTGCTGCAGAGCTACAGCTGGGGATGTAATGCTAGATAAGGAGGTTAGTGGAAATGCAAGAGTTAAGCAGGTCAGTGTACTGATTGTGCAGTGTGAGAGTCAGTCATCTTGCCACATCAGGACTGTTAATCTCTTCCAGATATTTCTTCATTTCAGTTCACATAGAGACCACCAGTTGTGATCATTACTGTAATCACTCTTCTGAAATCCACTTTTAGCCCATCTTACCAATTGGTCAATCCAGATTTGTCACAGCTGAGTTACTGGCGAGAGTTGGTGTCTTCTCATGTGGTCTAAACTTTGTATCTTTTTTGGTCACTGTTAACCATTATAGCCTGATTTTTATTTTTTTTTCTCTTTCCTCATGCAGATGCCTTTTTGGGCACTAATCTACACTTGTGCAACAGGAGTGTCATCGCTGCATGCCTTGGAACATTTTAGGCGTAGGAGTCAAGGACTTGAAAGGATTAGGCACTGGCAATAAATTTTGGCAGTGCCTTGGACTAGGGCATGCTAATCTGTATGATGCATGCAGATAGAATAAACATGGAAGAGAAGTCTTAAAAAGTTGAAGTCATTTCCATACAAAGGTATGTTTGTCCTTGGGCTGGAATCCTTTAAGTGATGTGGTATGGGGAGAGAAGGAGGTCTGGCATGACCTGCTGCCAGTTCCCTTTTCTCATACCAGTAATATATGACATGGTCTGGTGATGGGGGTGAAGCATTTACTAAAACCAGTTGGAACTCAAAATACAGTTACAGATTGCAGTCTTCAGGCTGACTGGCTGACTTGTTTATTGCACAGTTTCTTTAAAAAAAAAATAACCCAGCACCTCATATGTATTTAGATGGGGAGATTATCATCTCTAATTTGGATTTGGTTTTGATGTCAATGGCTGTTGGTGACTTAAGCAATTTTGAATGTTGCTGTAATACAGAATCACCCAAACAATAGTCACCCAATAAGGAAACAGTGCAGCTGGTTGAGAAATTGTGGAAGTGATAGTGTTTTGAAATGACTGTGAGGGAAAAAAAACACCACCACAAAACCTAATTCTTTTGGGTTATAGCCTGGAATGCATTTTGTGTATTAGATTGCAGGAGATAATGCAGCATAAGTATGAAAAACAAACATGTTACTTCAGTTACATGTGTAAATATTGATGCCCTGTTTTAATGTCATGATCTAAAATGGTTTTGGTTTTAAAGGTACCCTTGTTCTAACTGCGTAAGGCTTAAACATTGCATAGAGATGACCTACTTCCTCTTCAATTTTTTTTTTTTGCTGTTGTGGTAGTGTTTCATAGGCCTAAACCTCATAAGATGTGCCATTTCATGGCTGTGCTGAGCAAGTATTGTGCTCTGCACAACTTCAGATGCTGTATCTTGTATGATAGCTGAAATTAGCTCAGGGTAAATGAAGAAGGAAAAAATTGCTATTTTGAAGTCGCTTTAAAAAAATGATTTTGTTTTCTTCATTATAAGGTTTTTAGCAATTCATTTTTTCATTTTAATTTGATTTGTAAAGCATGTAGAAAAGATTGTTGTACATTTTTATACAAGGTTGTGCATCTTAGATTCTTTGGAAACCTGTTACTTACTTCTGGTGAAGGAATCTAATTTAATCACTTTCTTAAATGTATTTTGCCCTAGCCAGCTGACAGTATTTCTGGTTTATTGTGGTCTATGCAATCCAGTAGCTCCATCACTGCACTGAGAATTGGTCTTTTCTAGGAGGATTCTTGATGAGGATCTGAACTGTGGTGGAGATGTCTCCAGGCTGACGCTGGTGTCTCACATTGATAAACAGCTGGAACAGGTGAGGCAGGAAAGACATGGTGCAACTACAGCTTGATTCCCATTTTACAGAAGAAGCATCAGCACAGAGGTGAAGCAGCTTTGCCTCAGAGCTACCTCAGCTCAGTACATCTCTGAAATGGAGCTGGAAACTGAACACTGACATTCAGAGACCCAAGTCTGTGGCTGAATTACTAGCCTGTCTTATGTCGTGAGGATTTAGACAAGAATTGTCACTTGATAAAGAAGAGGAGAAGCACTGTGCAGCATTATATTCTTGCTTTGTGGTGATTTTTGCACTATGTGTTCTCATCTATTTACTCTCACCACCTCCCAAATCATTACATTGATCCTTGCTCCTACAGACCTTGTGGCTGAAGTTCTCTGGAAATATCTGAAGAGCAATTGGGTTGTGTAAACAGTAATGTTCTCCTCAGGCTTTTTGACAGCAGAATTTCAGAGTTACTCCTATGAGGCTTAATTTGTTCAGTTAAAATGTTATTTTGTGTGTGCTTTAAGTACCAGCATCGTGCTGTAGTGTTTCTTCCCATGTCTGAGCCGTGACATCACTGAAAAGGGATGGAGTGCCCTGTGCTGTAGTCAGACCATGTTGTCAGTAACCTTGGTGGGGTCAGAACACAGTAAAACTCCTCATTGTTCTCTAAATAGCATTTGGTGAGAGGAAGGAGGAGGGGTCTAGTGTTTCTCTCTTATTCATTCCTGCCACAATAACAGTATGTCCTCTGCTGGAGGAGGCAGTCACTGGGATGGACAGGAGCTGTGGATTTCCTGGTCTGTACTAATCTTTTGGTAGATTCTCATAAATCAAGAAGCATGTATCTCACAGCTGGGGCCAGATTGCAATCCAAACCCTTAGTGCTCAGTTTTCTGTGGATGGGTCTCACCTCTTGCTGTTGGCTTCAGTAAATCAGTTTTTTGTTTCACCATGTCAGGGTGTGGGGCTGATCTGGTTGCTGTTTTCCATCATACATGACCAATTTCTTTCTGGGAATAGGAGCTGTGAAGTGACCCTAAAACTGAGTATAATTTTTGTACTTCTGAAGTAATGGCAGTTGTTATTAAATACTTCTTTTGATCTAAAGACCAAACACCCTGAAAGGTGTTTGGTCTTTAGGTCATGGAACAGGCCTGTGGGGGGAATTTTCATCTGAAAGGTGTCATGTAGAAGTTTAGCAGAAACATTTAGTAAGTGAAGTGATGGGAACATAAGTGCTATTTAATGGTGTAGGGTTGCATTTGAGATCACTATTGCATGGACTGGCTACCTGCTGCAGTATCCCCATCTGATGGATGAGGAAGTAAATCATCTGGCTTCCATGTTTTATGCCTAAAAAACTAAATGTGGAAGGCCTCAGGTGTTCAGCTGTGGTATAAATGATCTGCAGCAGTGATTGTGGACTGTGTAGAATTGGAATGGTTTCTACCTGCTAGAAATGAATTTCCAGGAAAGCACATGACTTACTTGGTTCATTTTTGCTAATAGAAAGAAACTGAGAGCTTTCATCAGCAGCAGCAAGTTTTGCATTGAATGAGGATCCTTGTCTCATAGCAGATGTACTTATTTGCATGGGAGTGAGCTAACTTCCTATTATCAGCTCAGAATGTGCTCATCTAATTCAGCCAGTACATGCCATTTCCTGCTGAGAAATGTAGAGGGAGCTGAAATAATCTGTGCAAACACAGAGAAAGGATAACAGGTATATGGGAAGAGCTTGGCCAAATATGTTTAAGCATCTTGGTCTGGTGGGATAACTTCTGATAGAATGAGAAGTTGCCCTTAAAGCTATTTAATGAGAATTCACTATGAAATTTGACACTGTCTGGAAAAAGAAATTACCAATTTTCTCATGTCTTGGTCTTCAGGTGAGAAAATAATTATCTTTATAACCAACAAGAAAGAATATGGGATGCTGGATTTTTGTAAGGAGTGTGTGGTACTTTTGGATCACTGAAGAGTTGCCATTATCTATGCAGAAGATTATCAGTCATATCACTTGCTGTGTTTCAGCTAAAAGTGGACTTTGCCAGGATTGTAAAAGATACAACTATTTTTAGTAGTGAGAGACCCAAAGTTTAACTTGAAAAGTTAAATTGCCTTTTCAGGGTAACGTTCACGTAGGTGCAATTTGGTTTGCCCAAGGCAGAAGCTTGGTTACATTGGATACCGAGCTTTCAAACCATACTACATCTGAATTTCGCTGCTTGGAAACAAAAAGAATTTGTGTGGTTCTTGTTCTTTTGGAGTGTGGAAGTTATGGGCTGCTTTTCCTCTAGGATGAGTCACTGAAACACCCCTGCTCCCTTTTATGGTGGCGTTCTGACAGTCTCTTGTTGGAAAAGCCACCCAGGAAAGGAAATACTCTGCCTGTCAGAGTGATGTGGCCAGTACAGAAGTTTGTGCTTTGTGGCCAAGTCGGCTTCCTGTTTTATGTTCACTGTAGTCTTCCACTGCTGTTTTCCATTGCCAACACTAGATGTTTAGGGATCAGCATCAGGAATATCTTAAATATTGTCCAAATTTTAAATAATTTCCAGGTTTTTGTCCCTGGCATGTCATGAGTGGTGTTTCAGTAGACATACCTCAAAGCACAGATGAGGTTTTTGAGCAGAATTTTGCTGCACTCTCCAGGGAGGAGGGGGAAAAAAAAAAGTGGATTTTAGTGTACCAATAAAAGTGCAAATGTATTTTGATACTATTGTTGTCAAAATAAATGTGACAACCAATGGATCCTCAAAGAAAGTTCTCACTCATTAAGGTAATTAGCCTGGGGTGCTGCTCGCCAGGAACTGATTAAAAAAAAGACTCGTTTTACAAGTCTGGCTTAAATTTTGATTGCACTGCTCCCTGTGTTGGTTAAGAAAATTAATGTTTAGCAGAGTAAAGACTGATAGCTCTAGGGAAGGGTCCTGGAGCAGCATCCTGCTCCTCTGGCAGTGCTTTCAGAAGACACGAGGTGGCAGTTGGGGAAGGTCTGCGCCTGGTGGAGGGCTGGCCACCAGTAATCAGGAACTGGCATTTTGCAGAGGTCTTTGGCTTCCCTTTCAAATTTTGATTCTGTATAACTCTGTCTAGTTTGACACTTCCAGGAGACAGGCTGACACCACACCAGTGGCAAGATGCCACCCACTGCCACCCTGCTTTCTGTGCTGGTACATCAGCCTGACAGATGTGAAGTGTGGGCTGCCAGCTTCATGGGGATTGTGGTTTCTAGTGAGCCCTGAAATCTGGCAGGGTAGTGAAGTCTAGCACTCATGTTATAGCTTGGCCATCCTTCTAGATACTCTCTAGCACCTTTGCAATGCTGTTTGCAATAGGTGATGTGATCATGGAATTGGTGGTTCAGTTTTACTGCGCTAGAGGGTTAATGACTTTCTCACTTGAATACTTAAAGGCTGGAGTTTTGGTTCTGAAGACTGCATGTGTTGCCATACTTGAAGAGATTTGGTCTCTTTAGTCAGAGGTTGAACCCAGGAAAGCTGTGTAGTAGGAGTACAAAACAATAATTCAGGGCAAAAGGTACTTGGGAAGTTCACCAGTCCAGCCTCCTGCTCTAAGCAGGATCAGCTTTGAGATGGGATCGGGTTACTCTGGTCTTTACCTGGTTTGACTTTGAAAACCCTTTAGAACAGAGAATGAAACATCTCTGGGCAATCTGTTCATTGATTTATTTGTAGTAAATTGGCATTCTATTTGTTATTATTGTTCATTCACTTTCTAGCCGTTAGACTCATCTTTCATGTATTTTTTTTTACCAATGGAGACAAAGCTTATTTATGGCTTATGAGCAAGTTCTGGGGAGAGAATGGGGGTTAACCCATGCATTTCAAGAGTTTCAAAGTGAAACAAAACAGCATTGCCATTGTGAAGCACCTGGTTTACATCAGCCTACAGATCATGTTCCTTGGCAGATTTTTGCACTATGTGACAATAATGGTGTAGGCATTGTAATTGTAGTGTTTGTTTGTGGTGGAGTATTGTATTAACCTGGCATGTGATGTGATATGTTTGTTAACACTGTTTCAGGCTGCTTTGTTGATGGGGAGCCTTGTTTTTTCATTTTGGCTGCATCATACTTGTGTCAGGTCTTTCCCTTTATAACCTACTCAAGTTACATTAAGGAAATAATAAATAAATGGCAATGGGCTTTCCCTAGCTGAAATTAGCTGTTGACCTTAGAGTACCATAAACTACATCTGCAAAAAGCCCCTGCCGGTTTTCCAGGTGGGCTTGAGGAAGCCTCTGAGTGGCTTTTTGCGAGTTCATGTCCGGAGGAGGAGTGGTGGAGATGGTGTGAATGTTGTGTGTTTTGCTGCAGGAGCTGCCGATTGCTTGAATGAGTGGACTTCCTGATTCAGAGGTAAAGAATGAATGGTCTCTCCTCACAGTTTCAAATTTATTATAAAAGGTACTTTAGCAGCTCGTTGGTGTCTGCAGCCCCGCACAAGGGCTGCCTAGACAATTGTTTCCACTGCTTGAGAAAAAGTCCATCTGACGCACTGATAGGAAGTTGTCACTTTCATTTCATTAACGTGAACATCTCTGAGTGCATGTCTGAAGAAGGCTTGAACTTCAAAAGCTTTATTGTCCAAAGGCACAGCCTGTTACTGCTCAGCTCCCTCCTGCTGTAGCACTGGCACTAATTGTATAGCTGGTATTTGATTGTTGCAGCAGTCTTGTCTTAGTGCTTGATCTTGCTTTATTTTAAAATCATAATTAAAGCGGTGGTTTTCTGTATTTGCAAGGTAGCAATGAATTTGCAACATGTAAAAGAACTTGCCTTGGCTGATAGCTGAGTGAAGGGACCTTTGCAGAGACCTGGTAATAAACTGATGTTTTACTTAAATCCATAATAATTTCCTGGTTTATTCTCTTCACAGACCTAATATACCTGTCTGTGTTTTTCTTTCAAGTTGGCTATTACTGTACTCCACTGGAAGGTGCCCCTGTAGGGGCTTTTCCCCCCTCTGTTTTTTTTCTAGTGGTTGCTCTGATGTACTCT
Source organism: Onychostruthus taczanowskii (assembly GCF_017590055.1). Classification (NCBI taxonomy): domain Eukaryota; kingdom Metazoa; phylum Chordata; class Aves; order Passeriformes; family Passeridae; genus Onychostruthus; species Onychostruthus taczanowskii. The sequence continues at coordinate 21,488,398 of NW_024499239.1, read as the reverse complement.
AAGCACTTGGGGACCTTTTAGTATTAGAGTATAATAGGATTAAATTTGAGCCACCAAATCTCTGATGTCAGCTCTTTGGTAATAGGTGAAGCAATGATGTTATCAGCTTTTCTGATATGGTTTAGAGGGCAGCACTGTGTTTGGCCCCATCTTGTTCTCATCCAAGACATTGCTGTCTGAAAACATACCTTTAGAGTTGTCAGCATCTGACAGAGTAGTGTGTAAGAACTGTTCGTGCAATTAAAATCAACATTTTGGGTATGCATTGTTATGTCTTCTGTCTTGAAATACAGCAGCTTTTTAGCTTTGGCATAGCTGTGGTTAAGATGATAGACTGAAATTACACTTCTGCCTTGTTTCTTCCTTGGATAGCAAAAGAGTTAATGGTGATCCCTGGGAATTTCAATCACAGCTGATTCAGGTTAAAAGGAACATCCCCGGGTGATCTAGTCCAACCTCCTGCTACCTTTTATGATGCTTCGTTTGCCGAAGTGGCCCCTAATGCACTTGCATAGACTCGGCCCCTGCCTTCAGGGAGATCTGAGAGCAGACTTTCCCAGCCAAGTAGATGTTCTATACCTTGGTGGGAGGTTTTGTGTTCTTTCCCTTGGATCGATGTTTTCCTTACTGCTGAAATACTTCTTGTTGCATTCAGCACACCTTCCCTGTAACTCCAGATAAGCTTTTGTTTTCCTGCCTTCCTATGGCTCAGGCATTGTCTCAGTACTCCAAGCAGCCTGTCCCCAGTCCCACCTCCTGTACACTTCCTATTAGCGTTTGAGCTCAGTCAGGAATTCCCCCTTGGGCGGAGCTGGCTGCCTGCCACATTTGCTTGACTTCCTGCACATCAGGACGGTCTGTTCTGCTGTAAGTGCTTGTTCTTGGAGATCAGCTGGCCTCTTAGCTCCAGTGGGATCCTGCCTGCCAGTTCCCTGCACGAGCATAGATCTGCTGTTCCAAAGTGCAAGATCTCTATTCTGCTACCCACCTACTCACTTCTTTCAGGATCTTTCAATCACCCTCAGGACTGCTGCAGCCAAGGCTGTGATCAACTTTCACACCTTCAGCTAGTTTATCTGCATTAATGAGTAGCAGATTGAGCAGAGGGTGCCTCTCCTAACTGACTTGTCTGTAACTTTTATGAACAAGGTGCCCTTCTGGATAGCTCTCTGAGATTACTTACATCCTTCTTTGTTGCCCTCCCAGGCAGATACTGGCATGGTGAAACCCCACAGAGAGAATCATAGAAGCATTAAAGTAGGAAAAGACTGCAAAGATCACGGACTCCAACCTCTGACTGAGCACCACCATCAACTAACCCCCAGCACTGAGTGCTACATCCAGTCATTTCTTGAACACTTTCACAAATGGTGATTCCACCACCTTCTTGGGCAGCCTGTTCCAATGCTGAACCACCCTTCCAGTGAAGAAATGCTTCCTGATGCCCAGCCTGAGCCTCCCTGGCACCCCTTGAGGTTCTGCCTGCTTATCCTGTCTCTGAGAGAAACAGGGCCTGCAGTCAAAAGTCTTCTCCTCCCAGCTGCTATCTGATTTCATCAGCTTTCTCCTGGTTTTGGTGGCCTGTAGCAGACTGATTGTGCTATTCTGCTTGTTGGTCTCCTCTCTCATCCTCATCCTTAAGCTTTTGATCAGACTGTCATCTGTTGCTGTGCAGAGCTCTGCACATTAGCAGCACTTCTTTGCCAAGAACATGGGCCCGAGGTCTCTCTTCTCTTTTTACCTTCCTGGAGATTCATCCATCCATCCATGCAATGCAATCATGCAAACTATCCCACCATATATCAGCTCCTAAAAATGTCATGGCTTTATGCCTGCACACAGACTTCCCGTTTCTTCTGTTTCACAGTATTCTTTGTGTACAGCTCCTTCAGAGATAGCCCACACCTGGAGGATGGGGAGGCTTGGGAAGAGAGTAGGCTACTGGCTACTATTTGTTCCTTAATTTTCCTTTTTCGTGGAACAGGTTCTGTTGTCACAATGTTAATCTTTTTGTGAAGCAAAGAAGCTGCTCCACTTGTATAGGAAATGTCAGGAATGTAATTCCTGTGTACTGTGAATCCTGAGAAGAAAACCTTTCATAACCCCTTTCTGGGACAAGTGAGTGAGGCACACAGTAGGAGATACAGGCATTTCTAATCTAGCTCTTTCATACTCAACTTCTGTGACATAGGTTTGTGTCTGAAGAATGATCTAGTCTGCCTCTTAGAGGTTGGTCACTCTCTCTGATTGTTTTCAAATGGTCTGAATTCCAGATGATTTACTTTAATACATTCTTTCACCTACTTAATGCACTTGCACAAACAGATGTTCTGTCTCTGTAATAACTTCTATTCAGCCTTCTTCAAGCAGAGGTTGCTTTTCTTCATCATTTTTCCATACAGTGGACTATGAATGTCCCACAGTGGATTTGAGACTTAGTCCCCAATGAAGGAGAATGGAAAGAAGCTCTTTCTTCCTCTCTCCAATGTAAGGGAGCAGAATCAGCTGGCATTGGCCCTGTACTTCCTCCTTCTCTTCTCAGAAGCTGGAAGATTGCAGTTCCCTCCTCCCACATCCTCATCTCTACTGAGATGTGTGCAGCTATTGATGATTAGAAGTAATTTTTTTTTCATGTCCAGGGTTCTTCAGGTGAATTCCACCCAGGCTGTGATAGCTCCAAAACTATCTGAAGAGGAACTATCCTAGAACAATTGCTTGGAGCTCAGTGTGCACTTCCCCTGAGCACTTCTCCATAGCTGTGGAAGTTGATGTGCTCATTGGCTGAGGTGTCCCAGTAACTTCTCTTTGAGGGGATTTTACTGTACATGGTTTGAGAGACTCTTTCTTAGAGCTGTGCTGTGTCCCTGGGCTGTACAGCTGCTGTGAGCAGATTGCTCAGCTTTATTCTCTCCTTTACTGTACCTGCCTATATCCAACAGACTGTGTCTTGCAGGGCTTGATGGTGGTGAAAACATTGCAATAAAAGGGATCAGAGTCTGGTGGCAGCTATAAAGGCTTGGGAAGGAGTGCCTTGCTGTGTCATATTACTGCATGCAGCCTGTCACTGGGTATACATGAATAAACAGCCTGTTATTAGTGGAATCCTTTTCAACAAGGACTAGAGCTTTTCACAGGCTTTGATAGGACAAGAACATCTTACTGTAATTTCCTCAGTTTACCACTTATCTACGGGCATGTATGTTCTGATGAAATAATAATTATGGGGTTTTTTCCCTGTTTCTGTTGTTAAAGATTTCCAGAGCAGTGTTTTTGGGTCATTTTCTGATCTCTGGAGTAAAGAATGATCTGTTCTTATCTGTTTGTCCCATGTCCTATATAGGCACTGAGGCTTTACATGCAAACCATTGTTTCCTTTCCTCTTCTTTGAGTAATATTTTTCGTCTGTTTTTTTAAACTTCTGACTCCTTAAAACATGACCTGAGAAGTCACAGTGTACATTAATGGTAACAATATTGTGGTAACAGAGTATTCAGTCCAAAGTAACTTTAAAATACCCAGGTCTAATAAAACAAACTTTGGCTCCATTCATTCTTAGGCACATATACCCTTCCACACCCACTGCTAAGTTAAGCTTTATTCTCTCCACTGCCAAGCCAGCTTCACCCTCTGAGCTACACTGCGTTCTGTGATCCCCTGGAGCATTAGCTGTATATCTCATAGCTTGTGCCTCCACTCCTGTGCATTTCTTGTGTATCTCTGATCCCACCTGGCACAGCAGTCCCTGCAGAGGAGCACAGAGGTAGAGCCTTGTCCTCAGTGTACTGCTGCTTTCTTCTGTCTCTTATGACCCCTCATAAGGGGCCAAGGAAGCCCAGCTGCCAGAGAATATACCAGTGCCATGGCAAGGAGACCTGAGGCACAGAGAGAGGCCAAAGGAATAAAGAGGCAGCCCAAACCCAGATGGCTTCTCTGCTGCAGGCACAATATACCTATGCTTCAGCCTTGGTTCAGTTCTTCCTCAAATGAGGCAAATACAGAGCTTCTGTATTTCAGGAGATGAAAGACAGGATGTACCAGCAAAGAGGAAGGATTTTCCTAGGATTTTTTCTCTGTGGCATGCCTCCATGTGGAGAATGTCTGGTGTACCCATGTCTCCTTCACTGCACAAGTCTTGCTCCCAGGTAAGTCCACTTACACTTCCAGTGAAGCAAGAATCTCATGGTTATAAAAATACAGCCATAGCATGGGTGTGAAATAGCTGAACTGATGCTTTGCTGAAGAGTCATTTCTTAACTTGGAAAGTGCTTGTACTTGGAACTCTAATAACCTTTCAGCATAGTTCATGCTAGTAAACAAGCACCAAAAAAGAAGTGGTGTGATAAGATTTTGTTCTTAGATTGCACTTTTCATATACACATTGATGCTGAGGGCATGCATGACATTTGTAAGGTCAACAGGAGAGTAAATAAGAGTTAAGTGACTGGCTGAAAGCAGTAGTCAGTCAGTATCAGAGCATGAGCATCTCTATCTTATCAATGTATTCCTCTTTGTGTTCCAACCAGAGGCCTATTTGAACACAGACTAAATAATTTTGTAGCAACAGTGAAACAGAGGTTGCACGTGTATCAGGTTAGTGGTGTCTGTGTTAATATGGGCTAATAATTTTTCCTAAGGAGGGTTTTCCTATAATGAGAAGAAAAGGTACTTTTCCTTCTCTCCCCTCTATAGCTTTATTGTTTCACCTGGAACAAAAGATTTTCTAAAAAGCAGAAGTTACCTTGCTACCATTAATTCAGTTGTGAATAGAAGTTTAAAACAAAACTTCATGTGATTCAAACGCAAAACATGAATCTATTTGGAATTGCAGTCACTTAACTGAAAGACTATAATGTTCAAAACAGATGTTTTAGAAATGTGTTAGTTCTGCTGAAAAATGCTCTGTGCTTCAATTCTTACAGCATACATCTGTCACCTGCTACAGAGGACTTTCTGACTTAATATTTTGACTTCATTATTTAGGTGAGCTTTTTTTATTTAATATTTTCAAAATTATGGAGGAAAAGCTTTCTCATAATTTCCAGCACTGTTTTGCCTTGGTCAGATGGTCTTTAAACCGATATCTCTCATTTTTTAAGGTTGGAATCTGCTCCAGTGCTTAGTAGAACAAACATAATTTGAAGATTGTTAGGTGCCTGTGATTTCCAGAAATTCAGGTATCATTTAACAGTGGAGTTCAGCCTAATGAATGCAGTATTCTGTGTTTTTTCACTGCTAGATAATGAATTTGAACTGTGAGGCACACCAGAGGCAAAGGTCAGGTCATTGTCATTTAAGAGCCATTAGTCGCATATAAATGCTTTTCCTTTTCTAGCTGATCTTTTTTTGAAATGTTGCCTGGTTATAAGTGTTAAAATCAAATTAAGCAGATGAGCCATACTCCCATGTTACATTTTCAAGGTATGTGTCTCTCAGTGGCAGCTTTTGAGCTGGAGCAGATACAGAACATCTCTGCTGCATCCAGGGCTGAAGCCAATCTCTGCTCTTGACCATTTGGTTTCCAAACCCTTGTGGTGATGGCTTGTATAGCTAATGCACAAATGATATCCCACTAGTAATTTCCACACTCAATTTATCTTCCTTGCTGTGCACAAGACCTGCTTAAAATAACAGCATCCCTCAACCACAGTCTGGTTGTGGTGGCCTAACCCTGCTCAAACCACCTTGGTAATTCCAGCACACTGTTCATGCACTGCTTTCTCATCTCAACAGGGGCATTCCCATGCATGGCTCTGAAGCTGACAGCCAGTGTCTGTCTTTGTTCCTGTCTAGAAGGATTTTCATCCTTATGTGTGGCCCCAGCTCCATGAAGCTGCTGCTGAAGTTCCCATTGGCTTCAGTAGGGTTCAGCATTCCCCGGTCATTCTTTCCTTTGTGCCTATGTTTGCTCAGCATGTGTTCAGCTCTGGTTTCAGGCTCAGCTCTCCTCTCTAGCTGTTCCTCCTCCATTCTTGTCTCCTTAGAAGATGATAAAGGTACAGAAATAGCACCTCATGCAGTCTTCAGAGGGGTTATTTTGTGGTTTCCTGGAGAGTCCAAGCTTGCGTCTTGCTTGCTCGTCAGTTTTTGGGGTTTTTTGGTTTTCTTTTTCTTGTCCTCTCTTTTGAAACTTGTATGCTGAAGGCTCAGCCTCACAGGAAACTCTCTTTAACCAAAGCATAGCAGCAGAATTATCACACACCCCCTCCCCAAAACCATCTCGTAGATCACATAGGTGGCACAGTTTGACAGCCCTAAGAATTTCAGTGCTTTGCAGTGGGAATGCACACGCTGGATAGGAAATCCCAAGATGTTCCACTGTCTCTGCCTCAAAAAGGGCCAGTGCTCTTTAGGCTCATATCAATTCCTCTTAGATTGTTGAGGTAGGTGTTTTTTCTGGGGTGAGGAGAGAAGTAGTATTGCTTCTACCTTTATCAGAGTGAACTCCAAAAGGGCAGGAGTTCTTGTTCAGGTTGTGTGTGTGCTGAAGAGGTCATGTGTCAGTCATGCTGGGATTTGATTAGAGTGAAAAAAATTCATCTGCTGTCTGGAACCTTTTTGAACTTGCCATTTGTTGTCTACTGTCATCATCTTTTTCTTTCCCTTGCCTGGTGGCTTTTTATTTTTGTTAGGATGTCGGCTCATCTAACATCAGTGCAGAACTGGGGATTCCTTCCACTTACACTAGTGGTGCCCTGCTTTGGGAATGTGCCAGGTATCCATAGTTATGTTCTCTATTCATCTTTGTTCTCCACAAGCCTTTATGGTTGGATGGGGTTTTTTTCAGCTGAAAGGTAGTGCTACCTGTCAGGCATCCTTTTTAACATGCTGCTTCAGATTTTAGGTAATGCTGTTATATTGGCTAGTAGTGTACTGAGCACAAACAAAAGATCACTGAAAATATCCTTCTCAGTAATGGTGATTTTCATATTTGATCAAACTATTTCAAATACTATTTTTTAACAAAAAGACATGCATCATTGATGTTAATTGTAAATCTCCATAGGACCAGGATTAACAAAATTATATCTTTTCCCTGTTCCACAAGTTGTAGAAAAAACAAGTTGTGTTGTATTCACTCTTCAGGCTACTAAAGGATGATAACCACCCCTGAGTTCCCTTTCATGGTATAAGGAACCATTTGAGTAAAGCCCAAAAGAGGTACAGTAGTAAGGTAGCAACAAGTCAGAGCTGGAACGAGGAGTTAAGTAAAACATGTCTACCCTGACTTGTCCAGAAGTTAACAAACATCTTTGGTTTTTTTTCCCCCCCCTCTTGCATTCAGGAATATTCGCACAGAAATGACATCCTCATGGAACAGTAAGATAATTTTTTATTATAAAACAATGAGGTTTTAAGAAACTGGCTTTGCATGACGCTCCAGCTTATCCGTTGAAAGTCTTTCTTCCTTTGCTGTCACATTTGATTAATTTGGTTTTCTCAGAATTTTCAACTTTATCTGAATTTTCCAACTTTCCTCTGATTTATGCAACATTCACAGTTCGTTTTCTGAACTGATAACATTCTCTCCTTTATTCACAAGATCTGTAGAAAGTTAGTGGAAGGCCAAATTCTGCTTCACATAACAAATGTTGCCCACATAACAAATCACTTTTTCTACCCGTTTTTAATTAGGATTTATTTCCTATCATAAATAATACCTTTTCTGTAATCTCTTAAGGCCTGATCACTATGACACTGCATTTTTTCCTGTATGCTGAATAAATTATGTTTCCATGAAGGGGTTTATTTCCTCTTCTCTAGTGTCCATTCTGTTGTTTCTCTATACCTTCTTGGAAGCATAACTTTTCACCTCTCATTCCAGGAGACGGGAAAGAAGCTGTGTGGGGGTTTCAGAGCTGCCTTTCCTGCTGGTGCTTGTCACAGGCAGAATCTCAGGTGGAGAGGTGGTTAGGTTTGCCTTCCCAGGGCAGTGATGAGCAGTGATAAGCTGTGAGCACATGCACAAAACTTGCTGACCTGGAGGGCACCTTTCAGCCCTCGCTGTTTCAGGGCTGGGGAACGTTTGGAGAGTGATGTTCTCTGCACACAGCGTCTTCCATAAGCTCGAGTCTCATTTTCTCTTCTGCTGGTAAGGAAAAGGACCAAAACAATTAGATTTAACACTCATGGAGCATAGAAGCTTAAGAGCTGTGATGCATGTAAGGAGAGAAAACACATTCTTTGTATTTTTCTCATTCATTCATTTATTTTTTTTCTCATTCACTCATTCATTCTATTTTTTTCTCCCTAATCCTTGCCCTTGACTTTTTGCCGAGTTAGAGGTTGTTATGATGTACATTTCTGTCTTGGACTATCGGCTCATGCCAGAGTGAAAAAGGAAACAGTGTGAAAGTATGAGAATTCCAAGGCAGGAGAAAGAAGAAACTTGTGTGGGGAAAGTGTGATTTCATGTAGTGAATGCAGCAGCCATGGTCTGTCATTGTTCATACTTCAGCACTGCCCTACATCTCTAAAGCCTCTGTCTCTGGGGCTCAGAAAGATGGTCTGAATATAGTCTCAGAGAGATGATCTGAAGCTCATTCATGGTTTCTACTTCTGCTGTGTGTTGTCCTGCATTTTTCAATAAGCAGTCCCTGGTCACAAAGAGTGGACAAGCAGCACCAGAAATCTGTTCAGGAGAGGTGACAAAACCCACATGGCTGTGTGATGGGGCAGACTGGCCACATGACTGTAAGACAATGTCTGGCACATGGCAGCTCTGACTGCAGGTACATAATTCTGTTTCTGGATGGGGAGACTGGGGGAAAAACCCAGAAGAATTTTACTATCTGCTTAAAAGGAAAAAGAACCTCTTGGCCCTCTGGCTGTACACTGAACCAGAAAAAAAACTGTACGTGTAAGAGTTCGAGTAACAAGCCGTAAGAGAGGCCACTCTGGGATGAAAGATTTTTCTTTTTGTGACATGAGGTACCAGTGATGAAAACTGCCAGAGGATGTCGCAGTCAGTGACCTAAGGATGGAATTTCCACATTGCTTGTGAGTCCTCTTGGTTATAGAGTGACGCCAGCCCGTTGGGGTTGCACGAATGTTGATGGTTTTGTAACAGCATTTAACGCACAGGGATTTTATTTTGGACACCAGGACTCCTGCCTTGGGAACAGATTTGAGTGACGTTCCTTTGCAGGAAATGTGGGAAATCCTTTCCTGTTCCTGTATCACCAGAGGAGGCTGGTGAGAGGAGGAGGCTTGGTTAACTCTCTGGATTAATGAAACTGCCCCTGCAATGTTATGTTGCCTTGGTGTGTTTAGAGATGCTCTTTGGAACACTTCCAGAGGTGCACTTTATCTTCCAGGAATGAAGAGCTGTATATGGCCCTCTGTGTTCCCAGTAGTGCTGCTGAGATTTTTATTCCTGGTTTCTCTGAGCAGACATGAGCAGAGCTGCTCAACAGTAGACAGCAGAGCAATAACACAAGCAGATGCTATTTCTGCATGAGATTCCTGTGCTGGTAATTTGCTTTTTAAAGGTGAACACCTCAAGACTCCCTCCTGCTCTCCTGACTCACTGTGCAGATATGTTAAAGTTGTTTAAATGGGACCCCCCCAAACAACAAAATAACAAGAAAACCCCCCCAACCCTTAGGTCTCCTCAGCCCCAATTTCAGTGTTTCAGTTCCTGGTGTTATTGGTGGTTTCTCCAGGTCAATACTGAAATATATCACTTGAGGTGATTGTTATAATTTCTAGAGGGAGCTTTTAACCTATTTATTAGAGATAAGATATATGTCAATTTAAGTAACATGGAGGCATTGTGCTGTTGAAGTGATTAATGGCATTCTAGTGCTGCACTTTCATTCCTGGGATGGTTTGAAAACCCATGGTCACATAAAAAGTTAAGCTGGATGGGGTGAAAGCTCCCCATTTCAGCAAGTTTTTGTGATATGGAAAGCTTAAAACCACAATGTTCCAGGAGAAGCCTGTAGCTGTGGCAGTAAACACTTCTTCTATCTGTCCCCCCAGGTTCATGCTAAATGTGTGTGTTCTATGCGCACGCATGTGCACGGCTGCTTGCAAATCTTGTTTGAATAAATTAGAGTGTTTGTTGTGATTTCCCAGGCAGCTGGTTGTCCTCAGGCTGTCATTAACAAGGGAGCTTCTTGGCTTCCTGTGCGATGTCCTGGCTGTCACAGCGGGCTGTGATGAAATCAGGGAATTTCAGCGAGCCGGAGAAGGAAGTGAACGTTCTGTGCGCCTGCGCGTCGTGGTCAGAAGTACCCGGGTAAAACTGGTGGGGGTGAAGCGAGGGCATGTTTAGAGAACTGCAGGAGGCAGTTCCTTTTCTCAAGCAAATAGATGCAAAATCCCTGGATTTTCAACAGTAAAAACCTCCAGTGGTGGAGTTTTGTGAACCCAACGCAGCTGTGGTGTCTGTGTGCCTTTTGGGTAAGGTTCACTGTGAAGTAAATGCCATGTTATACAGCCTAGCAGGTGGTTAACCAAAGGGAATTTCACTTTGCTGCAGAGATCGAAACCACAATACGTGTGTCTTCCTCCAGGTTATTCAGTGGGCATTCACAGAAAAAATCCTGGGGGTGGAGGATGTGAGGGCATACTAAAAATTTCAGGTTTAGGTTCCTCTAGTCCATTCAGTGACTCTGTACAGCTCTCTAAAATGGGTGGAGAGGGATGTGTTGTGCCACAGATATCTTTGAACTCTTCTGTCTTTTTTTAGAGATACCAAGATACATAATTGGCCAGAGAAATTATGAGTGGCCCCTCCCTGAGAGTGTTCAAGGCTGGATGGGGCTTTGAGAAGCCTGATCTAGTTGAAGGTGTGCCTGCCTGTGGCAGGGGATTGGAACTGTGTGGTCTTTAACATCTCTTGCAATGCAAACCACTCCATGATAATCAGACTGTAGTCAAAGTATACTTGTTGTAAAGGGCACTACTTCCAAGCACCTTCACCAAAGGATGTGTTTGTAGTAAAGCCATTACAATTAATTTCTCAAAAAAAGTCCCTTTTAAAAGCAGTGGTACAAAACTGGAGGTTTTTGGACTCCTTGCTTTGTGCTAATAGTGCCAGAAACCACTCTGCTGAATGGCAAACATTAACCAAAATGGTTTTTTCTGCTGGATAAACTATCTGAAGGTGGCTTGCAATAAAGAAAATCTAACTGGTAATTTTTCAGGTCTTGGGTTGTTTCTAATAAATATTAGAATTTTTTGAGTGATTTTAAAGGAAGGAGGAAAACCAATTATTTCTGCTTGATTTGTGCCATAGGGATGTCTATTCTTTCAGCTGGATTGGACCTTTTGGTGTATTTTACAGAAATAAGTTGGGTAAGTGACCTCTGGATCCAGAAGAGCATTACACAACATTGGACACCCTGTAATTTCAGAGTGTCCTTCAGGTAGTTGGGCTGTAGTAGTGTTAGATGGGTACCAGCAGATGATTTACAGTCATCAAAATGAATTGCAATATCTACAAATCTGGTTTCTTATCTCTTGTGTGGCAGTTTCCCAGATACAGCTGGAGTGAACAGGACTAAAATAAATTATACAAACCCCCAGGCCAAGATGGAATTTCTGTAGGAATCTCCCAGAACAGGAAGTACAGATTTTTATTTCCTTTCTTTGTGTGCCAAAATATGAAAACTGATAAAGAATTCAGGAGCATACTCTGACAGAGGGCAGTAATGAATAATATGCTGATGAGCATGTATTTGTTCTTTTTCTAATTTTATTTCCCTGAGGATTCTCTGTTGGCTTTTGTCAGTTAGTGATTGAAGGACTTCCTGAGCCAGATCCTGACATCCACACTTGTGCTTAAAAGTAAATAGACCTTTCTTCCTTCAATTAATCATTTTTTAATCCATTTATCCTTTTGCCATCCAAAACATCCCATGGCAGTGAGTTCCCAAGTCTGATTATACCTTTTGTTATGAAATGACCTTTTGGGTTGGGTTTGTTTGGGGATTTATTTTCACTTGATACTGAATCCCTGCATTATGAAAAACAGTATGTGCTAATCTTCCCTTCACCACATTGCTCCCTCGTGATTTGATAAACTTCACCCATCAGTCTTTTTTTTTTCCTACTTAAGAAGTTTGAGCTTATTTAATCTTTCCTTAGGTTAATGCCTTTCTATATCTATTTGGTTCCCTTTTGATGTATTTTGTATATTGTATTTATGTGATTTATTGGAAGGCAACCCAGGCTGCTCAGTGGTGATGAGGTATGGATTTATAAGTTAGCACAAGGTCTTTGCTTTCTCTCTTCAATTCCCAGCTGCTTTTTGTCTTTGTCGAGGCGCCTGATCCCTGCCCTGGTTTGTTCAGGGAGCTTAAAACTAATCTGGACACAGCCAAGGACTTCATGTTTTGTGAATGACTCACAAGAGATACTCTGCCTATAAGCATCAGCTCAGACTGTGCTTGGGTGGTGTGTCAATCCATATCAGTTAAGGTAGGACCTGTGATTTTTACAGAAGCTGACTTGCCAGAGAGAGAGAGGATGGGTTTATATTGTTATTAAACTGATCGTCTCCAAGTTCTATGCCTGTTTTCCCTCTCTCCCCTCCCAAATGACACAAATCTCAAGAAATGGAAAGGAAAATCTTCCCTAAATTAGTTCTTGTTTATTTTCTGATTCCAAAGAAAAACACCCGAGCTCTGCTTCAGAATATCAATTATTCCCAGTATTATAAAAACAAATCGCTTTCTTCTTCTGATTATAAGAAGAGGAGCTGAAACAAAACAGGAAACTGGTCCTGACAGTCCAATCTGTTTTGCATGCATGGAATTTGATTTCAAAAGCCTTCCCAAAATTACACTTAGGGGATGGAAAGTGCTGTGACTTTTGCAGCAACTGAGGAGTTTCATCCTTGGCTTTACTAGTTCGAACTACTTTTGGGTTTGGGGGAATGCAGAAAGAAAAAGAAGCTTTAAAGGTCAATGATATGCGTTGGTAACATTGATCCTATGAAACCTTTGGGGACCAGGTCATTTTTCAAGTGTACTGGAAAGTCCACATAAATGCTTAGAAATGTAGCTGTTCAGGAAAGCTCTGGAAGATGATATAAGAAAATTACTGCAGTACTATTGTTGAAGCTTTTAATGAATTTGTAAAATAAATTTAAGATATTCTAAAGCACTAATCTTACTCTGAAATAGTTATTATTTTTCTTTTTGGAAAAATTGCAAGGAAAATTTAAGTAATTTTTCAGCCTTACCACAAGTAAAGCCAATTCTGCTGTCTCAGAGAGATGGCATAGGCTGCGTTTGTTAAGTGGAAAAGAATAAAACGCTCTTTCAGACTAAACTGAAGGGGAGTGATAGCTGCTTTCACAGAATCACAGAGTCAAGTAGGTAGGAAAAGACCTCTGAGATTGAGTCCAACCTGTGACCTAACACCAGACCATGGCACTGAGTGCTGTGTCCATTCTTCCCTTAAACCAGGGACGTGACTCCATCACCTCACTGGGCAGCCCATTCCAATGTCTAATCACCCTTTCTGTGAAGAAATTCCTCCTAATGTCCAGCCTAAAGCTCCCCTGGTGCAGCTTTGTGTCCTCATGTCCTGTTGTTGTTTACCTGGGAGAAGAGCCAACTCCCTGTCACCCCACCTGGCTCCAGCCTCTTTCAGGCAGTTGTGACAGGGTGACACGGCCCCCCTGAGCTTCCTTTTCTCCAGGCTGAAAGCCTCTAGCTCCCTCAGCTGCTCCTCATCAGACCTGTGCTCCAGACCCTTCACCAGCTCCATTGCCCATTTCTGGACTCAAGTTTGCACTTCTATCCAAGTATTAGCTGGTCTAGTGAAAGGTACCATCTTTCTATAACCCTTCTCCTGAAATAATATCAAAGGTGACATCAGTCTTTAGTTGCTTGTTTAACTTCATTTCTGCTGGACTTTCTTACCTTCCAGCCCCTCTGCTGTGTCTCTGTGTGAAGTCATATTGTATTTGGGCTGCAATACAAAGCCAGCATTGCATATTCATTGTATTTTCTTCTGTTTTGTTTGATTTTTATTCTTTTGTTTTGACCTCCAGCCCTTTTTATTTACTTTTCTCAGCCCTTGCAAGTGTTCTCTTTTCTATCAGGAGAGACAGCCCTGTGGCAGGTATCTCCTGGTTTCGGGTATGTGATACCTCTGCTTTTGAAGCTGGATCACCTGGCTGCAGCCAGAGGCACCTCCCCTTAGCTGGGACGTGGCTGTAGCAGTGCATCTGCAGCACCCTGGCTGTTCCCTGCTCCCACAGCCACCTGCACTTGCAGGGATACATTGCAGGGAAGCAGGAGGTGAAGCCAGACCTGCTGTTCTCACCAGCCATGCCAAAGACAGGATTGTTTTCTCAGCCTTTCTTCCACATCAGCCCTTCCACTCGTCTTTTGCCCATAAATTCACTGCCTTTCTCTGTTGTCTTTTGCTTGCAGCAATGCTGAGCACTCTTTCAGCAGCACCAAACTGGACAGGCTGGGGTTACTGGGAAGCTCCAAAGCTGGCCCATGTTCTGCTGCTGCAGACCTGTCTGCATCCTGCTGCGTGCTGACCCATTTCACCCACACTGTGGGTGGTGAAACCCCATTGCTGCTCTGCTGGAGCTGCTGAGCAGTCCCTGGCAGTGGAGGCTTCTTGGATGTTAGGTCACTCCAGTCTCAGCTGTGTTTCAAGGCAGCTTTAAGCACTGTGAGTTTCTTTTTAAAGCCTGCTGCTGTGAGGCTGACATTTAGAAAGTACAGCCTGAGAAATTGGATCCAGTCATTAAAAATCCAGGAACTTTGTTCACTGGGATCAGGGATTTTATTTTGTTACAAATAGAGGGGTGGCACAGGGAGTGTACTTTTTTTTCTTTTCTCTTTCCAGTTTCCAATTGTTGTACATTAGTCACTGGTGCTGATTAAAGCCCAGCCCAGATTAAACATATTGAGGTGACTTCATTACCACTGTGTCAAGGAGCAAGAAGAACTGATCAAATGACACAATTACTGAGTCCAACAATGGGAGCCCGTATTTCAGTCATCCCTAAGGTGGTGGTGCTTAGTGGAAAGGCTTGTGCAGGAGCCAAGAAAAAAAGGAACAAAAGGTTAAGGCTGGAAGGGTGGAGAAGGGAGGAGGTGGGCACAAAGAGGAACTGAGGAGCTGGCAAAGGCATTGCAGCTTCTTCTAAACCTGCAGTTTCATGAGACCACAACTTGAATATGTGTAGCTGAAGGCTTTAGGAAGCTGGAAGAATCATGGGGTTTATAATATCTCTGGTCCTGACTAGTGTAATGGGGATGCAAAATTTTTTGTTTCTTTTGTGTCCTTGGATTAGAGGATGCATGCAAGTGATGCAGCTCCCAGACATGCACTTCACAGAACATGGAACCAACTGATTTCCAAATAAAAATATTTGAGGAATCAATGAAGTCAGGATGAAATGTTTGAAAGAAGTGAAAGTACCTGGCCTGGAGATAGCTGGGAGTTTTGAAAAGCTGGTGTTGTTGGAGCAAACTAACTTAGCAGAACCAAAAAGCTTTTATTGAAACTCAACCTCAGTTGAACTGTTGATTCTACCAGGGGAGATGAGAGAGAAGGAAAGAGGCTGTGTGAACCAGAAGGTCAAAGTTAGGAGTGGGCCCATCTGTGGTCAGGTGAGTCAGTTTCAGGTCTCCTTCCAGACAGTCTGTCTGAGCCCCTGCCAGGATTGTAGTGGAAAATCTTCATCAGGACAGAATGGAAGAGGCATCCCTGAACAGCCTGACTCTTAGAGCATTGCCCTGCAGTGGAAAGGGTTCCTGCCCTACCAACAGATGTAAATGCACACATGTTTATGATTTAATCAAATATACACTCTCCTGCTGCATATATGTACATGGATTTTGGATTCTCTGCAGGCAATGTAGTGAGCAGCCGTGGCAGGGGGTGCACGGCGCTGTTTCTCTTTGGTTTGTTGCAAAAGTCATGATGCACATTGTGACTGAGGAGGGGGAGCATGGCAGGAGGTAACTGCCTGTGTGTGTTCCTCAGTTCCTCATGTTGTCCTCCCAATGGAGGGAGGGATTGCTCCATCCCTGGGAATGCCTGGAGATGCTCCCACAGAGCAGGGCAGGGCTGCCAGCTGACAGAGCTGCAGCAGGCTCCACAGGCTGCAAAGGCTCCGTGTAGGAGGGAAGTAACACAGCTCAGTGGCAGGAAAATGGGGTAGAGTATTTTTCAGGGAGCAACTGGACACTGCATGGAGTTTTCTGATCAGAGTAGTCAGTAAAACAAATGACATTTACTGTACTGGAAAGACACAAAATAGGTGGTGGTTTCCTTGCCTCCTACAATGATGTAGCCAGACGTCCCTCAGTCTTCTGCTCTGCTGTCATATTTTATACTATTTTGTTGAAGTCCTGTGCCTCTTAGTCCAATATTATTATTACTATTATTATTATTATATTTTTTACTTTTGTCCCCAGACTTTTCTTGTTGTACAATTTTCAAAGCAGAGTGGTACTTCAGCTGTGCTTTGTTAACCCCAAGCAGAGCAGAGACTTCTTCACATCCAGCTGACAGCTTTTCTCTTTATTCTTTGCATTTTCATGTCTGGTTTATTCTCAGCAGCCTATGGCTCAATCTAGCCTCTGATCCTTTTTGAGGAATTAACCCATTAGTGATTCCTTGTTACATATTTGTGCAGTTTGTTTTCCTCAGACAATGTAAATTTGTGTCTGTACTTGCTGAATTGCCAGCTTTTTCCAAACCATCTATTTGCCAAAGTCATTCTGATTCCTTTCACCTTTGCACTGGCACCTTATTTGCATTTGGGATCTGCGTGTGTTTAAAACATCTTCTCTGTCCCATCCCCAAGCAGTAATGAAAATATCTCATTGTTATGTTCAGGACCAATGTTTAAGGAGCCTTGCTGTTATATTCTCCTATATCAGTTTTTGCAGCCCTGAAGACAATGTTTTTCAGAGTTTACTTACTGAAATGTGTGAAAAAGGCATTGAAACTCTCATTGTATTTCATGATATCTGCTGTTTCTTTTCTGCTCACCAGGGCTGTTGTTACACTGAAAAAGGAGGAAACAGTCAGCAGTTCAACCATGAGTAGCAGCCAACATTAATTTGTCAAGAAGAAACCACGTCCTTATTGTCAGGCACCTAAAAATCATCTGCTTGCTCCTTTGAGGGGAGATTGAAGTTAGTTTGTTGTAATTTTTAAGATGTTTGTCCTTTCTGGGCTTGTGGAGTTTCATCTGTTACTTCCCAAACAAGATTGAGTCTCTCTGGGAATTTTAAAAATTCAACTTTTTTTTTTTTAATATATAAACTTTTTGATGATTAGCAGCAGCCTAGTTACTTTGAAAAACCTGATGTATCCCATGAATCCCTAGTTTAAATTCATGGTCCCTTGTTATCACTTGTGCTTATGTTTTCTGCTCTGTTACAGCTGACTTTGGTAAGAACAGCAGGAACTCTGCACTTCTGTCAAGTTTCAGTCCTTTTCTCTCAGTCAGGGTCCAAGTCCTTGCTTTTGCTTTCATCTTTCAGTTTAATATCAGGGTCCTAAATGTGGTGTGGACACTTGTGAGTTTCAGACATACAGACTAATGTAGTGAAACTTCTATCAGGATTTTAACTTGCTGTGCTTTACGGGACCTTAGCTCCCTTACGGTCCCTTTACGGGACCTCCCAGGTTTTCAAGGCTCTTTGATTTTCTATCAGTCTGTTAGCTGAGTTTTCAAAATAAGCCTGTGCATTTGAATTGAGTAATTTCTGTAGTCTGCCAAAATTAAGTGGAAGATTTCTTTCCTTCCTCTTCACCATCCATCCCTGCCAACAATGGACTGTCATCTTTCTTATAAACACTTCCAGAAGTGCTTGTTTTAAAAGCCTTGCTAAGTGTGTTTTTCTGATTATTCAGCACTGATTCCTGAGATAAGGGTCTTTGTCTGGTGCTTTAGCTGAGATTTTGCTGTCTCCTCTGTACCTCCATGGATTATTTATTTGTGTAGATCTTGAATACTTTGAATGTGATAGTTAATAAATAAATACATCAAATCCATCTCAAGATTTGGGTCAGAGAGGAGGGGCAGGATAAAAACCAGACTAATTTCTCCCTTTCTTAGCCAGTGCCAAACAGCTCAAGCTCAGATTAACCCAGGAGTCTTGGCAGGCAAGTTGCAGATGAGCCCGTGGTGTGTCCCTTGTACCCAGGTGCAGCTGTTGGGCAGAGCACTGCCACCATGTCAAGGGAGATGATCCTTCCCCTCTGCTCAGCCCCACTGAGACACATCTGGAGCAGTCTGGTTCTGGACTCCCCAGTATGAGACAGACATGGAGAGAGTCCACCCAAGGACCACCAGGGTAGTTCAGGCCCTGGAGCATCCATCAAACAAGCAGAGGCAAGAGCTGGGACTGCCCAACCTGTAGAAGAGAAGACTCAGGGGGATCTTCCAAATGCATATAAACACCTGATGTGGGGGCAGTGTGGAAGATGTGTCCAGATTTTACTCAGTGGTATCTAGTGACAAAACAAGAGAGCGAAGGGGCGCAAGTTGAAATGTAAAATTCCATTTAAACATAAGGAAAATCTTTTTTACTGTGAGGGTGATTGAACCAGGAGTAGGTTGCATAGAGACACTGTGGATTCTTCATCCTTGAGATGGTCAAAATCTGAACTGGCCACAGCCCCAGGCAACCTGCTCTATCTGACCCTGCTTTGAGTAGGGGATGTAGAACTACAAGATCTTCAGACCTTCCTCTTCCCAAGCTCAGCTATTCTATGGATTTTGAAAACTTTCCATTTACTGTGGCAGTCGTAAATTTGGCTTAGGCAAGTAATTCATGCCTAGACCTGTTGTCTTTGTTCAGAAGTTCCAGTAAGTTTCTTTCTGTGTTTCCTTTAGGTGCTGGCTCCATGCCCTTGTTCTTTTCTCTGAAGTACTCTTGCATGCATGCAGAATTTTCCATTATTGATTTAATGGATGCTTAAAAGATATTCTGCTGTTTATTTCTTAAAAGTCCCTTCCTTTATGGTCAGTCTTGGCTTCCAAATCCACAAGCTTTTATAGCCTTTTGTTGTGTTTGTATTATCCTTTTCCCTCTTTGACCTCTCACTTGCAGAGCTGGAGTGGAAATCCCAAACTCCAGGACACCCAAAGTGTTATTTTCCAAACCTGTAGTCCACAGATGTTACTTGGAAGAGATTCTGGCTTTCAAATGTGAAGGACTGCTTACCCTGGAGTCTGAATTTATTGCTTGCTTTGACTATCAGCCTCTTGTGTAGGTCAGACTCATCTTGACTCATGAGCCATTGCATCAGGAACTGGAGTCATTGCACCAGGATAAACAACTGTGTAGCTACAGGTTGTACTGGTTGGGTGCACTGAAGGCCTCAGCAGCTTCTTGATGACTTGCAGGTGGTGTTGCCACTACAGGTGCTCCCTAAACTCCTTTGTAGCTGAACTTTCACTATTCAAACCATGCCTGCTTGGAAATAGGTGTTAATGATGTGTTTATGTTTTGAACCACATCCTGTTAGTGGACAGCAAGTGATAGGATGGGGCTGGGTGTGCTGGAGACTTGCTATCTGTTCTGTAGCTGGGATTTTTAGTCATTATAGCTTTCAGAGGTGGTGGGGGTCTGTGTTTTGTTGTTTATATAGCGCACTTAAAAAGTTGCGTGATCACTGTAATTATTTAAGTATGCTGTCTCTGAATGTGGGCACAGCCTTAAACTGAAGCAGTGCATCAAGCCCCAGAGTAGCCTCTTCAGCCTGGGTACATCGAATCTGTGGCTGCCAAAAAGTGCAGGTGGAGGGAACTTGCTGGTCCTGGCAAAAGCTGGCTAAGAGAACTTGGGTGTAAAACCAGGGGAGGATAAACAGTTCAGTAATGTGGGAAAACATGAAAAAAAAGCCTCGGTGGAGTTTGTAGCTTGTGACAATATAAAGTGTTTGTACAGGTTACCGGAGGCTGAGATTTTTAGTGTATCCTGCTCAAGGCTTTTTCCATTAAATTGCAGGGTTGTCTCATTGGAATGATGTCAAAACAGTTGCACTCTTTGCACAAAGCTTGTTCTGGTTTGTGTTAGCACCATCTCTAGAAACACTTCAGGGTTGCCCCTGTGTTGTCACTTAAGAAGTGACAAGGAGAATTTAAACAAGTGACAGCTCTCTGCCTTGCTTAAGTAGAAAGTCACATAGAGGAGACTGGAACTTTGAAAGTCAGTCAAACATGAGCCATTTTAATATTAACACTTTTATGAACGTGAACCCCAACTTGTAGAAGGCTGCTCAAAGATTCTGAAGAGCTGCTGAAGAGTTACACAAGCCCAACTTCTCATTATAGACATTGGGGCCCTTTTCTGTGGATGCTGGGAACATTATGTGCCCCTGTGGTTACAGAAGCGATCTAAGAGATCAGTTTTGTGAACGCCTGTTACAAGTTATTGTCTGTTCTTCCTACTTTGCATTATTGCAGCAAAACAGAAATATTTGCACACATTCTGTTTGGGCTTGTCTCAAAATCATTCAGTTGCCCAGGCTATGAAAGAGGTTCAGGTATAGATTATGGTTATGATTATGGTTCAGGTATAGATTATGCCCCATCTAGGTTGTTTGCAGCTGCTGGGGGTGCAAAGGCACAAGCTGACTGCAGGGAAGAGTAAAAGGTAGCACTGGCCTGCCTTTGCAGGCTGTCAGAGTGGCTTTTACTGCTCAAGTGTTTCCCAACCCTGTTCCTGCCCAGTGTGTGTAACAAGTGACATTGGTGCACGCAGGGGAGTAGGGCAGAGGCAGGAGGGAGAGTGTCCTCACACCCTTTTGCAACAACTGCACGTTTCAAGTTCCTCAGCTGTGCTGAGAGGAAGTGGTTATTCAGTCTTGCTGCCATTTCAGGAAGATTAAAGCTCCAGTAAACTTTCCCTGAGAGAGTCACCTGGAAACCACAGAGGTAAAATTTAATATTTGCCCACTGTCTATCAGAGGAGATACCACCAGGGGAAACTTAGAACAAAGTGGGTGCAACCTGAGTTGAGGAGAAAGGCCAGACCCGTGCAGTCCCCAGTACACAGGAGTTACCCTGGCCAGCACACTTTTCCCCCTCAGTGGTTGTTGTTGGGAGTTGAAGACTGACATTTTGAAGGAGGGGGTGTGGTGCCGTGCAACTGGTGTGTGTAGGTGCAACAAAACAAAGCCTAAAAACAGTTCACAAAATAAGCTGTCACTCATTCTTTGGGTGATGAGGTAGTTGTGCTCATCAATTTTTTCCACTGTCCCCAGGACCTGTCACCATGCCGAGAGTTATGGGGATTCCGTACCTGGTTATCAAAGGATAGATCTTGTGTGGGAGGGGAAAGCCTGCCTGCATCCCACATTGGTTCCTAGTCTCAGCCACAGACTTTATTCTCTAGAACTGCCTGGTCTAGTCCATATCTTTGTCTTGGTGTTCCTTTAAAACAAATGATACCTTATTCCCCTTTCCAGACCCTCTCTGCTCAGTGGCAAGTGCTCCAGAGCCATCCTCTCCATTCCTGGCTTGCACATGGCAGAAACCTCCTGGGCCATCAGGGTCCCCTCCTCCTTGGGCCAAGCTGATCACCAGTGCCCTGTTTATTTTGGAGTGTCTCTCTTGCAAGAGGACTGGCCCTGAGAAAGTGCCACAGGGGAAAGTGATGATGTTACTGCTGGAGCTGAAATGTCTTTCATTGACCTCTCATCACTTTAATAGACGAGGTACTTGAAGAAGCAACAAGGGCAATTGCATGGTGTTTTTGGGACCAAGTTTGGTGATTAGAGGCACTCAGCTGGGCTGGCCAGTGTCACAGCCTCTGGGTGACATTGAACTGATGGTGAATCCCCAAGAACCATTTTTGTGTTTGACAGAGATTGGAACAGGGCAAAAGTGGGCTCTGATAATGGGAAAGTGGCCTGCTCAGAAAGGAGAGACTGGAGGATAGAGACACCCCTTCTGACAGCAGGCAGGATCAAAGGAAGGGCCCTTTTCCTCCAGAGGTGTCTGCTTCCCATCTGCCTGCTGTCCCTGGGAGTGACACAAGCTCTGTCCTTCCACCTGGGCAGGTAAGAACAGGCCTTGCAGAAGGTGGAGCAGCTGTTCAGTGCTGAGGTCAGAAGGGGAGCTGAGAATCACTGAATTAGATCTGCATCACTGAGGGCAAGCTCAGGTGGTGGGAAAGAGGAGTAGGATGCTCTATTGGACTGTGCTCAGCTGTGTGTGTGAGTTGCTCCACATTCCACCAGCCCCACTTTCTCTTGGTAGGTGATGATTTTTCCTGGAGTGTCTGTGGACCTTTACATGCCTCCCTAGAGGTCTGAATTTCCCTGAGATGTGGTAGTGATAGAGCAAGGGCTGATTCCTCTGTGGGTGTCTGAGCTCGTTTTTTTGCTCATTTTCCCTGTTGTATGAGCTGGGCTCAATTGGTCCAAGATCTGAGCATCTCTCACCTCCCCACCTGTGAGTCCTACAAGAGATGGAGCCCCTGCCCTGTTGGAGCATGGTCTGAGACCTCCTTCCTGCTTTGCACTGGGCAGGAAACAAACAGGGTTTTGTGAGTGGGACCAGCCACAGTGGGGCTGCTCCCAGAGCTGGTCTGTGTGCCTGTGGCTCCCTCCTCCTGGGGCCCAGCTGGTGGGTGCAGGTGGCTGGCTGGTTGAAATTGCAGCTGGCACAGCCCAGGGAGAGCTGTGGGGGCACAGCTGGAGGGAGATGACAGCTCATCACCTTGCCCTTGGTGCCATCAAGGCCCTGTTCCCATAGTGTAGGGTCTTGTCTCAGCAGAGAAGGTAACTGGGTATCACCCATGTCCCAACTGCTGTGGAACTGAGAAACTCACTGTTCCGTTCTGATGTGCCCTTTTGGGCTGTGCAGGGGAATTTTGGGACATGGCTGAAGGAAGCCTGGCCTGCAGCAGGAACCAAGAAGTTAAGCAAGGCATGGGATGTTCCAGTGCTGGCCAAAGAGCTGGTGGGGCACACACCAGGCTGCCTGTTGTCCCTCCTGAATAAAGGGCCTGTGATATTTGTGTGTAACCAAGGTATCTGCCTATGAGTAAAAAAAAAGAATTAAAATCCTTTTTATAGGAAGACTGATGAGTGCAGGATGGGGGAGGAGGGTCCCACTGCTCGTTCTTCCCTCCCACTCCTTCAGAAATGAAAGGTGTGAGTGTGGTGAAATACACACTTCTAGAAGACAGCAAAAACACCCATTCAAAATCAGCTGTCTCTTAACCCCCCATCTGATTCAGTGTTCTCCATACCAGAGCCTCATGTGCCATGGAAAGATCTCAAGCTCCTGAGGGAGGCTCTTGGCCCCATACACCCTTCACATGTTGTGGAGTGTTCCTGCACCAGCAGCTTCTTACCAGCAAGTGTAAAAGGAGGGGTAAAAAGTGGACTAATGAGGAAGGGGAATAACTCACTGAGCAGCAGAGGGACTGGAGACACAAGTGCTGTGCCACCATGCCTCTGGGCATGTTGGTGCCTCCAGCAGCTCCTGTGTAAGCAGTTCCTGCAGCACCCTGTAAATCCCCAGCTGACCTTGCTGGAGCCCTGAGCCCCAGGGCAGGCTGCTTCAGGGAGTGCTTCAGTGAGGGTGCTGGGCTGTGTTCTGCCCTCAGAAAAGAATCCAAGGCATCAGGTAAGAAGGCAGGAGTGCTTAGCCTTGTATCCCATTGCTCTGCTGAGGTCCTGCTGGGCTGACCTAGTGCTTCATAAGCCTTTCTTACACTTTAGGTCTTTAGCTGAAACACCCTCTGTGTCCCAGCTGATAGCTACTGGGGGATAGTACTATGAAATATTACTGCAGCATACTTTGAATTCACATAGATTTTGTAGAAAAAGCGTTTGAGACTTCCCTTTTTTAGAATGAGAAGCACTGCTGTTCTGAGTATAATGGTGTGGCATCTTGTTTGGAATTTCCCTTGCTTTCTATATATACACATGCAGCAAAGCCACAGGAAATGGAAGTTTTAAAAAAAAGCATAGAGCATAGGTATCTGCTTCTTGAACAAATTTTATTCTTGTAGTTGGTTTTACTATTAGTGAGCACTTATCTTGAGGCATCATTTAAGGTTTATTTTAAAAGATGTGATATCCTAAATCATTGAAGCCTGAAGCAGACATGGACTTAGAAGTTGCATGTTGTTTGAGAAACCTTTTAGGCTCTGTACTGCCCATGCTACAAGAAAGAGCATTATTGTTGATCTTTTCTCCCTTGGGGCTTTTGGGGTAGGGGCCAACTTCTGAGGCTTCTTGCATTTGTATTTTCTAAGGTGCTGTGAGTCAGTGTTGCCTACAGCTGCTGTCGTGACTGTGTGCTGAGGGCCCACTTCTGCATGGCAACCAGCATGGTTATTAGTAAACAGCCTTTACTTCAAAATCCCAAGCAAAGTGCATTGTAATTGGGTCCAGGAGAAATGAGAACAAGCTTGCCAGCAGCTGGAGATTCTACAGTCTCAAAATCTCATTGCTGGTGAGGTGAGACAGATCCTCAGGAGCTGAGTTGCCCTGGGTCTGGGATCAGGTTGGTTTGGAGAGCAAAAGTGAGGAATGGTCATTTGGTGAAATTTTAGAAGGGACTAATCATGAAGGTAATGGACAAATCCATCTTGGCAGCTTTTAATATGTTAAGATACATTCCTGCTAATCATGAAGGTAATGGACAAATCCATCTTGGCAGCTTTTATACATTCCTACAAGTCCCAGAAGAGGTAGTTATCCTACCTGCTCTCAGCCTCTGTGGAACTGCAGTGTCTCTGTCTGCTTTCTGCCTGGTATTGGCACACATACACTGCAGTACAGGCAGGGCTCACCTGAATGAGAGATCTACAGAAGCCTAAACAGGCATTAACTTTGCCTGAAAACAGGGCTCATTTCTCTTGGTTGTCTTTGTTACCAATACAGCAAATGAGGAACTGAGCCCGATCCATACAGTCAGACAGTTTTTATGTATGATTTCAAGAGTCTCTTGTGTGAGGATGTCTTTCTGCAGTTTTACAGATTATGTGTTTCAGTGAACGAGTGTAGTACAAATGGATAATGAAAGTTCACAAAGTTTATGCTACTGAAGCTCCTTTCACTGCATGCAGTTACTTTCTTACTCATTATACCTTTATTGCTTTCTTTTAGGAAAAGAGCTGGGTTGCTGTTGCTATTCAACCAAGCAAGACACTCTGTTTGGACAACCATCCAACAAGAAGAGAGCACTAGTGTGAGGCCAGAAGGAGCTTTTCTTAATTTAAAGGGTTCAAAAATGCTGGAAACTCACAGCCACTTTCACTTCAGTGTTGGGATAGTGGAGCTGACAGGTTTTATGCATTGTGGTCTACAAGTTGAGAAATGTGACTGGTGAAGGTAGGGGGTGGGCATGCCTTGGTGTGTATGCTTTGCCTGGTGAGGAGGGGGCAGGTAAAGACTTTGTAGTGTTTTATCAAGAGATCTACCAGTGAATTTGGTGTAAAAGTCAAAGCACTGCATAACAGACAACTTTTCTTAGGAGCATTAGTTTATGGCCCATCATCTGAAACAAACATTTGCATGTAAGACAGTGGTAGTTCTTCGTAGTGTAACATTTCTTGGGTAAGGCAGAACAAGAAACAGTCATGCTTTTTACCAGCTGGGGGAAAAAAAAAACCCAAAAACCTCAGTAAACTCAAACAGTTCTGAAGAGAGGAATTTTTGTACAGAAAACCAGCAGACCTGTCCTAGATTTATGCCACAGGTAGTCAAATGCCAGTCCTCGTTTATTGCTCCTGTTGTTTTGTGTGGTAGCTGTAATCTGTGCTTGATCTGTAACTTTACCTGTTTTTGTTTGTTGGTCCAGTGTTGTCCTTGCTGGAGGTATATCCAAGTTTCCTAGCACTGAAGTGCTCCCCTTTCCCAGGATTAGTGTGAAACTAACCTCTGCTTTGACTAGGGACTAATTCACAGAATTTAAATCCACAAGAATAGGCACTGTTAATTTTTGTGTACTGCACATTCTCCTATCTAATTCCTGCATCTATTTCTTATTAGAAATTACTATTTCTTATTGTAGGTCAGTCTATCCAACTATACCCACAGGGATTAACATAAATGGAAACCTACAGCAGACTTCAGCTTCTGATGTATATTAAAGCAGTCATCATCTCAATGCAATTCAAAAAGGTATTGCCAAGTCCTATTACTTTACTGTTCTGTGTTCTTAGGTGTCTTCTAGTGTGAATCAGTACAAAACTCAAGTCCCTGTTTTGCTGTATCAATCACTGGCATTATCATACTGATAAACACGGAAGCTGTAAACCAGGCTTGTCTAATGAGAACAGTCAAAAAAGTAAGATTAGTTTATGCCACAGGAAGTTTAATCATGTTTCTCAGCTTATATTCTCTGGGCTGAATCTGATCTCTAAGACCTTAAAAGGCAATGTAAAAAATGGTCACTAAAAAAAAAACCCCAAAACTTTCTGCATGTCTGTGCATGTTGTGTTGGGAAAAACAAGCTGGTAGTGAATGACAGGATTGCAGTCAGTTGTAGATAAGATTAATAGTAACCATTGCTGCATGCAAGGGCCCAGGCACTGCTTTTGGTAATATCTCATGTAAGAGTGGCATAAACCATCATCTTCCTTTGGGCCTGCAACAGAACCCAAAAAGGAAATATCCAGAAAAAAAATCCACATTCCTTTTGAAGTGTGGAATGTGGAATGAAGCAAAGCAGAAGACAAAAGTTGTTAAAAAAGTGGTGTTAGAGAAAACAAAGTAAGTTTTCTTTAATTATGAAGTGTCATGGTTGCACTAGGCCTTTACTTTCTGTCCCATCCTCAACTCTTGCTCTGACACAGTGAGAAAACAATTTCAGCTTCACCTGGAGCTAAGGCTGCAAAAACCTGTGGCACTCTTATATTTGTACACTTTAATTGCTCATACTCCTTCTCAAACTAGTCCCCTGCTATTTGCTGCAGCTCTCTCAAGTGCAGACAGGATAAGAAGAAATTTAAGTTAGCATTGACATAGTCCCATGCAAGGTAGGGGGTTAAATGTGTTCCTGTGCCTCTGAAATGTCAATCTTGCGTTCAGAGATGAGGAGTGATTTTTTTTTTTCAACATATTTGAAAATAGTCTGAGAAGCTGGTTATCACCAAAGTAATGAAATAACTCATATCTGAAACCATGACATTTAATTAGCCCTTAGTATAGTCACTATTCCACATTTAAATACTTACACCAAAAGAGATTTTTTTGGACCCCTTTTGTAGTAAAGCAAATGCACAATCACTTTTATTATAAAAATAATCGTTAGGTCAAATAGGAATACAAACAATAATTCCACAAATATGCATTTACAAATCTGTATGATAAACACTTATGGCACAGGCAATATAAATATCCCTGTACCTGGTTTCTGTGCAAAAAAGGCAGGCTAGTTTTAGTCAATAACCAGCCCTTTTATGTTTCTGTACTTCTTCTGATTTCAGTTAAACAGAAGGATTTTCAGATGAGATGTCTGAAAGTTCAGCTTCAAGAGTCAAGAAAATACTTTCACTTTTAATCCAGGTAAAGCCCAATAAGATTTTTCCTATCTTCTGCCAAAATATTCCTTCCTGTTCTTCAGCCTATATTTTTGGAAGAGGAGGAAAATTTCAAGTTCAGTACTTTTTTTTTCACAAGCCATCAGACTCTGGTAGAGAATTGGACCCAAATAAAGTCAAGCTGCACTCTGAAGCTAAACTACCACCATAGGTTTCAGTTTAGTTTGTAGTAGAATCTCCATTACACTTGCTTTCCTTGTAGCTGTCAAAAATAGTTCTTCAGGAAAACTTTGCTTTCTCTTGAAGCCCTTCACACAGTCCAAGAGAAGGCAAAATCAAGTAAGAGGTAGATATTGTTCATCCTCCTAATTCCCCAGAGCTCTCCATTTGAATTGCTCTGTTTTAGGACTGTAGGAGACACATGTATAGAGCAAGTTTTATGTCTATCAAGTAGTGATTGACTTACACCCCTCACATCCTGTGGTCACTGACAACATTCAGCAACGTGCTTGAGGAATTCATCACTGAGTTCATCACTGAAAAACCTCATGCAATGAGGGCATCTGAGTTCACCCTGTGCCCTGCCTTCAGATCCCAAGTTTCCCTTGTCCCCAGGAGGAGAAGCTTGTTCAGACTGTGAGTTTGTTCTTCTCGTGCCTGTCTGGCCTGGGCTGTTGCCCCGTAGGTGTTCGACATTCGTCTGAACATACAAATGATTTTGGTTACCAGCGTGAACTCTGAAATGACTACTTGTGTCTCTTGAGTCCTAGAAAGAGAAAGAAGAGCTCTTGAAAAAGATGCAATAATAATACATTTGTAATGGGTGATATTTTATCACCTTGATCTGAAACACCACTCAGATGTTTATCTGAGGACTTGTAAATAAATTATCAATCAGTTTTTGCAGTGTTATTAATATTGTTGTAAAGAAGGTTTGTAGAAAACACAGAATACAGCCAGTGTGCTAATTTAAAGATGCCAAGAGTCGTGGCTGTCCTGTGCCTTCTAAGAATTCACCCTTCCAATGTTGATCCAAAAGCAGAAGAAAAAGGGACTGGAAAGGGGTATTGCACCTGAACTGGGAAGCATCTCCACCAGAACTGACTATGAAACAATCCAAGTTTTTGATAGCTGCTGCAACTGTTTTGGAAATACTAAGATATTTTTAAAATATATTTAAAAGTATATTTTAGTCCCAAATCCTGTGGACATGCTTAAATTAAAGAAGGAGCATGCTGCTTTCTTACCTGTCTTCTTGCTAGCTGGTGTTGAAGACATGCAATTTCTGCCTGAAGTTCTTGTATTTTACTCTGTGCTCGTTCTCTGTCTGATCTCTCAGATGTGAAATCGTCTTTATAAACCAGGACCTGAAATAGAATTATTATGTTAATATTTTATACACTAGAGCATTAGCAGGTTAGATTGAAAAGCTGAGACAGATTCCTTTGTTACTTAATCCCAGATGTCAGTATTATCTTCTCTATCATGTGTATATTTCAAAGGTGTTTGTATTTCTTTTACAGATCTTTCATATTCTGTTTTAAGGCCAGCAGAACTGCATGGGGTTCTTCAAGTAGTGAGTTTCCTTTAAATCTGTGTTGTTAAGTATCTGTGTAGCCAAATGTGCACAGACAGGCAAATGTCCAAAAAAGAAATCCCTTTTTCCCCCTTGGACCTCAGTGGTCTGGGAAGAAACTAAGAATTCCCATCTCTAGGAAAAAGAAACGTAATGACCTGTTGCTCCAGCATTTGTATGCGCTCATTATCTCCTTCACTAGCCTTCTTCATGTCTTCCAGTTCTCTCTTGGTTTTTATGCACTCATTCATTTTCTCTTCCAGTAGTTTGTTTAGCCGGAATATCTCCTTGTGCATCAGGTCAGAATTCCTTTGTGCTGGAGCTCCTCCATGGTGCTGCTCCAGCTGTGACTTCATCTCCTTCAGCTGCAGGTGGAGGCGCTTCACGTACTCATCCCTGCTCGCGTCGTACTTCTGCCATTTTGCATTTAAATCTTCCACCTGAAAGTTTTTCCAGCAGAGGCATGAAGAACAGGGAGACACAAACTTCCAAGCTTTCATAGGCTGTCTGTATGTGCAGGACCAAAATCCTCTAGGGGATAATGTCACATGCTGACTCGATCCCTGAGGGCCAGTAAGACACTGCACAGGGGAGCAGGAGATGATTGTGCAGACTCTCCATGGGCAGCCTTCCCATCTCCCAGTCCAAAGGGACAGTATTAAATAATGTGGAAAGGGAGGGATCTAGTGGGCCTAGATCCATGAATACTGATCCATGGAAGGAGCATGAAAATTTTCTTCTGCACTGTATTTTTAAAAACAAAAATCCAGTGTGTTAGAAATTATGTAATAAGTTGTTCTTAGCTAAGGGAACAAAAATTATGTGCTGCGTTGAAAGGACTAAGAAAAACTGTCTTGCTTTGTAATTGACATGTAATTAGATTAACCAGATCTATTCCAAATTTACCCTAATACAAAATACTTAACAAATATTAATCTATATTAATATTAAAAATGAAAGTACTCACGTGAGCTACTTTTTGTTTTAACATCCTGTTTTCCTCTTGTAAGTTGCAGATAAGAGCTTGAAGTGAAGTTTCATTGTCTAAAAGCTGTAATTTTCAGATAAAGTTAGGTGTTACTTTAACATAAAAATCTCAGATGCTGTATGGCTGTGCTGTTAACTGGAAGTCATCTTTTTTTTTTTATTGTGATGTGTAATGACATACATCTAGGTTTTTATGACCTTGTTACTGCTATTAAATAAACCTCATGACAACAGTGTTTAAGAGTTTATACAAAACTACTTGTCTGGAGTGGGAGAATACATGACAAAGGCACAGATATGCCTTCGTCTTGCTTTGTTATTACTGTCAATTTTGGCCAGTACTAGGAAGAAATTACTGAGGGGAAAAAACCCTGCTTGCTAAATAATTGACTAAAATGATACCTCTCTTTTACAGTTGTGACATCTGCTTAAAAAAACCCCGGTGTACGTGAGTAATATAGAACACTTTTGTGCAAAATTCCCTAGAATCAGCTAGTAATGGCATCTGAAATTTCTCCTCTTCAACAGGGAAGTCCCCACTCTACAAGGTTAGCTTCTTATTGCATATATCAAAGTCAATCAAGTTTCCTGTCTATCAATTACACGTTAAATATGATAATGCCAAATGCTTTAAGTCCCTTAAAAAGTCCTTTTCTTCTATCTACTCAACCTCTACTTCTTACAAGTAACTTTAATGTAAGTTTTCTTTGGAAACATTTCTGGGATGTTTGACAAAGCAGACATGAGTATGTATAGAATTCATCACAACAGCACAGATGAGTGGTCATGTGGAAAACAGCACTACCACGGTGTAGCAGTAAGAGCATAAGTCAGAATTACTCATTTTCCCTACTCACTGCTCTGATCTGTTACTAGAGGCAGCACTGCTAATGTTATTTCCTTATGGTGTTTTAATGAATTACCTCATTTTGACAAATGTTTAAAGAATGTTTAATGAATGTTCTCAGCCATCAGGACTTCTGCAACAACAGAACAATGATCTACCTTTACCCCATGCTGAGAACTCTAACTGAAGCCTCAACAGCCATTAGCAAAGTACACTAAAATCCAGGTGTTTCTTTGTGCCCTGCAGTAGCCCTTCTGACACTGTCCTATTACGAAGCTTTTTTTTAAAACAGCCCTCCTGAAGAGAACCATTGCCCTGCACTCAGAGGCCAGGGGGAATCCCAGAGCAAAAAAAAAGGTAAGACACCTTGACTCATATTCCACTAACCAACTTTCTGTAGGTCTGTACTATGTGTGCAAAGCCAAATCCTGATCCAAGAAGACCACATGTTACAGAGTTCTTCATATAAATACTACTTTGAAATATCTCTTCTTTGTTTCATGATTTTGATACTTAAACTAAGTAATCAGGAGAGATCGGCTTCAAAATCACAGCACCATCTAGTGCTGCACTAGAAGCAGGGGTGGTATAAGGTAGGTACTGTCTCCTGGGTATTGAGGGAAGAACTGTGATCATGGAATTGCTGAGGCTGGACAAAACCTCTCAAGTTCTTCTCCTCTCCAAAAAAAGCCTCTGATGATGAGATGGCCAAAGTTGAAGTGGTAGACAACTGCTTCCATCCTAAATTTCAGATAGGCAGAATTATTTACCATTGCCATGGCAGTCTTAACACCCTACATGAAATTACTTAAAGGGCTGTTCTCACCATTCCCCAGTTACAGCTATCATACTGTAATTAACATCTCAGAAGCTAATAAGATTTTAAAGACACAGACAGTAGCTGTAAGAATACCTGATTAGATCTTTCTGTAGGTATCTGGTCATCTGAATTCCCCTTCTCTTTTCTTTGCTTCTCTTCTAGACATTTTGCCAGATGTTGACACATTTCTGCTGTGGATGCTAATTTGCGTTGAAGCTGGTGAGTTTCATCAGTGAGTGAACGGCACAAAACATCACTGGTGGCCTGAGCCTTCTCCCTCTCTGCCAAAGTCTTCTGCAGTCGTAAGATTTCTCTCTCTTTTTCATATGGAGGCTGATTTATCATCTGCTGTATCTCTCCATTTTTCTCCTCTAGCTGCTGATTCAACTTCTGCACTTCCTAAACAGAGGGGGGAGGAGAAGTTATTTAAAAGCAAAATAAAGTCAAAAGCCAAAATATATTGTCTTCGACTGACTTCAATATTGCAGTAAATCCTTACTGCTCCTGTACTCATTGCAAAGTACTTAAAAAGTAGACTAAATCAATTTCATTTCTGTATGATCACAAGACCTTGGAACTGTTGGAACAATCAATCAAGAAGTGCTCAGGCAGCCATGCAAGCACTTTCTAATCAGTAGAATGGAGGAACAAGCAGCAAAAAATCAGGAAGATGTTATGACTATACAGCAGCAACAAAAACAAGAAGTAAAATAATTTAAGATTAATAACTGTGGAGACTGAAAAATACTTACAGGTCCTGTACACTGAACTACCAGATAATAGAGATTTTCCTCAACAGAAAAAAGGAACTGTTAAGTCATCAAATCCAGTGAAGTGCATTCACTGCCTGGCACTGTCACAAGGACAAAACAGAGCAACTTTCCCACCCAGGAAGGATGGGAATGGTTAAGGTAAGGACAAACAAGCAGAAAATAAAATCCATGTGGCAGCAGTGGCTCTAGTTTGGCTGCAGCTGATTCCCAGGTACATGAGGGGGTCTGACACACCCCTGGGAACAACTGTGTACCTTGTTTCTGCATCTCCTTGTCCTGTTAGGAGCTCTGAGGGATCAACCACACTGCACTAACATCTCTGCAGGTGTTTGGAGAAGGAAGAGGTTTGTTTGGTGACTGGTGCAAACCACCTGTAGTTCCATGCACCCGAAATGCACTGGTTCTGGCTTTGTAAACAAACAAGCTGGTTTTTACACACCCTCAAGAAGCAGCAGATGCTGGTACCAGAAACCTCTGCTGCACTGCTTCTCCAGAATCAAGCATCTCTGGATGCCAGTGCAGGCCATGAGACAGCTACAATCCCAGCTCTACCATTCCAGTTCTCAGGAGTGCTAATAGAGCTGTAAATCACCAGGAACACTCTTTGCCAGCACACTGGCCTCTGGCTTCACAAAAATGTCTTTTTTTATTTGGTTATTATTTAGTGCCAATTATTTCAGCGTTCTGATGGAGCACAGCATTTTATTCTTTCAAGAAATAAAAATTAACATCTGACATAGAAGAACAGCACTTGTTCTTATTACTGACATTTCCATTCTTTAGCTTCATGCTAAATGCTAAACTTCCCCTTTAAAGTGAACAGCACTTGTTCTTATTACTGACATTTCCATTCTTTAGCTAAATGCTAAACTTCCCCTTTAAAGATATTCAGCATCAGCCTTTCAAATATGTTCAGATACCATAGGTTTGTCATCTGTCTGCAAAGTGTCAGTGAGATTATCTCTTAAAACAAATTTCCAAACATGAACTTTTTAATATGTATTTTAGGTGAGTGTCATATATGGAAAATGTTTTGTATAAGCATTAAGTCAAGAGACTACTTATGACAAAAACATTTGTTTCAGTTTTAAGTACTGCTGCTCAGTTTGGAAATTACTTCATGCAGCTTCATCTAGAAATAAATGCTTTAAAAATCTTTGAGAAATTCAGACTGAACCTGGGAAAGTCTTAATGACAGTAACCAAAACAGCTGGATGGGGGAGGGATGCCGTTTTCAGGTTTTTTTCTTTCAAGAAAGGTACTGATTTCGCTAGTCCATCTCTCCAGCCTTCTCAGTTACTTCTTCAAATATGAACGTGCTACCTCACTGTCAATACAAAAATCCATTTTTAAGAGCACTTCAAACAAAACACTTTAATAGAAAAATTCGTGGCATAGGCTGATTATCTTTAAGAACAAAACTGTTGTAACTAATAAATTCATGGCGTTTTTACTGTTTTTCTTTCTCCTTATGAAAATAGTTGCACGAAGATCTATAGCGCCCTGCTAAGTTTTTGGGTTAGCATTCTGTCGTTTGCCTTTTTGAAGTGAACGCAGGGGGCGCACCTTCGGACACAAACGGGCGCGTTGCTTCGGGCGGCCGGGGATGGAGCGGGCATGGCTCGAAGGGGCCCAAGCGCTCGCTCAGCCGCCCCAGCTGCCCGCAGCTCCGGCGAGCGCTGCGGGGCAGAACGCGCGCAGCCCCCGCCCGCAGCGCCGCTGCTGCCCCGCCGCGCTCCCGAGCAGAGAGCCCGCGGCTTTACCTGGCTCAGCGCCTCCACCCTCCGCGCCGACAGCCGCTCGCTGTCCCTCAGCTGCTCGCGGGTCTGCTCCAGCTGCTCCAGCAGGCTCTCCACCAGCGAGCGGGCCGGCTCCGCGCCCGCCGCCGCATCCCCGCCCGGCGCCGGGGGCTGCCGCTGCCGGGCCAGGCTGCCCCGCAGCTCCCGGATCGTCGCCTCCTTGGCCGCCAGCTGCAGCTGGAGGTGCTTCAGCTGCTGCGCGGACTCGTGGTACAAGGTGCAGAGCGCGTTGTACCGAGGCACTTTATTCTTCAAGCTCCTGTTTTCCCGGTGCAGCTTCTCCAGCGTCTCCTCCACCTGCCTGAAGCGGGTCACCAAGGGGTCTGTGCTGCTGGCCTCGCTTACCGAGCACATGGCCGGGCCAGCTCCCTTCTGTTCCTTCTCCAGGGCGAGCGGCAGCCCGGACAGGTGCATAAATCCCCGGAGCGCAGCAGAACCGAGGCAGCGGCTCCGCTCTTCCGCCTTCCCCGCCGGGGGAGGAGGCAGCCGCTCCCTTTAAGGGCTCGCAAGACCCGCCTGTGCCGCTGCTTCTTTCGGCGGCTGGGGCCGGGCAACGCCGCGCTCCGCCCTCGGGGGAGAGCCCCGGCCGTGCCGAGCGCTTTCCCCCGCGGCCCGCGCGGGATGCGGCCCCGGGGCAGCGCTGCCCGGGGAACCCCGGCAGGGGCGAGCGGGAGAACCGGCACCGGGGGCGGGGGGAGAAACCTGGGGGCGAGGGAGCGGGACGAGCGGGAGGCGCCGAGGGCACGGGGGAAGTCCCGGCCGGGCGAGGGCAGTGCGGGCTGCAGGAGCGGCGTGAGGGGAGCAGGGCTCCCGGCGCGCCGAGGGTCTCTCGGGGCTGGCGGGCGGCGCCGGCTCCGCGTTGCGAAAGCCCCGGAGCGCCGCGTCCTGCCGGCGCCGCTGCGGGAATTCCCGGCTCGGAGCGGGACTTTCCCCGCTGGCGGCGACCCCCGGGCTCTCCGCTCTCCCGGGGCAGCAGCAGGGAGAGAAACGCCCGGGAATCCTCGGACGGTGTTGTGTGTGCATCGGTGGCGAGGGGATGGCTCCGCAGCCAGGCAGGGCAGCGCTCCCCACCACAGGCCGCGGACCTGTGCAGGTGTAGGAGATTCCTTAGCAAAGACCTCCAACGGACCAAAATCTTCGGTGGTCTAAATCTGTATAACCAGCCAGTGTTTATACTCTCAGGGTGAGTTGATGAGAGCAAAACCAGCTGCTTGACACTGGATAAACTGCTGCCCTCTGGGCCCCTGTGGTGGAGAACTTTTTTATTGGCAGTGTAGAGGCAGAACTTGTTAATCAAGAATATCACTGTCAGGAAGGAACACTGGTGTACACACTCATATGTGAGCTGGACTGAGAGAAAGCATATTTTGGATTGGTTTAGCTATGTCCACGTTACCATTCTGATGGAACCCAGTGTGAGGAAAGAGCCTTAAAGCAGTACAAACAGGAGTCCCAGGTTACATTTGGTTGTTATTTGCAATAGCATTTATTGTGTGTACATGTATGCACAACACGGAGCTCCGCGTGCGCGCACGGCCTTGGTGCACGAGGTTCAGCCCAGCCACAGGAGATGTGTCTGGCCCAAGTGCCTAAAATACAGCAAGCGAAAATCACCACATGCTGCTGGTGGAGGCAGCAAAAAGAGAAGACTTCAGACAATGTGGTAGAGAGCAGCCTCCTGTGTTAGCAGGTCTCAGGATAGAAAGACAGCAGTAATTTGTGTGGAAGAATTTACAGGAATGGGAACATGATGAAAGGAAAAGATGGTGAACTTCACAGTTGAGACTGTCAGTCACCCTGGTGATGGCCAAAGACCTCCTGAGGCTCCTCTTAACATGAATTATCCTGTGATTCAATCAAGTATTTTGAGGTGAAAAGTCATTACTTTGTCACCTTAATTATTCTAGTAAGAATTAGGAATAATAAATTCAAAGCAGTCGGTTAGCTTAGCTGTTTCTAAAAATATAACTGAATTTTATAGAAGTGTATTTCACAGAAGACCCTGTGTGACAGAAAAGGGTAAAGCACTTGTTTGTGGTACTGGTCCCTGGCATATTTGATATTTCATCTAATATTCTAAATATCAAATTATTTAGGACAATGGAAAATGTGTGGAAGATGAGGGAATATAATTTTTTATATTTTACTTATACAAAGTTATATTTTACACCCTTAAGAGGCTGATTTTGTGAAGAAGGTAAAGTTCCTGCTTTAAAATACCTGTACTTTGTCATTTTCACATACATTAGAAAGAAAAGTGAAAAAACCACATCGACTTCATGTTACATTTTCATTATTGTGTTACAGTCAGAGCTAACTGAAGAATTTGGAGCAAGATTGTTTTGCTGACTGTCAAAATATTTTTTAGAAATGTATGATGAATCCATGGTACTGGAGATATATTTGGTTTCCTACCAAATATATATATCTAGTTTTCCTAATTAGAAAACTACAAGGAAACTCAGCCATCCCATCTTTGCGGATGGGGCAGTGATATCCTCAAACCAAGCATCAGGGAATTTACTTAGCTGCAAAATAGAATCCTTTCTAATACAGTTACATTTGTAATATTGTGTTAGTATATTAAAACAGAGCATTACTGAAAATTTGGTGTTACTGGTGCTGTGGATGAAGGCAGCATTCCCCCAGGAAAACACCACTGACTTCAGGGAAATTTGACCTACGTAAGTGCTGAGTAAGAAACTGATCCCACATGTACTTGGGAATGCCCTGAGATGACTGTTTCCTTTTGTCACTTCTGAAATGCAGAGGAATTCCTGGGAATTCAGTCAAAGGAGCTGGTGCCAAAGGATGAGTCACATCTTGCCGTGTTTCTAGCACCTGGCTTTTCCTGGATTGCCTCTCCTGCACTCTTGCCCAGTTTGTTGATAAAGCAGCTGCTTGTGCTGTGGCACACTTGTTCTTTTTCGGATTGCACAATCATGAGGGCTTATTAAGTACTGTGTGAACAACAGGTATGCTCTGCACGACTTCATATAAAGAAAAAGAACTTTATTTTCCATACTGTACTGGTTTCAACATGAAATGAAAATGAACTTCAACAAGGTGAAGTTCACTTTAACTCTTTCTCAGTAAGGTGTAACAGGATAGGTGTGATTAAACCCATTAAATTTTTCCATGTGGGAAAAATTAAACCTCAGATTTTGTTAAAGAACTCCTAAAGCTGTTTTGAGTAAGTAATTCTGTGCACATCACAACTTTAATGTGTGAGATGCATCATAAACTGCATGAAAAAAAGGGATTAGATACTGCCTAGAAACAAAAAGAAAGTGAAGCTGCTCCTAGGAAAGCAGAAAGAAAGAAAGGTGAACAGTATGATTAATGAAGGGTTCATAAATATACATAAATTTTCATTTTTAAGCATGAGTTACTTGCTGAGGGGGTAAGAATAATGTAGTAGTTCTGTTTCTGTAACATTAGTGAAAATCTTGTGAGTCTTTGTATTTAAAAGAGTAATTCTCTGTGGACAGGACTAAACAACATACTGGGGGGTTCTGTCATTTTCTGAATTGTGACCTCTTCTTAATGTGTAAGAAATTGTATTTTTTACTTGTGAACTCCAGATGTCATTCAGCCAATCAAGCTGTGGTTTGCCCCATGGTCTTAACTCACCACTAATTGTCTTGGAGGGTAAGTTGTGACATAATGATACCCAAAAAGTGTTAGAAAATTGTTAGAATTGCCTTGAGGTGATTTACCTAAACAGAGCTAATTAGAAATTTGTAGATGATCCTCTCACTGCTGTAGGCTGAAAAAAAAAGCAGTAAGTTCACATTTCCTTTGCTGTAGATCATGCAGTGCAAAAGGGGAAAAATAACCTGTAAGATAATCTGACATACTCCCTGCTACATAAGATGCTGCCAAAGATCTCTGTGTGTGTCCAAAAATCTGATTTTCATGCTGAACAACTGAAGTGTTGGTGCTTTTGTGACTCATAGATCAAGAGTAATTATGAGTTGCAGGCATGTTTACACTTCTTCCATGGGCAGGACTAAACATCCTTTCTATACATCACTGTATTGGATGTTCTGATGAGATAATGTTCGACATGTTTTAGTGCTGGAATGACAAACTCACTGAGGGGTTGGCCCGAGGGCTGCCAGGATTCCCAAAACTGGATGAACTCATGTCTATGACGTACATATGTGGCCAT
The DNA here is from genome assembly GCF_017590055.1 of Onychostruthus taczanowskii. NCBI lineage: Eukaryota > Metazoa > Chordata > Aves > Passeriformes > Passeridae > Onychostruthus > Onychostruthus taczanowskii. The sequence continues at coordinate 21,449,967 of NW_024499239.1, read as the reverse complement.
CTGTCTGCACTGAGGCTCTGACTTGGAACACAACATTCCTTTTTCAGTCTTGTTTTCTGTTTACACACAAGAAAACATTTAGTTTAGCTAGGGAAAATGGAATGGGGTCTATTTATTTCTAATGTAAGATTTTCCCCCTACTTTATTGGTGGTGGTGGTGGTGGTTTTGGGGTTTTTTTGGTTGGTTGGTTGGTTTTTGGGGTTTTTTTTTGTGTGTGTTTTTTGTTTATTTGCTTGTTTTGGTTGGGTTTTTGTTGTTGTTGCTGTTTTGTTTTTGTTTTTGCATGGTTTGCCCTTTGGAGGATGTAAAAACCAGAAGTGTTTTGATGCAGGGGGCAGAGTGCCAGGGCCCATGTTCTTAGTCACAGCAGGGCTGCAATAACCAGGAGGAGCCATACAGAGCCATGGCATTGGTCAGAGCCATAGCAGTCCCAACACTTTTCCCTAAGAGGCGTTTCTTTCACATTTATGTGGACTAAGGTGGTTCAGCCTCATCCTTAGGGCTGTTAGTTAGATCAGCTGGATACACTCTTGTATGGGTTTCTCACAAGGCCCTTGATCTCTTTGTGCCCACATCAAGGCAAGAGCTTTCTGTTATGCTTTGTTGTTCCTCAGTGTTTTGGGTCTTTGCTGCTGCTCACTCTCCTGTGCTCACTGTCTGGATGTTCAGCTGTTTCAGGCCCTGCTTTAGTTTCCCCTGCACAGTCTCACTTTTGCCGTTTCTCTTTTGTCTGCCCATGGCACAATGGCACCAGTTGCCTCAGTCTGACCTTGCAGACTGGAATTTATTGCAGTGCTGCTGCTGCCCCTGGATCTGAGGAGTTCGTGCCATTTTCTTGGTTCTCCAGAAAACCTTGTCATGATGTCACTGATTTTCGAGCTGTGATTCTATTTACACGAACGTAAAAGGCTCTCTGGTGCTTGTAAGTGTGCAACAAGTGGAGGCCATTTCCTTACCCACAGGCTTAAGTCACTCACACTTAGAAGCTTCTTCAAAGTTACTTCTTTGAGCTTGTTCTGGATAAAACCTTGGGGTATGCCCAGGTCTGTTTATTCCTGTTGAGCATTGCAGGATATGTTGGCTTGTAGTTGTCATAGGAAACCTTTTCCTAAATCTGATTATTTGAAATACTGCAGACAATTTTTTTTTTTACGTGTTGCAGGAAACACTTTCCTAACTCTTAATATATGATCTGTGTTACAGACTTTTTTTGGATTCTATATATATTAAATGGATTTTCTGTTTTGGTTAATGTAGAGTGATGTGAGTTTTCTCTTTTCTGTTATTCACCTTTCCTCAAAGGCCAGCCAATTTTAAAGCTAAACTGAGGGGAAAATATAAAATTACTAATTCTGAATAAGTACTTGGCATTCACTTGCAAGACTGGAAACAAAAGATTTGCAGGTAAAAACTTAGTTGTTTGCAGACTTGTTTGATATGTTGTGTAATGAAACTTCCTAAAGTTGTGTCCATGATGTTTCTGATCAAGACTCATTCTAGCTAGAACAAAACCAGTTTCAACATTTTTGATCTTTTTCTTTTTAGCAAACAGACCTCTAAAGTTTGGTTAGAAAAATTTCTGATTTAGATGTCTTATTTTAAACATTTGTTTTAAAGGATGTTGGGGAAAGGGGATTTCCTGAGACTGTCGGGAACCTCAAAAGAAATCATAGTTACGTAGGAATTCAGTTCTACTAGAATTCTAAATCAGGAAAAAGAAACATTGGATGCTTCTTAGAACATCCTTGCTACTAGGTGGTGAAATAGTTTCAGAACTATGATATAGAAGTGTTGAGAAGAATTAAGCAACTAGAACTAGAAAGTGGAAGTGTCCTTAGCACACCATTCATTCTTCTTCCACAGAAATAGCAACATTTCCTAAAATTCTGATTAGTGTCCAATTCGGAGGCAAGAAACAGCACAGTTGTGTTCCTCTGGAGCTCCATCTGTCAAGCAGAAAATCCATCAGTCATCCTGGCAGGAAAAGGAAAAGCAGTTCTCAGCAGAGTTTTAAATGCAAGTCATTAATGTAGTGTTTTTCAGACTGAAGTGAAGAATGCCATGCAGATACCAGCTACTGAAAACTTCAGCTCTTCTTCAAGCCTGTTTTTGTTATAAGCCAGAGTAAGCATATTCTCAATCACTGGTCATGCTTGAAGCAGACAAGCATTTTGACACTTTGTGCTCTCAAACAGAATTAATGGAATATGGGAAAATAGTGATTTTGAGGAGCCTGCATGCCAGTACCTTCTCAGCCTTAGAACAATAAATTAGTTTAATGTGGACACTCAAGGAGGTATGGATTGTAGAAGATAAAATCAGGAAACCATAAGAAAAAATAATGTATTTCTTCAAAGTGATAATTCCTGAAAAAAAAGCCACTGTAGCTGTTTTCATGGCTGAAGGTGTCTGAGCTACCCAGTGGCACAGGAACTTACACTCATGGTACAGTGAAATATGCCAGTGTCTACAGGAATAAATCTTTCCAGCTCTAAATTAAATGTTTTTTTCCAATTAATTATATTAAACTTATGCAATATGTTATGATTATTATTGAGTTAATGTACATTTTAGGGTAGGTGTCTGGTTGGCAAAGTCTTTACTGTCTTCTTGCTCTAAGCTGTGGAGGAAATACTACAGGGGATTCTAGATGTATGCTTTTCTTTAAGTTTCTGATGAGAGCTGCTAATACTTTAACTGGACAAATAGAGAGGCCACCATCTAATTGATAGAGTTTAAGAATTGATTGACACTGATTTCTGCTGTGTCTTCCCTTGAGTTTGCTGCTTGACTTGAGTAAGTTTTGTAAGAGCTCAATTTGCTTTGCCAAGTGAATCTTGCAGCACTGACAATAGTGACATTCCTGTAGATGGCTGAAAGGAAAAAAGGCTGCAGAATATTATATATTTGCCCTATGGAATGAAGATCACATCAGTCTGTGCTTATCCTTACCTAATTTTTAGAGAAAACCTCGAAGTTTTGACTTCAAACTTGTTCAACAGAATGACCCATTATATAATGACCATTTAATTGACACACTTATCTGTTTATGACTGAAATGCTTGGAAGTCAGCTGTGAGAAGGTTAATTCTGTTAGGCCTTGCATAAATAAAATAACAAATGTTCACTACACTGGAATACTCTACATAGTGTCTCATTTGGGGGTTAGTAAGTCAGATTTGGTGTAATTATGACGTTCCAGTTTCAGAGTGTGCAGACACATAGACACCTTTAAAAGGACTCAGTGGGTTTGAACTTCAAGGATTTCTACCAAAGTCACAATTTTCATGTAACCAGCTTTGGAAATACTCCCTTTTCTCTTAGAGCAGATTATAATATTGTCATAATCTTGTATTAACTGACATTACACCTTTAAAAAAGTTTAGAGGTGTAATTACAGAAGAAGATTTGGAGGATGGGCATTTTTGTTGGCTCCTTTACTGAATCTGGAAAAAGAACAAAGACCTTTTGAGAGCATCTCTATTTCCTCAGATTAGTTGGTCTGTCTCTCCCTACAAACTTATTATATCTGTGTATCACATTTGTACCACCACTACTGGGAGTTAGAGATAAAGCAGCTCCTTGTAGTATTTTTTTAAAATCAGATTTCTGAGATGATGGTGTGGCCATTAGCTGACCCAACAGCTTTAAAAAAAATGAAACACAATCGCCCCCATTTCTTATTTCCTGTGAGCTATGCAGGAAGTGTCTCAGAATGAAAGAAAAGCTATGAATTTGCCAGATAATGAGTCCGAATCTTGGTTCATGGTTCTTTCCTGTAGGCAAAATTATGGGTTTCTTGTAAACTTAAAGGAAGTGGAGTAAAGGAGTTCACTTGTGTGATAGCGAGAGTAGCCAAATGATTGATTAGCTGTTGAGCAGAAAGCTGTGCTTTGGGCATTGTTTCCTTCCAGAGGTACTAGGGGAGTGTGATGGGTAAATCCCAGCTGGCAGGTGAGAGCCCCCCAGCAGGGTGGGGGAGAGAATCGGAGAATGCAAGCAAAACGTGTGTGCTGAGGCAAAGAGAGTTTAGTAACAGAGAAAAGAAAAAGAAACCAAACAAGTGATGTGAAGGCATCACTCCCCACCTGCCACCCCAGCCAATGGCCAGAGCCCCTGAGAAATGGCTTGTTTTGTCACACCACCACCAGCCCCAGTTTTGCTGCTGAGCACGATGCTCCATACCATGGAAAATCTCTTGGGTCACTGGGAGGCAGTGTCCTGGCTGTGGCCTCTCCCTCCTGCCCACCCCAGCCTCCTCCTGGGGGCAGAGAGAGAAGCAGGGAAGGCTTTGAGGCTGTGCAAGCACAGTTCAGCAACAGCTAAAGCACTGCTCTGTTATCAGCGCTGCTCTGGCCTCAGATCTAAACCACAGCCCTGGTCAGGCTGCTGTTACTAAAATTAGCTCCATCCCAACCACACCCAGTACAGCAAATGTTACCCCAAACAGAGGTAGGAAGACACCAATATTTTATAGCATTCACATGGCTCTTGTAATTTTCATTTATTAAATCAGGCAAGAAATTTTTTTTCTCTGTTTTGGAATGAGGAGACCTGAAGTGATGCCTTAAATTTTAGCTTTCATGTTTTCCAGATTCTGTACTGCATTAGTATATAACTGTGAACTTCATGTAAAATGTTAGCAAGTTCTCCTCACAGTTTAGTCAGACAAACCAATTCTCTTCCACCTGAGAACCAAGGACACCATTGCAGTTCAGGACCAAAAAGTACAAACAGCAGAAATAAGGAGAGCAATCTGGGAGGATGGCACTTCATAACCTGAAGCTTAAATTGCAAAATTAACCCAAATATGTAAAAGGACCAAAATTTATAAAAGTGTGAAAACTTGTGACTCAGAGTCCATCTTGGGTGTAGCCTTAGCTGGGCTCTTGTACTGCCCAAGGTGTGTCCTTTGAAGGCCTTTTGATAAATACCTACTTATTCCTTTAACACCAGCTAGCCTCTGTTCTAGTTAACCTCTGAAGGCATCAGAAGCAACGAGATACCAAGAGGTTTGCTCAAAGTTGCATGTAATATCAAAATATTAGGAGCTGAAGAAGTGGAGAATCCTTGAGCTAAAAACACTGAAAACACTTTGGAAAAGAATAGGCAGTTTTCAAGATGTAATATCTGATAATTATAGTGTCAGGATTTGTTCATGACTCCTGCTGATAGAGAAAATTATGTTTAGAATACTCAAAAAACAAAATTTATCTCTTTCCCAGGTTTACCCATGGATTAATGTCAATCTATACTAGAAAATTACATATTAAAGATATTTTCAGCCTCTCCTTTTCTCATCTTTATTAATAACATCTCCAACCTCAGCAATATTCTCAGATATACATCTCCTGCAGAGCAATATAAGCCAAATGGAACAAGTCTCTGCCAGAGCAACACCTTGAAAATTTCCCAGCATATCTGCATACCAGCTCTGGGATGGCTTTGCCACAAGGGAGCTGTGGTACCTGTCATGTCAGGTTTTCTGTAGCTCTGACAGAGCACATGACATTCAAAGTGCTGTTATTCCCAGGGTGATCACTGTGTGTTTATCCCTGCAGCAGCCTACACAGGGGATTGCTACCCAGGAGGGCTCTAATTCCCTGGGGCAGAGGCAAATGGAATTGAGAAGCTGACCTTCCTGTGCATTGTGATAGAAGTGTGGTGATGAAAGGGCTTTCCTGGATGCTCTCTGTGGGAAGCAGTTTGAGTCTTGTGCCCTGTAGGAAAGAGGAGATTCTTCTGCATGGAGCAGGGGAGTGCTGTCCCTGCTTGTCGCGCTGCTGGTTCAGTCTGGAGCTGGTCAGTGCTCCAAGGAATTTCATGAGCTGTTCTTCACTAACCACAGATGCTGGAAGCCTTGTCAGAGGAGTCAGCTTGGTGCTGATTTGGTTCATACCTGTCATGCTGTGGCTTTAGTCTTACCAAGAAACTTGGAGTCTTTGGGATCTCTGAGGGTAGATAATGGAGAAGGGCCCTCCTCTCTGCTCCTGTCCTTGTGTACACAGGCTTTTCCATGTATAGAAATGGATGATGTCCTTGATTCTGCTCAGCCCTCTGACAGTGTCAGCCTTGCAGTGACTCTGCCCCTATGGCTGGATAGGTTTAGCTAAATACAACATGAGATGTGACAGAATGGGGAAGTGATACCTTTTTTCAAAGTGTACCATGCTCAGTATGATGGTGAGTGGCAAAAGTGTATTATTACTGTTACTTCTGCAGGGTGATGCTGAGTAATTTGAATGTCTGCCATTTATGGTTCTTGATTTCAAATTTGTGTGAGACATGTCCTTCATTTTTCTGGGATGTGCCTCACTGCTTTTAAAGTAGTATGATGTTATTTTTTTTTTGGCAGAAGATGGGAAGCTCTGCGTGTGTAGCAGCTGGTGTGGAGGCAAACAGGGAAGTACCTGCACCACATGTATTTGTTTCAAGTTGTGCCAGGGAAAGCTTAGGCTGGATACTAGGAAATAATTCTTCACCAATTATTATTTATCAAGCACTGGAACAGGCTGCCCAGGGCAGTGGTGAAATCAGCATCTCTGGAGGTGTTTAAAAGATGTGTGGCTGTGGCACTTGGGGATGGGATTTAGTGATGGACTTTGCAATGTTGTGTTAACAGTTGGACTCAATGGTCTGAAAGGTCTTTTCCAACCTAAATAATTCCATGGTTCTGTGAAATATGTACTCTTGGCTGGTGGTGATCCAAAGTGTGATGTAGTTGGTTAGCATGCAGAAATCATCCTGCTGCTTACATGAAGCAAACTGTTCAAAATCACTGCTTTTCTGTATTTTTGCTTCTTCACTGAAGCACTGAAAACCGCCCAGCAACACTGTGACTTGTAGTGATGGGGGTCATAACAAACATGGTTGAGAATGGGTCCCCTTCACACATCTTTTGCCTGTGGAATCAGGCTGGCAGATTATCCTGCTTCCCAGACCATGTGATGCAGCATCCAGCTTAAAAACTATACTTATGCACAGCCAGCCTTTGGTTCACACCCCAGTTTCTATGCAAGGAGCTTTTAACTTTCTGTATTTCGAGCAGTATTGCATATGTAACCTGGGATGGGTGGACCAAGCAGCTCTGCAGCTGCTTTAGCTCAGGCCAGCAGCCTTGGTCTGTGCCTGAGCTCCACTGGGATCCTGGGACACTGGCCAGGGACTTTGCTGACCCTGACCCTTCCTCACTGCTCCTCACCTCCCTCCCTGGGGACTCATCTAGGAAATAGCCACTGTTGGGTGTCCCTGGTTCCTGCCCAGGGAGCTGCTCTGAGCTTCTGGAATGGCTCCTGCAGGACTGTGCCTTTCATGGGTGAGGATGCTGGCCCTGCCTGCCCTGCTGTCCCCCTGGTTTTGTTAAGGTATCCAAAATAACAGAAATGCTGCTTTGTATCCTCCAGATTTTTGTGTTAATAGCTTGAAGCACATAACACATGCCCTGGTACATGTTTGGGCACACATCTCCTCTTTTCATCCCTCACCTCCTTCACAGGAGGCTGCTAGTGAGGCTAGCTAGAAGAGCAAAACACTTAGCAGAGTCCTGTGTGTATTGTCTGACCATTGAGCCAGTGGTCCCCTTACTGTGCTCTTGAAGATGTTGCTGTTTTACCCTGAAAAGACACCCAGGAGCTCATTACCACACTGGATAGCAGAGATCAGAGTGCAGGAGGATACAAACTCCATAATGAAATAAATCCTCAAATCTCCATAAGCAGCCTGCTTATCACAGTGTCTGAGCTGCTGCTAAAAGCACAGAATAACAAAAAGGACATTAGCTCTATTAGGGCATTAGCTCTATTTTATTTTCCCCAAGAAAAGCTAGGGTTATTTTACTTGACACTTACCTGCTGTTGTTTTTTTGTTTAAAGTCTGCCTGCCACACTGTACTTGGAAGAAGTGAAAATTTAAATTTTGTCATAGGCTTGAAAATGGTTACCCTGTACATACTTAAAGGTTCAGCAACATTCATCACTGTCACTCTTCAGGTGTTTCCATTCAAAATTCTAAAAGGCGGTGTCAAACATCAACAAGCTTATGGCAGGGGGTCAGAGCATTTGCAGTGACATCCTGCTGTGTGCAGATCCTGGCATAAATGATGCCAGGCCCCCTTGGCAGACCTCTGTGAAGAACATCACTATACACACTTGACTTAAATATTCATCTCTGGGCCACGTTGATGTTTAGCTGAGTATCTCTTCTTGTTTGATGTTGATTTACACACAACAGTCAGACCATTTAATGGCACAACACTTCCTAGACGCCTCCTGGGAAAATGAGGCATGTTAGAGCTGCAGAATGTGGCATTGATTTCTTTCGGTGTGCATAATTCTGAACTTTGTTTCTGGTTGTATGTATTTAACAAGGCGCAGTGAGTACTCAAGTCTGTGTGCCAAACAAGCAAAAGCAGAAGTTGTAGCACTGCAGTTTGCACTACCAGGTTTCAGTGCTCAGGACTGTCACGTTTCTTTTTCTGGAGGTCCCCAGTGCATTCCTCCATGTGTCAGCCAGGAAAGAGGTTATCATGGCTGTATTTGGGACTTTCTGAAATTTTCTTGCCACCAAAAGAAAGCTGACTGAATCTGGACTTAACCATGTTAAATTTCTGAGAACATTTTGCTATGGGTAAGGGCAGAGTCTGAAATGGAGGCTTCGTCACAAACTCGTGAAAATCTCTAGGATGCAGTTTGTGTGTCCTTCCCCTGTGTGTGACTCTGCAAACCAAGAGGGGTGGTTCCCCTGGGTGCTGTGCATGACTCTGCACTTATGTGATTGCTTTACTGGGCGAGATGGCTGGGCATGTAAAAATAGCTCTGCTTACTCAGATGCACCTGATGCCTGCAGAAAAACACCACTGGATGGTAAAGCTGGAACACCTTGTGCTTTTTTCCCATAACCAGCAGCAAACAGAAAGCAAGAATTTAAAAGAAAAGGGAGCTAATTTACAGCTCCTTTTCAAGCATTCTGCAGGGTTTTTTCAGCATTTTTTTCAGCATTTTCTTTTTTCTCATTCTTTTCCATGGGTTCAGTTATTTTTTAGGGCATGGAGAAACTATCCATTTCTTATTCCTTTGCCAAGGTGATGCCAGTCCTATGTTTCCATAATGTGGGATCTTTGTGAAAACAAATTCTTAATTTGTATTCCCCTTTATCTGCTCATCTGAGACATCTTTTATAGGCACTAACATACCCACTGGGGTCTTTGCAAGGAACAGAAGATCCTGGTGCTCCAGTGTGTTATTTCCATGTAAATATAGATTTTCCCTGAAGGCTAATTACAAGGCTTTTAAAAGACAAAAAACTTTTCATATAAGAATTCTGGAGTAAGAACTTTTCTTGCCTGGTATTATAAAATGTTATATAGAAATTGAAATGACATTGCATATCATAGGAGCTGTTTATATGTTGTTAGTTCACATTTGTGTGATGTGTAGACACACACACAGAACCAATGCTCTACAGTCTTGGCAAATAGAGTAGATATCTGATTCAACATACAGGAGAAACCTAGATTGTAAAGTGACAAATTATATTCATTTGAGTCCCTCACTCTCTTTCAAGGTTTTTTGGTTACTCTGGATCCTTGATTATTGAGCTGAGGCTGTGAGGTTTATTTTGTGTGTCTCACAATTCAACCTAAGGCAGTGTGCTTCAGTGTACTGATAATTATCTAATCTTTTTTGAAGATTATGGATTGCACCCATTTACTTCAGAAATCCTGTGAGTCACAGCATCAGAGAGAAACTGAAACTGAAATCACTCCTCTAGCTAATATATTTTTTTTATCAGTTCTAATTCTAGCAGTACCCAGATAGTTGGCTCACAGGTCAGGATCCAGGTGCTCTTGGCATGTTACTCAGGCACCATAGCTCAAAGTTCTAACATCACATGCCAAGATAAAAAGGTAACACTATGATCAGTTCCATTTTCTGGTTATGTTTCTTCATTGAAAAAACCCAAACAAAAACCCCACCCGAGAAAAACAAACTGAGAAGCACAGGAAGGTTACTACAGGGGTCAGCAGGAAAATGACAAGTGAAAAATCTTCAAAGTCAATTAGTCACAAGTAAGCAACCCTGTGGGGTCTATTTAGTTTCAGACAACAGGATTTTAATATTTACAGGACCATTTCTGTAGTGGTTCTTAGTGGAGAAAAGTTCTCAGTGTGCTTCAAGAAATGAAACCATCAGATTCTGGTAATGTAAAGAATTGTGTTGACTGACATCCTTCTCAAAACATAAGTTATTTCCATCTTTATTGCATCATAATACAGCTGGATGAAAGCTGTAATGCAAAGAGGTCTAAATCATACTTTACAGTAAGATTTGTAAACATTTTCCCATTACCAATTGTTCCTTTTCTCTGTTCTATTGTGATCTAAATGGGGGACTGTGACATGTTTGGTTTTCAGTAAAGTGAAAGGAAGTGCACACAGTGAGTTTACCAAATTCATCAGCTCAGGCTAATAAATTGATTTGCTTCATCTTCATAAAAACCACCATTTCACAAGAATTTTCTAATTCAGTACAAAAAGAGAAGAAAAATCCCTGTAGCCTAATTAACAAATGTATTCAGTAGAGCCCTTTCTAAAATGTTGAATAAAGTGAAACATTCATCAGAACAGGTCCAATTACCAGGAAACTGTTGCAGATTTCATGTAACATTTATTAAATATTAATATTTTTTCAAATTATTGTTTTACATGTAATAAAAATATGGAATGTTTATCTGGCTCAGATAAAGTACATTGTAATTTGCTGTTCCTTAGCAGCAATGTTACCTGGAGTCTTCATCTGATTTTTTAACAGTTTACAGAGATAAGTCAGTATTCTTATTCCCCTTTAGTAATAGCAAACTTTGGATGAAGAGGAACTAAGGGACAATTAAAAAATATAAGCAGAGAAAAAAAGGTGTATTTATTATTAAATAAAGGAGTTGGATGGAGGAGGAACTTGGATGAAGAGGAACTAAGGGACAATTAAAAAATATAAGCAGAGAAAAAAAGGTGTATTTATTATTAAATAAAGGAGTGCAAATAGAGAAATTTAGTGGGGAGGGGGAGGTATCAGAAAGAACATGAGACAAAATGAAATCTGTTCTAATACCTGTACACTGTAAAGACACACAGCTCTGTTTCACAAGCCAGTTCTGACATCATCACTCATTTTTCCACACTACTGCCATGTGTTTTTCTCTAGAAAGAAGATAAAAGTGAATCAAAAGTGCAAAGCCAAAAGGCTCTTTCAGACCAACAAGAGAATGTGCTCTTTCATAAGTTTCGTGTGTGTCATCGTTTTCCCATAATGTGCAGTGCAGTTTGCACGCTGCCTCTCAGTTTCCTTCTGTGCTACCAGTAAAGCTGCTGTGGTTTTAGTAATGCTGTTTACTGTGACCAGTGGAGGGAAAAAACTGCAGCTTTTGTTCTAGAGAAGGAGGCAAATTCAATACCAGAGATTCAGTTCTTTCTCTCACAGATTTTTTCTCATCTCACTTAAATAAGCCTGACCCTGCTTCAGAGTCAGCTAACTTAAACTTACCATGGCAAGGCCATTGGAACCAAGCTTATAATAATCTGATTTTACACTGACAGCATGAATGTGATGTCCTTTCCCACAAATGTTTGTGTTTTCTCTTTCTGTCCTGAACTCTAATTTTTAGCTCTCAGGCACTTCTCTTCTATTGCTATGGTAGTACCAAATGTGTCGGTGTGTGTTCAGACTTGGAATTGATTTATTTTTAGAAAGAATGGGGGCAAAAAAAGTCCATCTGACTGCTGTGGAGTCAAACAGATTATGAATGAAGCTGAGAATTGATGCTGATACAAAAGAACTCAGCTGCTGTTCCTCACTTCCAGTACAATACTGAACACTTCAGTGGAGCAGTGTTGACATTGGCAGTGCCTTCCAATTGCAAATATAATTTCTAAGCAGCATCTATGATGTCTTTGATAAAATGTCCTGGATAATAGATTGACACTGAAGATATAGATCTTTTCCATATTTTAGTAGGTTTGTTGCCTTTCTTGTTTGGTGTCATGGAAGTGGATGTTAGCAGAGGAAAACAGTGGAAAATTTTCTACTCCATTTTCACAGTATTTTCTCATTCTTTGGTGTTGGAAACCTGGATATATTATATCAGTAATTTCCTTCCTGATCTTAGAGACATTTTAGTCTTTGTCCAGATATCTATATTCTGTGGACTCCATTTTTTTACTCCTGTTTTTGGGGAGAACTGCCATCCCCAGCAAGAGCACAGCTATTTTGGATCTTCTGCTCAACAATAACTTGATCTCATCACCTTTTCATGTGCAGTGCTTCCTCTATGGTTCAGAGTGATCCTGGGCACCATCCTCGTACACAGACACCACCTCATCAATATAACTCAGGAAGTGAAGGGCAGAAATTCCTTCCAAAATAAATTGACAAAATGCGGCGAGTGAAAGCATAAAATCGGTATCACTCCTTCTTTTAGATCAGTCTTTTGCTTGTGCGTGGCTGAGTGCTGCTTGGGCTTTCCATGCATTACAGTCTCACAATTTCATCCTGCCAGGAGAACCACATCACCAAGCCAACCCTTGGCTGGTACTGATGATCTACCCCGTGCAGAGCTGCAAAGGGCTGTGTTTGGCTCTGCTGAAGGACATGTGCATCCCTCACCCCTGCAAACAGACCCTGCCTGGCACAGGCACAGGCAGGGCTCCTGCGTGTGTCCAAATCACTCTGTGCTGTTCACAACATAAAATTAATATTTCCTGGAATCTAAAGTTACAAGATTATGAGGCCATGGTATTTGTGCTGGTACTGTTTAGACAGATGAAATTATAGTTCTGTTACCCTGAATAAAGATAAGAGGAAGTAAAAGCAGAGGAGGATTAAATGTGTTTTTGCAGATGGTTTCTTCTACCCTTTCTTTTCCACTTAAACTGCCCATATATTAAATTCATCTCTGCAGACTGCTCTAGAATAACCCTATTTTGAACAACAAGTCCTCTGTTCTTTTCCCACACTTGTGCAGAAAGTACTGGGGAAAAATGCCAAGTTTGTGAACTGGAAGCTCATAAAAACACATTTTTACATATGAACACAAGTTCATCATGCATGCATACATATGTGTGTGTATAGACAATGAATATGTGTATATATTTACATACATATATTTTGTGTATGCACATGTGTACACAATGTATACATATAAATATATATATATATACACAACACAGTAGTGATTGGACCACATGTTTTCCCATTTTTACTTTCCAGTATGAGAGTTTGGGAAAAGTAACAAATATAGCATTTGGAAAAATAGAAAGCATGTGAAAATCAACACAGAAAAACTGACAAGACTGGTATTTTCCCATGCTTCTAATCTAATCTGCTCTAATAGTTATTGAAAGCCTTATTTCATAGTCAACCAATGATCTTTTTTTTTCCCTTCTTACCAGTCCCACTCTCTCCTGTAGCCTGCATGCAGTATAAAAAAGTGATAATGACTCAGTAAAAAATAAATACCACTTGCTTATCTGTCTTGGAAAGAGCAGTGGCTGCAGCTGGAGGGAAAGGGAGGTCACACAGCAGGTTCTGTGCTGGAGGTGAGGCTGGCAGCAGGCTCCACCAAACCTGCCTGTTATCAGGAGCTTGCCTAAGTCCATAAGTGACCTTCCAGTCTGGTGGCTGAGGAGCCTTAGGAAGGAAGGAAGGAAGGAAGGAAGGAAGGAAGGAAGGAAGGAAGGAAGGAAGGTGCAGGGGATGCTCTGCCGGACCCATCTGGCAGTGTCACGGTTTAGGGTGAAACTCTTCCTTGTCTGACCGTCCTGTTTGACTCTCACTACCAGAGAACAGAAATCGTTCCGGGGAAGCCGAGGCTGGCAGCAACCTCTGCTCTGGGAGCCTGCGTTGCCCTCTAGTGACAATCCCTCTAGTGACAATCCCTCTAGTGACAATCCCTCCAGGGAGCGGTGACAGAGGACAGCGGGGCTCCTCTGGCGGCAGCGCAGGAATAGAAAAGTCAAAATCATTAAACAAACATGGACTGTTAACCCTCTGTGCTTCCCTGATGTTCATCAATGATATTTTGTAATGAGCTTTTTTATTAGTGTCACAAATTTCTTGGCTCTCTAGGAGGGATGCCTTTTTTTGCTTGGATGATAGCCTGTTTTGTTGTGTCTAAATAGTTACAGTATTCCTCCTGAAATAATAAATGATGGAAGGGTAATGACTTCACTTTAAGAATTCCATTGTGCTGGCTGATACATGTGAGTTGCTGAGATCAGCTGTGATTGGAATTCCCATTATCCTCTTACCTCCCTTAGAAATGCTTCAGTAATACAGTTTTCCCAGCACGCTGATAAAAGCCTGGATGGAATCAAGTGATAATCACAGAAGGAGTCCAAAAAAAATGCTGTTGATGGTACAATGTTATCTGAATTTCTGAAATATTGCCACCTTTACCCCAGTTTAGGTGGTGGTTTTACACCACTATACCACACCAGCCCTAGGGCTGATTTCTGCGTCTTACAAATCACAGGCCCTTGGTATAAGACAAACTTTTTTTATTGCTTATTTTCATGTTTTATTTTGTATAATGAAAGAATAGGCTCATATTCACTGGATTTTCTGTGTCATCCATAGCTTCTGCTTGTAAGTGACATGTAACCCTGGTACTCAGCTGTGCCACAGGTTCTGTCAGAAACAGAGCTCAGCCCCTGGTTGTGCTTCTTGGCCCTGAATCTCTCAGGATAAGATACCCATAACTCTGGATTGGTGCTGAGGAGTGCTGACTGCTGCACTCTGCTGTGAATGATGCTGATCACCTGCTGAGTGAGGCAGAGCCAAACTTTTGGCAAGAGAGAGACATGGAGCACCAGGGGTTTCTGTCCCACCAGTGTGTGCAACCCAAAAGCTGCTCATGTCTTTTGTCTTAGAAGAGGGGAATGCAATTGCTTTTAGAGGCTCTTTCAATAGAAAATTAGCCCACAAGTATTGGGAGGCCTTTGGTCCTTACATTTTAGTTGCAAATTATGTACAGGGCAGAAAAAAACACTTACAAAAAGATATTTCATGCTTTATTATGCTAAGAATAATTCCTTGTCCGAAACAACTTGAACTCCTTCTTAAAATGCTGATCACAGTAAGAGGTTCACACCTTACATCAAAAATCTTTTTGTTGTCTTTCTCAGTCTTCAGAATATTTACTTTTACATTATCATTAAGCCAACTCACATAAAAAAAATTTCAGTTCCTGATGAGTCACAATCATCAGTACAGTGCTTCCCACCCTGACTGTGGCCACAGGAGTCGTTACCACAAACCCTGCTGTTATTTATGGTGTCCCCTTCTTAGAACAGAGTGTCCCTTCACCCTTGTCGTGGTGTTTGACTGGTGAGAAGTAATCACTGAGTACAGAGTTCCTTACAGGTCATTCTGTGTGTCTGTGGAGATACTGAAATGCCACAGTGCCCAATTCAAAGGGTTGTGAGCACACAGCCCTGTGTTAGCCAATATTTACTTCTACAGTAATATTTATATACTCCAATGCTGTAAAATCCTGGGACTCAGCATCTGCTAATGTGATCCTGCATGTGGGATTTGCAGCAAGCCACACTCTGTGCTTCCCAGTCCCGGGTGACAGCAAGCTTCACCTTGTCCCTGGTGAGCACAGCCCTTCCTGGGCCTCCTGAGGAATGCTCTCCTTCCTCTGATCTTCCCCAGGCTGACAGGGATGTGAGTGCACAGAGCCTGGAGTTTCTGCAGAAGTTCTCAGGTCAGATGCATGAACGTACTTGAGCTCTAGACCATGAAAATTATGGACTGTACATTTTTCACTGCATCAAAAGATAGCATGTACAGGTGCTGATGGACTGCATCAACCTGATTAATTGCATGGTGGAGTTAAAAAATGGGCCAGTACAGAATTCCTGTCTGTGAAGAAGCTGTTGATCTCTGGATCATGAATTCAGAACTAAAACCATCTGACAGCAATTTATCTCACAGCTGTCTTGAATATGTTGGCCCAAAATTAGTTTTGTTCTTCTAATAAAGATGAAAAAAAAACCAAATTACAAAAGGACAGATATTTTTCCTGGTCTTAGAGAAGACAGCAATACTAAACTTTCTACAGAACAAAAGAGAACAGAAATTCCACATTATCATGTCAGTGTAATGGGGCTTAGAGCAGCACAAATCTTTTCCCCTGCATGTAGTAACTAAAACTCTTGCTGTTCATAGAACAGAATGTTCAGCAACGTTGCTTCAAATCCTGTAGTGCAATAGGTGCAAGGAGTAGGATGTGCTTTGTTTCCAGGCAAAATCAGAAATGCATCTCCCACATTCACCATATCTCAATGGAGTGACAAATTCTGTAAAGTCCCTCGTCCATTTCCTTCTGCTTTGTCACTCCTGAGTAAACTTCCCAATTCTTGATATTCATACTTCTGTATAAATACAAGAATATATATAATGGCAGGGATATTTGCTGTCAAATATTTTCATTGTAGGCATCAGAAAGCTTCCTAGTCATCAGCAGATTAAAGGCTGCAAGTGTGAAACAGGTGTGGCTTGGTTTGCATATGCCTTTTGCATTTTGTTAAATAGACAAGTGACAGAACCAGAAGGGAAATTTAGAAGTCAGGACTCATTCTAAACCTTCTTTTAGAGTAATCCAATTTACATAATATATAAACATAAGGTAATTCAGCAGCTTGACCCCAAAGGTAGGAGCTCTGATCTCTTAATTATAACCTGGAGCACTTTGCATACGTCAGTTAAAGTTTCCAGGTCTCATTTTCCTGGTTTGTCAAGTAGAGAAAATAGTAATTACCCTCCTTGTAGAGTTCTTAATCCCTTTTAAGGATTTTTAAGCACTATAAAAGAAAAAATACCCTGTGATGGCATTCCTAGTAGCTGTGTGGTTCGGCTGTCTGCATCCTGGAGGGCTTGACTGGTTACCAGGGGCTGTAATAGCGAGGGTTTCAGCCACATCTTGACGAGCTGTTATTACTCAGGACACATCTTTAGCCTGCTGCTGTGTTATGAGAACTGCTGCCTTCACCACTGAGAGTTGTGCAACTTCCTTCTGGCTTCTAAAGTTGTTGTTTCCAAGGAATTCCTTTCTTCTGGTAACTGGTAATGGTTTATCAGGCAACAGGTCCAGATACTGGTGACTGTTTCACCTCATCCTGTTTTATTTTAATGTTAATGACACAACAGAAACAGATCACATCTTCTTTCCTTCCAGGACTTTTGTATATAAAGCTCTTCTCTCAATTTAAAGTGTGGGTGCTTGTTGGAATCAACTGAAAATCAAGAAGTGTCATCCATTGCTCAGTTCTTCCTAGAGGAAACATGGAAGAAATATCCGTGGGCTGGAGGAAGAAGAGGGGAGCCAAAGCCAGCCCTGCTCTGGCCAGGACAAGAGAGCAAATAGCGCAGCAACTGGGGTGGGTAGGAAAAATATCACATCGATTTTTTGGTAACAGTGTTACTCCTTACATCAAAAAAACCTCTAAGACTGATGTTCTCAAAAAAAAAAGGGGGAAACATTTCACTTATGTTCATGTGTTCCTCTTAGCTCACCCCCCTCAGATACTCAAATACAGTGTATAATCCTGCTCACAGTAAACCTTGTAGTAGACACCTTTTCAAAAGGAAAGAAAGTAGCATTTGCATTCCTTAAAAGAAGTAATGGTAAATAAATACTGTAGGCAAAGGTGACTTGAGAATATGTGGGGTAAAGCAAGGCTTGATCTCCTCTTGCAGTGTCCTAGAGTGGAAAATTGATTGTTCATGCTGCACACAAAAAGATTTATCCTGAGTGTGGGCATGCCCAGTTGATGGGTTGAGAGTATTGAATGTAATTATTTAATCTGACAATCTAATTACCAGTCACCAGTTTACAGCTGTCAATCAATCATCAATTCGCTATTTATTGGTTCGGCAAACAATACTAATTTTTAAATTAGCTAAGCTGATAAGTAGTGTTTCTCTGAATGGGATGTTTTAACCTTTTTGAGTCCTTGAAAAGTACAAAGTGCAGGAAAGCCCAGTGGGAACAATGTGCTCGTACCCTGCTTTTCCCCCGCCTCCAGCTGCCCGGCGGGGCGGTGCGGGCTCAGCAGGGAGGAAACCCGGGCATCCCAGCGCGGATGAACAGGATGGAGAGGGACGGGGACCACTGGGAAGGGCTGAGTGAGCAGAGAAAAGCATGGGGAAGTATTATCCGGGAAGGAATAGAAAAGGAGGGATTTGTGTCCCATGTGGCTAAAGGGACACGGGAGGAAAGGAGCAGCGCGGGTCAGGGAGCTCGGAGCGCGGGCTGCAGGGGGTGCGATTGCCTCGGGAAAAACCTCTCGGCTCTGCTGGGCGAGCTCCCTGCGGGGTGTAACCGCAGCCACGGAAACTGCTATGAGTACAAAAGCTGTCCTTTTTTTTTTTTTTTTTAAGTTGCAGAGTTAACAAGTTAAACCAAATGCTGCTAAGTTGGAGTTTTAACTATTTGTTGTTAAAAGCTTCATGTTGTCATCACCTGTTGTTAATAGTTTTTCTTTAATTACCTGTTGTTGATGATTAGAAATCCCTCTTCGTCGGGTATCCCCCTGTGCTTCCTGGAAAATGACAGCTGGGACTGAGAGGAGGAGGTGACATCGGGGCTGGTGTGCAAATGTGGAAGCACCTCACCAAATCTAGCAAGAAAAACCCCTAAAGCAACGAGCCACCATGGATTTAAGAGATCTAAGTGATGTCTAGAGGTGAGGAACTGAATCCAGTGTCTGCTAAGATCCTTTTTAACTTTCACCCTAACCTAAGGATGTTGGCTAGAAAGAGGACCTCAAATGTCAAACTGGAAAACTGGAATCTCCTGGTGCTCTCGTGAGGATGGAAGCCCCAGCTCTGCCTGCATACCAGCGGACACAGATGCACTCCTCCTTCTCCTTCTCCTTCTCCTTCTCCTTCTCCTTCTCCTTCTCCTTCTCCTTCTCCTTCTCCTTCTCCTTCTCCTCCCTGCCTCTCTTGGGAGCAGCAGCAGCGTGTGTGCGATCCATCAGTTCTTCCCCACCCGAGCTGATTTTTAATAAAGGCATTAAAAAAGGAGAATGATCTCCTGCCCTATTTATTTCAGAAACTCCCCCCCGCCAAGCACTGGTTTGGTGGCAGAACAGGTAAGAAGGTTCCCCTAATCTTGGTTTCATCCCGTGCCCTTCCTGGCCCTTTGAAAAGCGCAGTAAATCCCCGGTCGGAGCACCGCGAGCTAAGCCATCGTTCCCAGAGATGGTGATGTAATTGCTGGTGTTTTCCTTTATCTCATCTATATTTTAATTAACAATTTCAGACCCTGCAGTCAGACTTAATAATCTGTACAGACGTCTCCTCTTGTAGATAACGATCAAGTCAATTCAGCCTGAGGGATGCAAGCAGAATCTGCACACAGATTCATGCAATATGTTACACAAGCAGCAGAAAGAGACAAAAATAGCTGAAGACATAAAAAATTCATGCTACACAGTGTTCTTTCTAAATCTTTTAGCCTTTTTTTTAATGTGCTATTATGAAATAAAGCTAGCAGATACAATTATTTCATCACTTTGGCATTTTGTCATTCCTTTTTTGGAATTCTAGGGCCTTTTGGACCTCCTGTTATGTTCCACACATACAGCTCCATGGCCAAAATGTCAACAGCTATAGGCTTGCAGCAAAATTACATTATAAAGAGTTTATTTATTAACAATATGGCAGAGCTGTCTTTCAGTGGGTGAGCTGTTTTCTGGATATCTAATGAGACATTCCTAAACATCCTGAGTAAGAGGCTCCTCCCTGGCACTTTGAAGCTCATGGGGCTTTTGATGTTGACTTCATTAACAGTAGGATGAAGCCTATGTATAGTATAAAGCTGACCTTTTACTGAATCACTGTTGCTATGTGAGCCAATCATCTATTTGATGCATCATCTCCTTGCTCTCTTTAAGACAATTTGAGTAAATGTCACCTGAGGTGCAAGCTGAGGAAATTCCTGAGACAGAAAAGCAACAAGTTTGTGGAGCACAGTTCACTATCTTTTTAATTCTTCTTTCCCCTTTGTACCAATGTTTTCCTAAAAGCATTGCTCATTGTGAAAATGCATTCCCTGATGGTTATAAAAAGATTAGACTCTGTGTCAGCAAATAAATGCAAGTGTTTACTGAAATGAAAATGCATGCTTTGTAAATCTTGTCAAATTTTGTAGGAAAATGCCATGTGAAGCTCAACAAGGTGAAACAATTCTTCCAATCTTAAAAGCTGCTTGATCTTGTAAAGCAAGGTACTGAGTCATGTCTCAGCTTACACACGGGGGCAGCAATAACCTCTTTTATGTCATGAGATCATAGAATCCTGCAGTGGTTCGAGCTGGAAAGGATTTTAGGGGTCACTTAGTTCCAAACCCCTGGCATGGGCAGAGACAATTTCCCCTAGACCAGATTCCTCCAAGTCCCATCCAACCTGGCCTTGAACACTTCCACAGAAGGATCAGCCACAACTTCTCTGAGCAACCTGTTCCAATGCCTCACCCTCCTCACAGTGAAGAATTTCTTCCCTAAATTTATATTTAATCTAAACCGACCCCCTTGTCTTATTACAATGCACTTTTTATGTCCTTGTCAAAAATCCATCTCCAGCTCTCTTCTAGGTCCCCTTAGGTACTGGAAGGTGATGTAAGGTCTCCCCTTCTCCAGGCTGAACAACCCTAACCCTCTCAGCCTCTCTCCACAGGAGAGGTGCTCCAGCCCTCAGAGCATCTTCACAGCCCTCCTCTGGATGTGCTCCACCACACAGAGCTCCGTGGCCAAAATGCCAGCAGCTCTAGGCTCCATGTCCTTATTTTGGAGGCCCCAGAGCCGAACACATTCCCCCAGGTGGGGTGTCATGAGATCAGAGTGTAGTATTTGTTGGACTTGGTAAGCAGAAGAGGTTGTGGAATTGTTCTGAGTCATGGTCATTAACAAAATAGACTTTCCTTATAATTTAACTTCAATTGCTTTGGTAATGTTGTAAATGTGTGTGGTTAGTTCTTTATTGCTCATATGGGAAACATAACTAATGTGCAGCAATCTTCTCTAGTGCTTAGTTTAAAACCAGGATGGAGAAATAGCATAAAAGGAACTTTCTTTGATATTCACATGTCACTGACTCCCTAGAATGGAGCAATGTATAAAACATAAATCTTCTCTCACCTGTAATGGTATCCTAATGTGACTGCAAAATTGCAGTTCTATTCTTCTCTGATTCCCTGGGAAGTAATATGTTTTACTTTATGGAATAAACAGATTCAAAATCTCAGACATAGCTGGAAAGTTTAATACCTGTAATCTTTGGGCTCACTTTCATTTGTCCTTAATATTCTGGCTGGCATTGGCCTTCTTTGCCTCTATATCTGTCTGTGTTGTGCAGCCATGCCATCTATCACTCACCTTTTCCAGTGCAACTCTTCAGAGGTGTACACCAGCCTTTTGCACTCCGTGCTTAATACATGTTTATAATTGTTCATTTTTGGTTTCCTTTCCTCCATCACACATGCATTCAGTAGCTGTGAGACAATCAGCTCAGGTAAGCATTTTTGTTTCCTTTGAGGGGATAAGAATATGGAGGTGTTTTATAAGCCAAGACTATCAGAAGTGACTTGAGACTTGGGGGTGAATAGCTGAGTCTGTTGGTGTCCAGCATAGGCCACAGAGCTGATTTTCCAAAGCAGATGAGATATCTGCTCCTTGAAAATCAGGTGCTTCTAAGGGATCTCGGACCAGACACCTAAAGAATGAGTTGATGAAGATGCTTCTGGAAATTCTGACCACTGTGCTTGGTCTGAAGTAACATAAGTTCAAGGCAGGGAAAAATTAGTAACTAACTCTTGCTTTCAAGAAACCTGTGATGCTTCCTTTGCCTACTCATTAGATTTCTGAGTGGCTTTTGTCTGGTCTACCCTTTTTCCATCTTGTAATTACTTACCAAGATTCATCACCATCTTGCTGCTGCTTTGTCATTAACATTCCTTTCCTGTGCTGCCTCCCCCCGGAAGCAGGACAGTCCCTGTGCTGGCCTGCTGATGCTGTCACACCAATTACCTGTTTATTTTCTCATATTTTCTTTCTTTATCCGTCTCTGTTCCATGTTGCACTTGCACATGAAATTCTTGGAGACAGGAACTAATATTTTTCATTGTACAGTATCTAGAATAATTATGTCTGAGTTTAAAAATTAGGGTCTTTAGGATTCACTACACTACTGCTATTACTAACTACTAAAGAATTACAGGTTTGCTGGTCATCCATGTTGGGTTTTCAATTAAAAGTCAACCAAGTGCATTGAGTTCAAGAACCAGATGCTTGAACATATTAGGGTGGGATTGCTGCTGAAAGTTATTTCCAGTTTTTGGAGTCAGAGCTGCCAAATCTGTGTATTAGGGGAAGGAAGCACCCAAGATTCTGAGCATTGTTCAGATTACAGACCAGCCTGGGGGCAGGAGGGAGACACCACCACCATCCATCCCATAGCTAAAATCAATTTATCTGGACCTTTATGCTTAGGTAGGACTCAAGAAACTCCAGTTACTCTAGAGGACAAAATTAACCAATTTTTTTTCTATGCTAGACTTCTACTGCTTTTTGTCTGAGAACACTCTGACACATCAGAATTGACAGAGCATTTTGTGTGTGAGGCTCCAGAGCTACCTGTGTGAAGTTTATAGTAAAGAATTTTCCATGGACTGTGCACAACCCTCATCCTTACAGTCAGTTGGAGGATGAAGAAGTTGCATAGGTCTAGAACATTTTTTATCACAGTAACAAGATATATAATTTTTTTTCTCATTGATACATTTAATATTTATGGACGTATCAGTTGTTTTTCTTTGTAATAGAAAGTAAAAATTCCTGATACACTCTCAGCTGCTCCAGTTTCCAGGTCCAGCTGGAAAGATGTGCCTCTGTATATTTTTCACAAATGCTGTCCATGCTCAATGCTGTACTTTGTAGACCCTGTCCTTGCCTAAAACCTGGTTTAATATCCAACAAATTCTGTAGCTTTTATTATTATTTAATGGAAGTCCTGAGTAAATCATAGTCATAAGTCACTCAGGAATTCAGTTTCACGGTGCAATTTTCTCAGTCTTAGCAGAATTATATAGCACACATTAATTAATTCTTCTAACAACCACTTTCAAGAGAAGGGACCATGAATGCCTCATTGTCCTCACAACGAGGCAGTGAAGTTAAATCTTATTTAGATCAGACATAGTTGCTTCTCATAGGTAGCAGCATGGCCATAGGAATGGCTGAAGTGCCTGTTTGATCTTTTTGCTAATAAAATGACTTTGGAAAGGACTGTGACCAAGAGTTCTCATGGTTTAATGAGTGTGCTGGCCTGGACCCACGGGTTAAGTGAGGCACATCAAGCTACAAGTGCTGAGCACTGAAGCGTCTCATCCACGAAGGTGCTGATGTCACTGTGGTGCAAAAATGTGCCACAGATTCTGTTATTTCCACTGAGTCCTTATGCAGCTCCAAATTCAGCACAGAAAATGAGCCTGTCTTTTTTTAAGCACGCAGATAGTCTCAATGCTTTATTTTTAGTTTTGATTTTTTTTTTCATGGTTGAGCTTGAGTGACTGGTTGCTAACTTTGACATCTAGATTTCTTTTAATATTCTTTACACATTTCCTGGAATGGTCTTATGTCTTCTTTTTTAAAAAAAATAAGATATCAGAATACCTACACAAAGACATGTAGGTGGGGGTTTTAAATTCTTTTATTATGTGCTATTTTCCCCCATCAGATGAGGCAGTGTACTTTGTCAGTATTTCTTTAATATTCCTCTTGTGAACATATTTTTATATATCCAGCTCAGTATTGATGTATTTCTTTGCAGGCATTCTTGTGCCTGTGTCTTTATGATATCTGAAGTAATATGCATTCACCAGTTGAAATGAATTATCTTCACAACACTCTTGAGATTTCAGGTAGTGCTGCTATCTCTGACTTACAGCTAGTGTCTCTGATCTGGGCATATTAAGTGTCAGATGACAATCATTCTAATGATCTGATATCTTTAGTGAGCCTTTTGCAGTCTTTTGCATGTTCAGGCTCTCTATTTTCTTTAATTGTGATGGGTTTTTTTCTCCTTTCTGGAATAATGTTCCCCATTTACTAGATATTTCACAATTTTTTTAGCTTGGAAGGTAAGAACCCTAGTAAGCATGCCATTATTAGCTACCCATTCGTGATTCATTTCTCCTAATGCTGAGGAGGAATATTCACCAAATGCATTCAATAACATAAACAAAACCATTATGCTGTTATGCAGTTAAAGGCTGAATTAAAATGCACTTGAATGTGTGCACTTAGTGAATTTAATTAATTAGGGTTTTTTATGTTTCCTAATTTTTGAGGCCTGGACTTCATCACCTTTGTATTTTTTAAGTAATTTTTACAATAGTATTGTATTTATTAAAAAGAACAGATGTATTTTGTCACTCAGAGTTTATTCCTAGGTTGCCTCGTGGTGATGTTTATTTACAGGGCTGTGCATACCAAACACCACAGAAGAGGCCTTTAGTGATCATGCCCAGAAACATTTAGACTCATGATTTCTGGGCTTGTTGCCTGATTTTGGTAGAGGAGATGCTCAGCAGTTGTAGACTCTCCAGCTTATTGGAATCTCTTGACCTTTTCTAGCCCTGGATCCGAAATTAGCGATGTGGCCTGGGTTGAAGCCAGGCAGATTTCTGCTGGAGACAGCCACAGACTGAAGTCCCTGGTCCTTGATGCCTAAAATTGTGATCTTAACACCAACCTTAGACTTGCCTATCAGCTGCTTTCAGTCACCATGTAAAGCCTGTCATATCAACCCCACTTAACTCTGGTATCTGGGGTGGGCAGGAACAAGCATGATTAAATTTAGTATTAATGATTTTTGGGTCATAAGAGTGACTGTGATTCAGGATGGGATAAAAACATGTCCTGGAGTTAAATTTGCCACCCAGACTGAATTAGGTTTGGATTTGGGAATAACTGAAGGTGTCAGGGTCTTCTGGGAGACAGCTGACCTTAAGATTTAGATGATGGAAGAAGGCACAGGCAAGCAAAGTCAGAGTCTGAGTTCTTTTTGGATCTGGCAAGGGTTGCAAGGTTTGATCAGAGGTGTTGCCTCTTTGGTTTTCATAAGGCTGGAAAGCCTCACTGCGTTAACTAAGCAAGGATTTGCATTGGTGTTGGATTCATGCTTCTCTTGGCACCAGTCCTAAATTTAGCAAGGGCTTTTTCTCAATCCAGTACCCATCTTTCTTCATCAGCCCATTGCCTAAGGTTTTTCCCAACAAAAATCCTGATTAATCTTGGTATTGAAACTTCTGTAAGGTGAAGTCCTAAAATTAGATTTTGGCACAAGGCCCACCTTAGTAAAGCCTTTCACATCCACCCTTAACCCTGTACCATAGCTCAGTAAACCTGGGCCTTAAACCCCTGTAATTTCCTAACTGTGACTCTTGCCAGCCCAACTCCTGAAACTCCAGCTGAGAGCCTTCACATCTCAAAAATTCAAAACAAACAACTTTAGAAATAAAGTGGGTCTTATTTCCACTGCCAGAAAAAGTGCTGTTTAAAGTGCAAGTGCAGTGTTTGTGTATGACAACCGTGGGCGTTTCGATATACAGCTCATGTGCTTTTTCAAAATAGCACTTATTATGGGCTGACAATGGAAGCTTTCATTAGAAAATTAGTAAAGTTGCATCATTTTTCTCAAAAGTGAAATGTGTCAGTTCTGTTGCTTCTGATAATCCATATCCTCATCAACAGGAGACGTGGCTAAAAATTTAAAACACATATTAGAAAAATGAGCTGTTTCTGAAATATCTCCTTACCTCTTCTCTTCTGGATCAGTAAGGGATGTCCTGGGATTCCCCTTTTGTGGAGAAACTTTCTGAGGTGCTTAGCTAATATATCTTGTCAGTTAGATGCTTCCCCTATGGATACCACAGGACACTCCTGCATTTCGGATGTGCTGGGAGATCATTAAGGAGAGTAGGCAAGGTCCTCTCGGTGCCTCCTGGTACAACATTGCACCAAGCAAAGCTCAGATTGATGAGGATCTTCAATCTTCTTGTTTTCTGACAGCTTAAGAAAAGAAACATTAAATAAAGTGGCAAAAATACATAGTTCACATTTAACAGGATTTTGAGTTTTGGGAAGAGCTGTGGAGGAATCCAGCTCCTCAGGGTGAATGAGTGTTGCATTCACATTTTCTGAAAAACCCCTTTGCCCAGGATTTTTCTCCTGGGAAGCTGAGAAACCTCCGAGAAAAAGGAAAACAATTCTTCTCTCATTTGCTTCTCCTGTGTTTTGCTCCTTTGGAATGTGTTAGGAGATTGTTCACCCACAGGTGATTGTTTCGTTGAATTCTGGTGTGAGTTGTTTTTACTCTTTGGCCATTCAGTGCCAAGCTGTGTCCAGACTCTGGAAAGAGTCACGAGTTTTCATTATTATCTTTTTAGCATTCTGTAAGTATCTTTTTCTGTATTCTTTCATATAGTATAGTATAGTATTCTTTGATATAAGATAGAATAATAAAATAATAAATTAGCCTTCTGAGAACATGGAGTCAGAGTCATCATTCCTCACCGCCACGGGGATCCCTGCAAATACAATAAATGAGCTATGCAATAAGCAAAGAAATATTCGGGTTATAAAAGGGAAAGAAATAATTTAAACTATTATCTCATTAGTTCCTGTACTCCTTGTCATCACGTATTACTTAACTCCAAATATTTCCCTATGTTGACTATGGAAAACGCTGTCCCAGTGTGGAGCACCAGCCAGAGAAACTACCTAAATCCTTGGCTGGATAAAGGACTGGAAGATCCAGTGCCACAGACAAAGGAATGGCATGTTCTTTGCAGCTATACTAGTGTCTAAAGAAGCCAAGCTGTAAAGAGAGCTCTAAAGCAGGCAGTGGAAGGGATTAGTCATGGGTGGTGTGCACAGTGACACGGTGTGGAGTAGGTGTGTTCTCAGATTCCTGTGTCACTGCGCCTTGGGACTTCACTGAGGCCAAAAGTGCAGCAGGAGTCAGTGCTCAGAGTCCACAATGCTGAAAACAAATCCCAGGGTATTAGATGGGATAAGGAATTTTTTTCAGAGATACACAAATATTTCAGGGTGTGAAAGAAATATGTAGCAAAGGAAGCCTCACTTATGGTAAAGTTATTTTCTAATTTTCCATCTGATGTTTTGTTGTGTCTTCCTCACTATTCTTTTAACATTAAACACTACCAGGGAGCTCAGTGGAAAATCCATACGCTCTAGTCAGACTGTTCCCATCCTATGACTCCTTTGATTTAGGTATTATTGCTGAAATGAATAAACTGTTCCCTTGCACACCTATTTCTAGGACAGGACCTGAGTGCTGAGAAGCCCCATCCTGTTTGCAGTGTGGAATGAGGAGTCACAAGCTGACATGCCTGACTGAACTTCCTCATGTGAGCCCAGCTCACCAAGAGCTGGGCTTCTGCTCTGTGATCACTGATCTTCACAGAAAACTGACTGGGAGGACGAGAGGTGTGGGCGGGGTGAGTGAGAGGAGGAAGGGTCACAGACAGCTTTGTGTACTAAACATTCCCCCCACGCAAATGGTACTCTGGGGGCGGCTGCCTTTCTTAGTTTCAAATTTAAAAGCCACAATCCAAAAATAAAAAGACTGTCACTACAAATAGTAGAAGTGAGGCCAACAAGTCAAACATGGGCTGCTGCTTTGTTATTTTTTGAAAGGTGGATGTGTGTGGGCTGTGAAGATTATTTGAGCAAGTCACTTTTGAGAAGGAAGAACAATATGGGAAACAAATGAAAAGTGTTTTAGCTGATGATAATTTCCTTTTTTCATAATAACAATTGAATGGAACATATTAGTAAAACTCACTTACTGTACACCTACACAGTACAACTTTTAGAGTATGTTGGGTGCTCTGGCTCCAAGATGCCAGAGAAGAATCTAGTCCTTTTGACTTAATCACTTGTTTAAAATGTGGTTTAGCATGGCATTTATTTTAGACAACAAGGACTATATGTGATGGTCAGTTAGCACATGGTAAATTAAGGGGTGAAATTAGAGTCTGCTCTTTACCTGCATTCATTCCCCATGAGGACACTTCCACCCTTACACGGAGAGTGCCAGTGCTGCCTCCCAGGTCCAGCAGAGCTGCTGTGTCACTGCAGTTTCCTCCCTTCTGTCCTCGTATGATCTGCACCATTTGCAGCAGTTCCTGTCCCTGAACCCTGGTGCCACACTGCTCCACAGTCCCTCGGCAGGGATCTTCCTGGCTCAGGGCTTTTTTACACTAGCATGAGGTGAGCTCTAGCTGTTTCTGGCAGGAGGAGGCTCGGGCTCCTCTCGTGGGGCTGAGTGCCCGACAGCTGCTACCAGCACTGTCCCCAAAGCCTGTCAGAGCCCTCAGCCTCAGCTTCCCACTGTCCATCTCATTGCATATCCATGAGTAGGGCTGTGGGAATGTTTTTTGGTCTTTCACCTGCCTCTGTGGGTGCTGCCTTCTGTTGGTGTTTGTCTGCCTGCAGACACACAGAAATGGAGCAGCCCCACCTGGAACAGTGAGTGCAGTTTTGGGCACCACGATGTAAGGAAGGCATTGAACTATCAGAGAGTGTCCAAAGGAGGACAACAAAGATGGTGAAGGGCCTTGAGGGGAAGCTGTGTGAGGAGAGGCTGAGGACACTTGGTCTTCTCAGCCTGGAGGGGACTGAGGGTGACATTGCAGTAACAAATTCCTCACTGCAGTAACAAATTCCTCATAAGGGGAAGAGGAGGGGAAGACACCGATCTCTTCTCTCTGGTGACAGTGACAGGACCTGAAAGGCCACTCCTGAAGCTCTGTCAGAGGAGGTTTAGGCTGGATATTAAAGGAAGGTTTTTCAGCCAGGACTTTCCATTTTTAAGGCTTGTGTGTTTTATCTGGGAAGAAGTTCAAGACCACCAAATTATTAGGGATTATTACGGGCCTTAACTGGAACTGAAGCAGAAGTAAGAATAAAAGCTAGTCTGAGTCTCTGGTTATAAGCCTTTTAGTCTAGGAAAAAAGTCAGGAGGAAAGACAGTTAAAATAAACATGAATTAATAAGGGAAGGATATCATGTAGTTTCTGCTGACTCTCAAGATCTTTTCCGAAGTTGTTGTGCTTGGCTTTTCTATCTACACCAAGATATGAAACCCTACAGCTTGAGTTTCGGTGATTTCCCTTTGAAACAAGATGGTGTTTCAACTCTCCAAAGACTGAAGGCTGAACTATCACAGCTGTGATGGTAGAAGTGTGGAATAACTCCCCTGGCCTCAGTCTTAGTTACTGTAAATAATTTTATGAGGTGTGGTTTCAGCTAGGCTTTCCTGTTGTTCTTGTGTGTGAGAGAATTTTATGAAGGTGGGGTTTTTTTTTCCCTTAATATATTTTTTGCAATGATAGCAGTGCCTTCTGAAAAGCCCTGGATTGACACTCTGGACATCAAAGTCTCTGCCCACAGAGCACATACTGAAATACTGCCCAGATGGTGTTGTTGAAGCATAACTTGAAGGGATCATTTGTTAAGAGTTGAGGATAATTCAGTCTCTAAAGCTACTCAGGCTCTGGCCCTAAGCTGCTACAACAAAGATCAGTTTGTCCCCAGACTTCTTCACCTTTTTTTTTCCCTCCCCTCTAAGTCTGTTTAAAGCATTTCACAATGTCTTATTGTTTCAGATAATTTGATAGTAGACTGAGTAATTTTCCCTCTCCCATGGTCATAATGCTGGTCATTTCAGGTAAAATTGATTTTCATGCAGTTAATTTGGACACCCAACTTGTGTGGTCAATATATGGCTCTTAACATCCTGCAAGGATGTCTCATACCTGGTCACCAGGTGAATTAGTCCTGCCTGGTCACCAACATTTAGTTCTGAATTCTCTCCTACTGCTCTTCTTCATACTTTTACTCTGATTTTCCATATTTTGGTTTCCAGGGGTCTCAGTTCCAGCTGTGTTCCAGCTGTGCAGGATGTGTCCCAGCCCAGCACTCCCCTGGTGTCACTGGACAGCACACGTGGGTCAGGTGGATAGCTGCAGGCAGGAAAGGTAGTGCTGAGAGAAAGATTTAATGGTATTTGTCAAGGCAGAATCTTCCATGCAGGGGCCATGCACTTTTCTTGCTATAGCAGCTGTGTTGCCTCCTGTCCTATAAAAAACCACAGATTTACAATTGCTTATCTCAGATGTGAGGTAGGTCCTGACCTCAATGTTCTGCTCTTGTTTTGTGGCATTTTCAACAGACAGAAAGCAACCAAAATCTTCAAGAGCTGATTTCTTCCTGATAGAAATACTTCTTTGTGCTTTATTTGTGATGTTCTCTTCTGGATGAAATCAAAGATGCCTGCATGTAGTTCTTCCAAAGCCCTTCAAAGGCAAATCTGGAGAGTTGGTTTCCTCTACTCATTATTGTTGCAGAACATCAGACTATCATTTGGACTGGTCTCAGGAAGAAAAATCCAATAATTAGCAGGTACTTCAATCCCATTTATATGTTTGTATTTTTTCTTAAGTTACACATAGATACAAAATCTAAGTTTCAGTGGACAAAGATAATTCATAAACCTGAGGCAATTTTTATGTTCTGTCAGCATTTTTAAATTTTGTTGTCTGGCTTGAATTTTCTAAGTATATATTTTTACTTGATCTCTCTGGAGACAGAAGTGGTTTCAAAGTAGCTTCCTAATCTTAATTTTCATTTTAAATAAGTGGTTATCCTTAACACCAGAACACCTCAAGCAAGTTTTCAAATGCCCAGAGGGTAAGAGAATGTTGTCCACAGGAGCTGCACAGGCCGGTTTGAACCTCTACTCATTATTGTTGCAGAACATCAGACTTTCATTTGGACTGGTCTCAGGAAGAAAAATCCAATAATTAGCAGGTACTTCAATCCCATTTATATGTTTGTATTTTTTCTTAAGTTACACATAGATACAAAATCTAAGTTTCAGTGGACAAAGATAATTCATAAACCTGAGGCAATTTTTATGTTCTGTCAGCATTTTTAAATTTTGTTGTCTGGCTTGAATTTTCTAAGTATATATTTTTACTTGATCTCTCTGGAGACAGAAGTGGTTTCAAAGTAGCTTCCTAATCTTAATTTTCATTTTAAATAAGTGGTTATCCTTAACACCAGAACACCTCAAGCAAGTTTTCAAATGCCCAGAGGGTAAGAGAATGTTGTAAGAGAACAGGAGCTGCACAGGCCGGTTTGATAGCTGGTGCTGTGGAAGCTGGCAGAAGCAGCAGCGTGGCCCAGTGGCTAGTGGCAATGAGGAAGCTGTCTGGCATGTGGCAAGGTGAGGACAAACCTCACCTGAACCTCAAGTGTCCCTGTGAAGCAGCTGTCATCTTTCAGGGACAGTCTAGGTGATATTGCAAGATAAATGTCAGCCTGAGGCAAAGCATTGGCCAACACCACATTGTAGGGAAATACTTTCACTGGCAAACTCAGCACTGCTCTGATTCCAAGGAATAAGTTCACAGCTCAGGGAGTGCATGAATTGCTCATGGTAGCCAACAGCCACATGTCCTGAAACACATGTACTTGGGCACCAGGCAGTATTAGTGGGACACAGCTTCTTCCTGTTGGGTGTGAATCTGGCAGCTTTTCCCCCAGTATTTTCTGCTCCATTAGTGGAGGTGGCAGTGACACTGCGGGAAATCCAGGTTCAGGTCTTCCTTTGTGTGTCTGGGGTGGTACAAACCCCTGTTGTCCAGACGCTTGTGAGAGGAGATGCTGGGAAGAAGAACCAGACACTGAGATTTCACTTTCTGTCCGTGGGATTCTGCACACCCTTCACCGTATGACACGGCACACAAAACACACCATCCTCCTGCGGCCTCCAGGCTGCAATAAAAGGTTTATAGCCACTCTGTAAACCCCACAGAGACAGCACAAATGTAGGCTTTTGTGGTGCAGTGGATTTTCAAAGAGCACAGTCAGAGCTGGCTCCCAGAGAGAGAGCTGAGGAACAAACCCGTGTGAAGAGTGCTAGAGCTGAGCCAGCTGACCTGGCCTCCTGCTATCTGCACTGATTAGCCCAAGTGGGAAGCAATACTGGTGCAGTCCCTCTGCATCTGCTTTCTGAGCCAGTTTGTTCAGAGCCAGCTGTGATATTTCCACACAGTAGCACATTGTCTGTGTGAATATATTCTCCATGCTGCCCATAAAATCACTCTGTAGCACTCTCGCTGATTGCACATGCCATTGCTAGCCCATATTGTTATGTGCCCTGGAGGCCCTAGCATAGAATGTACAAGTGAAAAGGGCCAAATTTTCTCCATATTATTTACTGGTGGAGTACATACTTCTTACCCTAGATAATCTAGATCACATGTATTTAATGACTTGTAATATTAAAATTACTTAATGCTGCTCAGAGATGGCTTTTATTTTGCAATACCAACATTAAAAAGTATTTTGTGTATTTCTTCTAATGTAGCTCTCAGTGTTGGCAAACATATATTCCAGTGGAAAGATTAAGCAGTGTAGACAGCAATGTAAAAACAGACTATAAAGCAGGCTTAAGAAAGACGTCTCTAAGTGGGTTATCATCACATGGATATAAAACATAGAGAAAAGAAAATGCAATGCTCTTCATCAAAGCTATGATCGCTTATGTAAGGGTTGAACGAGGATAAGTACTTATGAATAATTCTTCTTTTGACTTCTTTAAAAACTTTAAAATATTGTTTAGAAACAGATTGTGGAGCACTGGAATGAAAATGCATAGACTTGGGGAAAAGAATAAAGCATATCAAACTGAGCTGAAATCTTTATGAAGAACCTAATAAATGTTGGTAAACCTGATGCCTAAAGGAGCAGTGGTGGAGAAACTCTGTACAACAGTCTTCAAAAACGGGGTGTCCATGTGGGAGAAGGGAAGCCTTTGCAGGAAATAGGGGATGTGTCCTTTTGGGTGTTTATTTGCCTGCCCCTGGTGCTGCAGCCTGAGCAGAGTCAGGATGCTGCCTGGCTGTGCTGGCTGCTCACCAGATGGAAGCGTTACACTCAGATCTCGAGGGGAAAAGGATCTGCTGGTGCCAAAGCCTTGTTACCATGACACCTAATCTGGTTTAGAGAAATCTCTGGCAATTTGTAGCAAACTGTCTGAGAGGTGATAACAGGTTTGGATTTATGCAAGGAAATTCTCAGAGAAATTCTGAAGTGCTGAAGTGCCACGCAAAGGAAAAAAAAATGCTGGAGGGCAGAAAAGAAAACACGTTCTAGGGAAGTTGCTTGGGCTTTTCAATCATAGCTGTAATGCTGTGCAAATGTTCATGCAAATGTCAGCACTCACTCAGAAAGGTGTGTAAGCAAAACTTGTGTTTGTTTAAAAGATAATTGGCGCTAATGAAATGTAGCATATTTTGTGCTTACCTGAGGCATCATTACCAGAATGGCAACTGATCTTAATCTCCCAATATCAACAGAAGGAGAATTTGTTTCCTTAGCTAGCTTCTTCCACTTTGTATGTATTAGTGGTCCATACCACTAATAAAAATATATTTGGCTCATCTTTATTTAATACTCCATCTTTGTGTCATCTGCAAATTTTTCCATGGTTATTTTCTTTTTACTTCCATACCATTCCATGATGAGCCTCACTGAGGACTTGTTGAAAACTTTCAGCTAGCTCTGAATCTGTGCTGGTTGGGTCATTTGTATTTTGTATCACCCCATCTCTGTCAGGATGTCAAGGCCGAAACATTGAATACCTGCTTGTTCTTTCATCAGATTCTTTATCTATTTTGCCACTATTTTACCTGAGGTGGACAAACTTCTTGTTTGTTTGTTTGCACAGATCTCCCCCATTATATTTGCATATTTTTAATGTCGGCACAACAGTTGCACTCCTCCAGTCTTTAGGAACTTCACACTACCTGTGTTTAATGTTCTTAATGCCAAAATATACCAAGAAGTAACAGTAGGCCAGAGCTACTTAAAAGTCTTCTTTTCCACAGTTCTTGGGTGCAAATAATGCAGGTTGGCTTGGTAACAGTATCCCAAGAGATGCCTTTTATAATCATCTGACTTTTTTGCTAACTTGACCACAGTTCTTCATCTTCATGTGATGTGGGAATATCATATTCCTTCCTCCAAATATAAACTAAAACTCTTTAGTACTTCTGAATTTTCTGCATTGTTGTTGACAGATTTATAATTTCCTTTGATTAATGGGCCTTCTATCATAGCTAGGGTTTATTTTGTTCTTAATGCATGTCTAAAATTTATACTTGCTATCTTAACTTCACTCCCAGCTTCTCCTTGTAACAGATTTCTGCCATACGCTGGCAGTCGCCCACCCTGTGGCAGCTTGTCATGGAAACCTGTCTCTGACAGCTAGAGAACAATCCTCTCAGGAAGGGGCTTCCTGAAAGAAGGCAGTCACACACAGCAGGACCTGAGCTGCCTGCAGCCCAGAAGGCACCAGGGCTCAGTAATTGTTTGCTGAGAGCATCTGTACCTGTATGGAAGGTTTTAGCTGTGGTGGAAAACACTTCTGCCATAAGCAGTGCACGCTTGGGTTGAGGGAATTGTGATGTTTAGGGTATTCATGTGAGTGAGCTGCCTGTGGGCGCTGACTGATCCCCTGATGAGCTGACATGTGCTCAGTGAGGAGGTACCCAAGCCTGTGATGTCCAGAGAGCCTTGAGGTCGGGCTGTGGGCTTGCCTGAGCCTGCCAGCTGCTGAGAACGTGACAGTCACTGCTCTCCGTGACCACTGTCAGTGGAGAGCGCAGAGGAGAGGCTTTGTGCACAGGCCACAGAGACACTAAAAGGGGAGGAAATGGCTAATACACCTGCCTTCAGCACAGCAGCAGAGCCTAGGCTTGCTGTGGCTTCTATAAATCAAGTATATTGGTTTGCATAGAGGGGAAAAGCTGGAGAGCACATGGCCACATGGGACTTCTGGCTGCCTAAGGATGAGTGCAAGTGCCACTGGAGGTGCTCTGAGCTATGGGGCAGTGTGTCTGCAGCTCCAGCTCCAAGGACAGCAGTGCCTCGTGCAGCTCCTATTTCATAGCTGTCAGCTCCTTGGGAAAGCTCAGGATACCTTAAGGCATCTCAAATGACCAAAAAATGCAAATTGTTAGGCATTTGAATTAAGCCCATTGAGCAAGAGTCAGATTAATACACCCTAATTGAGGAAGCTAAGTGGAGATACTTTATTTGCAAATGAAGCTTCCTTCATAACCAATGGAAATCTAGGGAATACACCCTAGTAATTTGATAAAGAATAGGGAGGTGCATTTGGGTAAGCTGAGTGGCTCTTTTGAAATGTTGACCAGGCATGGGACACTTTTGCCTCAACAGAGGCACATGGTGCTGGTCAGGGACCTCACCTGGCCCCTGGCTGCTGCTCCTGGGGTGCAGGGTGTTCTAGCTGCCCTCCCTGTGCAGATGTCACTGATGCAGCATCTTAAATAATATTAGCCATTGATGTGTGCAACAGGAAAGCCAAAACCAAGCCCTAGAACTCCGCTACAAAGGAACATTACCCAGCTAGCCCCCACAGAGACATTTTCTTGGTGTATTAATCTGGAGCTGGTTCTCACTTGCTGTGTTTGGTGCAGGACTCAGATATGTTGAAACAATTGTTATTTCCCAGCCTAAAGTTGTGCTTAATTTGTTTGGAAAGGTAACATTTCTGCACTGCCTGTCAAAACGTAGCTGCTGTGGCCACAGCTTTACATGGTTTATTTTTATTTTTAACCTGTGCCGGATATGTCCTAGGCTCAGATGCTCTATTTGTAAAAGCAGAACGCAGCAGCAGTTTTCTGTCCTTTGCACCACTGAGAGCAAGGACAGTGTCTTGACATGATTTATGTGGTCACACCAGTGGCCACAGGGAGAGGAGAGCGTTAGCACGCCGGGCAATGCACGCATGGCCTAAGTGAGGGAGGCACGCTGAGATCATGTGGGCAAGGAGCTGCAGCACCGTGTGACTTTCCCTTGGAAATTACAGCTTCTGTCACCTCGGGTTTGCTGTGCTTTGTTCCTAATGTGAAGAGATGTTTTGCAAGAGGAGAAAGAGGAAATTGCCAAGACTTTCTCAGGCACCAGTCTGTTCACATCAGAAACAGAGAGTTGTTCTGCTTCTGCAAACACACCAGCTCTCTTCAAGGCAAAATTCTCTCCTCTTTCCTGGAGGAGAAAATCACTGGAAATGTTTTGTGGCATCAGTGAGTTTTGTGTGAGCAGAAGCGGAGGAGAAATCCCTTCTTTTTCTCAGCCATTCAACACGTCACCAGATAATTCTGCCCTGATGCACTGCAGAAGATTCACCTAAGAATGGGGCTGAATAATTATTTGGATATATTATATCTGTCAGGAGAAGATCTCAAATTGCTTTACAAACAGCAAGAAAGTAAGTTTCATAACACTGGGTGATGTAAAGCAAGGTGAAGGAAAATTCATATCATGCTGAAAATATGTGGTTGGCTCAATTTTGAAAAAATATAGGGCTTGGAAAAATAAATGAGCTGCCTTATCATTGTACTAAGAGCAGAAATAACTATAATATTTAAAAAAATAGAGAAACAAAATAAACACTGACTGTTTACAAATTAGAGATTAGAACAGCTCGAGCTCTTCAGATTTTTGGCAGCAGGAATGAGAGTTTGCAGGCAAAGACAATTTTATGCTGCACTGAAACTTTTGGTACCTTGTTTCACTGGTGGTTGGGTAGCCCACATGTTTTCTAAAAGTCTTCCTATAGACTTCCAGTTTTTCAATTAACTGTATGCTTTGTGACTACCATTTTTTCTTACCATTATTATCTGTTCTTGATATGCAGATAAATATTATAACAGAGCTGACTGAGAGGTTCAGAATCAGATTGCTGAAATTCCTCCTGTATTCCTAGTGCACACTGCAGTGTTTCACAAGGAGTGGTCCTGGCACCAGCTCTGTTCTGTAGCTGCATGGCATCTCTTGTGCTTGCTTGTACTGATCCATCCTGTACCTT
Source organism: Onychostruthus taczanowskii (assembly GCF_017590055.1). Lineage (NCBI taxonomy): Eukaryota > Metazoa > Chordata > Aves > Passeriformes > Passeridae > Onychostruthus > Onychostruthus taczanowskii. The sequence goes on along the minus strand of NW_024499239.1, from coordinate 21,412,914 downwards.
ATCTGTTTCTGCTTTAAGATTATGTGGGGCATGGGTATAATTTATTGTTTAAATAACAACTTTGTTTCTTGCAAACCAGCATGTTAATTTATGGATAATAAAATTTTCAAGAGGTGAATCACAGACAATGCCACCCATCTCTCTCCTGTTTCCTTATTCTCTGATGAAGGTTCAAATATTTTCATTAGGACTGATACAGTTTGATGTTTAAACTTCTCCTGAAAGTGCTGCATATGTTCTTCAGTCTAAAATGGGGTGTTGGGCTCTGGAGTCATCTGTATTGTCCGTCACAAAGTGTGTGCTCTTCAGAGCTAGACTGCAGGGTACCAGACAGCTTCCCCAAGGAGACAGCACTCCTTTGTTCAGTTTTGGCTGTGTTCTTGGCCTATTAATGGAATTCTTGGCACAGTTGTTGGACAGATGTCCACAGCAGTCACAATCACAAGACTGTTGTGGGTCCTCTGGTTGTTAGGTTTGGTTTCTAAGGAGCTTTCAGCTCCCTTTTCATTGTCTGTGCCCTTTTGAGAAATAGCTGTCCTCTCCACCACCTTTCTGAAGGGTGAGGTGATTTTCTACACAGTTCTCTCTCATCCTGATAGCATTGCTATGTCACCATAATTCAGTTATATCAAATTCACAAATATTTTTTATTTAACCATTGAAGAGGAGGTAAAAAAATTGGAGGCGCTGCCGCTTCTGCTGAGTTTTTACTGTTTGTACTAGCTTCACCTGAGTCTTGCAGGAAGTCCCAGCAAAATTCATGGTGAATGTACCAGACAATGGATTGAGCCTGATGAAATATGACACAATGACTCAGATGCTAAGAGCCAAACTACAGTTCATCAGGTGGCTGCAGAGAAATCAGCTGAGGCATTCCCATAATGACAAGGAAACAATTTGTATAACATATTTTAAGAGCAGTGATGATAATGTAAGAATGTTTTTATTGTTCCTATGGAAGGTCCATCTAGCCCAGTCCTTGTTTTCTTCAAAACCTTCAAAGTAATGAATGTTCTGGAAGGAGAAGTGTTACATGTTTTCAACAGATGATGGGTTTTTCTGTTTCAGGCTTTCCCAGGCTCTGTTGAAACCTGAGTGAAAATCCACAACATCCTGAAGCAAGAAGATCTACAGCTAATCACACGATCACCACATTTTGTGGTATTTTCCTATGCCTCTTTTTGCAGTGGGGTATCTTGCACTAAAAAGTTTCCAGGCTGTGCACCCTGATGGATTTGTACTATGCATGAGGCTGTTCTCAGATTTGTTCTTGGTTCCCTTGCTGATAATCCCTAAAAGATCAATTTGCAGTTTTACTATTGCTGAGTATTGAACTGCCAGCTTTTTGGAACTCTTACAACCCAAGCTCTCACTCCTCAGTAATAACAACCAGCTCAGGGCCCCTTTTATTTGCTGTTAGGAAGATTTTTGCAATTATGTGCTCTGCATTTCAGCTTGCTCTGTTGCTCAGTATTATTAAGTCTCTCCCCACACCCAGAATTTATCTTTACTACCCCAAGTTACTCAGTATCAACACATTTTTTCATCTCACTTCTCACAGAAAGTTTTGCATTATACAACTTTTATTAAGTTGTTTATGACTGTGTTGAACAGCTTTAATGCCATGCCAGTCCCCAAGGAAAGAAAATGCCTTTGTTCACAGTGAAAACAGTGGGGTATCTTGCACTAATTTTTTTCCCTTTTTTTTTCCCTTTTTTTTTTTTTTTTTTTTTTTTTAATATTGGTGGTCAGTTTCTTGAAAAGTCTTGAAAAGGAGCAACATTGAAGGTGTTTTAGAAATCTAAATAGGTCACATGTGCTGGATCTCCCTTTCCATGTGCCCAATGACTCCCTCAGGGAACTCCAGCAGATTTACTTGGGAGGCATGAGTCTTCTTTTTAAGAACTATGCTGACTCTTTCATAACACACTATTGCCTCTCCTAATTGTTTTATTACACTCTTTATTAATTCACTCTGGTCCAGATGCCACGCCTGTAGAACCCTGACTTTTGGAACAATTAAAGAAAAATCACGGTGACATTTATTGCCTTTCTCTTCTCACAAAAAACTGCTGCATTTAAGCCAAAGGTTATACAGCACAGTTTGACTGTATTACCTTAGAACTCCTGGGAAAGGAGATGAAAGGGTATTGCATGGGAACTTCCCTAAGTCTCTTAGAGAAGTAAGACATTTATTCAGCTTTTCTGTAATGTTCTCGTATGATCTTATCTTCTCTGAGGCTAACTTTAAACTTCAATCATATATTGACTCCACTGATTCCCTGGTTTGCTTCCTGCGCTTGATGCATTTGGAAAACGATTTATTATTAATTTTTATACTTCTTGCAAGTTGCTTTTAAACAACAGTTCTATCTTACTTTGCTTTTAAGCTTTTAAAATTCATTATTATGTATGTAGTTGCATATGCATTGGGTTTTAAAGGACACAGTGACAGATTCCACATCCTTGCAGGATGTGAAATATCTGCTCAGGTTTGATCAGTTCAAAAGGAGGATTGCAGTGAGGATGCCTGCCAGGAAGATGCTAAAAGCAGTGTTAAAGAGAGTTAAAGTCTTCATGTTAACAAGTGTTTAAAGGTTACTGTGGGAGCAACAGGGCAAACATAGCTCACATATGAAGAAGGATTTGAGAAAGGGCTTGAGGATATCGTTAAGCTCAAAGGGCAGGATGAGGTGTCCTGTTGTTAGGGAGCAAAGCTGGAAACTCCCTGGTTTCCCTGGCAGTACTTGCCACCCACACCAGCAACTTCAGCTCTCTCCACCAGGCAGAAGTCTGCAGGAGCTCCATGCTCCACTCTAGAAAGGTTTTGGTGCTGCTGCAGCATTCAGCCCTGGGATGCTGCTCCTTTTCTTGTGCCCTAAATAAAGCCTGCTCCTGAGACATGTCTGCCTTCACATTTTCTAATGATGATTTCATACCTAAGTCCTCCTACGTGGTACTGAAACCTGTAGCCACCAAGCTTGCTGGTGTTCCTGCCTTCATAAGCATGTCTGCAGCTGGGGAGCTCTGAAAGACTCGATTGCTGTGCTGGATTTATGTCTTGCCCTTCACCCTTCTTGGTGTGAGCCATCTTAAAAGGGCTGTAGTTATCCAAGTAGTAATTTCCTTCTGGAAACTTCGCAGCTATGTGAGTTAGATGGCTTTGAGCAGATGAAAATGTTGTTAGTCACCAGAGCAGGCTGGAATTGTTCCGATGATTTCCGTTACCGCGCACTTTGCTGCAGCAGGCTGGAAGGAGTAGGAGGAGATCACAGCACAGAGCACTCAAATCATGAATTGTATGTTGCAGGTTTAGCTGTGGGTTATTTGGGATTCTCTGCCCCTGCAGCTGGGGCTGTCTTCCATTTGCTCAGTTTCAAAAGTGAAAAAACCGTCACTTCACCTTGAGATGTGTTTCACTGCCATTAAAAATTTGGTGTATACTCTCATTCTGATTATATGCTTAATGTGAAACTGGTTACATTCTGAATTTTAAGGAAATATCCCTTTGGAACTCATGATGGAAACTGATGTTTCTCACTGGGCTTGCCAGAACACAGGTTAGCAGATGAGGTCATGTGGGAAAAGTTGATACTTTGTGCTAGCAAGGGCAGGCAAGTTAAGGAAAATACATTCTTCTTGTCTCAATAATGGCCTTCTCCTCTCTTAACTACTATAATCACAAGGATTGAATATCTCAGCTATCCACAGTGTGGTTATTTCCTCTGAAAACAAGGTAGGTGACAGATTACTTTTTTTGGTTTTTTTTTTTTACAAAACCCTGTTTCAAACACTGTTCATGTTCTTTCTAGATATTTCATGCAACTGCAAAACAAGTTAGTCAAATAGACATCCCTGAGTTTCCCATTACAGATCTCAGTCCTGTAGATGCCAAACCCAAATTATAGCTGCTTCCATCAAGCCCACTGAGAGGCAGGCAGGAGAGAGTGTTGTTTGCTGTAGAGAGGAGTGATACAATCTGCTTGCAAATGCAGCACAGCAAAAAAGAAATGGAATAATCTGTGATGCCAGCAACAGCAATGACTGCAGACAGATCACTTTACCCTGGTCCTGCACATCAGCAGCTCTGTAATATTGAAGACAAGGAGGGATGTACAAGCTGTCAACCAAATATGCTGGAGAAGTATTAGTGAGTTTATTTCCTTAAAGCTTCAGCCAGAAAGCGTGACAGAAATAGGCAAAATGCCTTCACGAAGCCTTGCTTTTTCTGGCATGCTTCCTCCATCCATAATGGATTGTTCTGTCTCTACAGGGATAGAGTTGGGCCCTGGAATTGGTTATGTAACAAATTAATTGCAGTATTTGTCAGCATTAAAAAAACAACAACAAAAAAAGCCAAGAAGGAAGTTGTATTTCTACCAAAGTTTTGGTAAAAGTCCTATAAACACAACAGAATATTGCTAAAGAAAACATTTGCTCTTTTTCACATCTCTTTATCTTTGGAATTTAAATGTTTTTCCGGTTTCTCTGGCAAGTCTAGTGAACAAACAAAGAAAAGTACCCTCTTTGTACCTAAATATATTGTCATTTTAATGCATGCCTGTTGAGGAGAAGACCAGAATCCTTTTACCTCTTGGAGCATGGAAGAAGCATGCCTTTATTGATGTGTACTGCTCTGTTACTGAGAGGCCTCATTAGGGCCCCTTGATAGTGTCTCTGGAGCCAGACTTGTCTGCATTCCCGTGGGGGAGCAGCTAAAAGAAAGAGCAGCAAGCAAAACCCAAAATGAGAACAATTCTGGGGTAAACAACAGAATGAGAAATGCCTGAGCATATTTAAAGTCTTAGGTGTGTTGTACATTTAAACAGGTAACCCAATCCTGAATCCCAGGACTCCAGCTTTTAATCTGTCACTTCTGAATTTCTGTCATTCTCTGATGCTTTTCAAGCACAGCACAAGTATCTGAAATTTGACACAAACACTTTCATTCCTTGAGACTGAGCATGTTTTTGTGCTTTTTTTTTTTTTTTTTTTTTTTTTTTTTTGGTAGGGTAATTGGCAGAATACAAATAACCAAAACAAAAACCACCAAGCACCCTGTTCTACTCTCACCCCAGGTTTGTACTTTGGATGGTGGTGGTTTGGTGCAGACAGCTTACACTGGGCTCCTTGTGACTTCTTGTGCCACATGACTAAATAAAAAGCATGGAAAAAAACTTTCCTGGTGCAGCTCAAAGTGTGTAGTGAACCATCAAAAGGGGAAAATCAGGTATAAGCAGAGATTGTGCAAGAAACAAAAAGACTGATGGCCACAGGCAAAATGTGTCTCAAGGCCAGGAAGTGAGACTTGCCAAGTGTCAACTAAATTAGACATGGGAAGGCAATTATAACAAATAAACCAAGGCTTTGCAAGCATGTTAAAAAAAAAAAAAAAAAGAGAACCAGGAAGGAGGAAGCAAAGCCACAAGGCATTGAGGGACAGTGTCTTTCTCAGAATTCTAGGTGAGCTGGCTAATGAACTCACAAATAAGTATTTTCATAAGTCTGTTAGATTTGGAGTCTAGCTCAGCTAAAAATTACGTCCTATTTTTCATGATGAGGGTTATGCAAATTCTGTATTCTGGAAGAACGGAGGTAAAAGCAGTATCAGAACTACAGTCCCTTCAATCTGATTTGCCATATGCAAATTTGAAGAAAAAAAGACTATGAAGATTAGAGATAAATGAGATAAACCAGATTTTTCCCCTGGTAGTAGACCATGTCAGGCTAACCTGACCATTGTCTTTGATAAGAGCATTATAAGTTATATTTGCTGATAAAATTAGGTTGGAATGTTTTCCCACAACAGCAGATTATTGTAATTCAAAATAATTGGATGGCTTCAATGACCACCAAACCTGTTGGAATTCAAGAAGCATTAAAACAATGCTATCAAGCACACGGTGTAATTTTTGGAGTATTCCTGTGCAGAGCCGGGAGTTAGACTCCATGATTCTTCTCTGTGTCCCTTCCAACTCAGAATATTCTATGATTCCATAATTTCAAGAGTATGCATTATATGAGCTGATAAAAGCTTCACATTCAAGGAATGAGTTTATTAGTCTGAGACAATTGAGAAAGAGCAAACTCATAAAATAACTATGATTTCCTGATGTAACACAAGTATGATCCTAAAAAGTACTGGGCACAGCTTTTCCAGGAGGAAGGAGCAAGCCTCCAAGTCCTCCCAGCTGGATCACTGCATGCAGATTAGGTCACACAGAAAGCTTAGCTTGTTCAGAAGCAAAATTCAACTCAGAAGAGAGATGGAGAAGGGGCTGTTACCCTGTAACACAGTTTGTATCAGGGTTAGGCTTTGGGTTGTGGGTGGGGAATATTTTCCTTGTGGAGGACCCAGTGTGCCTTTCCAGCACGTTTGGCAGCCCACTTGCTAACACACTCTGCTATCCAGTAATAACACACACAGTCATTTTAATCACAGGCTGCACCCTATAAAATGAAATCACAGGGCATATTCAGCCAACAAAGTGAAGGTTCCCCACACCTGCTTCAGCTTAATGCACTAATCTGCCTCCTCTGGAGACAGAAAGTTCTGGGTTTAGTCAGGCAGGAAAATAAATGCTGTAATTTCCACCAACAGTCAGGACGTTCTGACACAGAACTCACACCAAAACTGGTGGAAAAGCTGCATTCAAACAGCTTTCCTGGTTGTGGTCTTCCTATGGGACTTGTGTTACCCAGCCTGCCCACGGCTGTACAGCTCTCACTCTTTGTGCAACAGAAACCTCAGGCTGCTCTTGGCTGCAGCTGCAAGAAAGCTTAAGAAACTTCATTTTCCTTAGGCTCTGCCAGCACAGTGCCTTCTTCATACTCAGAAATTATCATTCTGTTTACATAGAGGCTCCTTCACATCCAACAGCAGGTGTTAACAGCACTGTGCTTATGTTACATATCAATCAATCAACCCTCATTTCCAGATTTGTCAGTCTCTGTTGTACTTTAAACATGGAGATTTTCATTTCACAGACCAAGACCCCTCTCTGTTGTAGTCAGAAGAGGGATTCTCTTTGCTGCTTCATACTACAAAGTTCTGTGAATGACAAAGAGAAATACTAATAAATAGCATTGACAGGAAATATTGCACCACCACCTTATTTTCTGACCACAGAAACTACTCTGGTACCACCATAAAGGTCAAGAGCTTTAAAACTAGGTTGAAGTATAAGCTGTGTAATCACTAAAGAAATCTGCTATTTTTTTATTCAAACAAGCCTCAGAATGATACACAGATCAATGTTATAGTAATACTGCCTTACTGAGTGCTCTCTTTTAAGTTATATTTTTGTTTCAAAAGTAAATAGAGTTAAAACTGATCACTTCGTACTTCTCAGAATAGTAATTATTTAATAGTAATAATTTTTACAAGACAAAAACCACATTTTAAGTTGATGAACATTTTAAAATAGGGTTTTCATATTTTTTTCTTATTTTGCTTCTGCATACTTTTAAATGTAATTTTGATTTTTCACACCTCTGCTCATATCACAGAATAAGCTGAGTTGGAAGAATCATCAAGTCCAGCTCCTGGCCCTGCACAGGACCATCCCCACGGATCACACCATGTGTCCAAGAGAATTGTCCAAATGCTTCTTGAACTCTGTGGCTGTGACCACTTCCCTGGGCGAAAAGCCTTTTTCTGATATCTAACATAAACCTCCCCTGACACTAAATGGTTTTAAATTTTATGACTAAAAAACACATAAAATTTTAAAAACAACCCCCAAAAATCCCTTCTGTTTTTACCTACAACACCTTCCGTGCCCCTCCCTTAACATCTGGGAGGTAATAAAAGGCAAATGGAAAATCAAACAAAAGCCCAATAAAATTTAAAATCTTGAATTAAATAGAAGTATATCTTAAATTAACATTTAACGTGTTAATTTAACGGGAGGCAGTGTCTGCACGGTTCCCTATGGACACGGGATACACCAGACAGTGCCTGCACGGTTCCCTATGGACACGGGATACACCAGACAGTGCCTGCACGGCTTCCCCACGGACACGGGACACACGGGACAGAGCCTGCACGGTTCCCCATGGACACGGGATACACCAGACAGTGTCTGCACGGCTTCCCCACGGACACGGGACACACGGGACAGAGCCTGCACGGTTCCCCATGGACACGACACGGGACACACTGGACAGAGCCTGCACGGCTTTCCCATGGACACAGGACACTCGCAAAGGAATGTCACCGCTTGTAGCTATGCTCCAACCTCCTTTCTCCCTGCCCCTGGTGACTTCCAGGCAGGGGACTGTGCCAGACCCTGCTGCCAGTCAGGCAAAAGCCGCTCCCCAGGTCCCGTCCTCCGGCGCGGCTTTTGGAGGTGGCGCAGTCCCGGTCCCGGAGGTGCTCCAGGGAGGACCACGCGGCATTCAGAGCCACGGTGGTGCTGGGCACAGGTTGATCCGGATTCGGTGCCGCTGTGCCAGGCGCAGACAGAGCCGAGCAGCGGCCGCCGGCAGCGCTCAGCAGCCCAGGCGGAGCCGAGCGGCGGCAGGGCCGGGGCAGAGCCCGGCAGCCCCGGGAGGGGCGGCGCTCCCGGCCCGGCGGCGGCTGCCAGCGGCGGCTCCCGGGGGCGGCTCCCGGGAGCGGGAGGCGGGAGCGGAGGCCGGGCCGGGCCGCAGGTGAAGGAAGGGGCGGGCGCTGTCCACAGCGGGATGGGCGGCCGGCGTGGTGGTGGTGGCTGCCCGCGGAGCTGAGCGCTCTGTCCCGGCGGGGGCTGAGAGGCTCCCCCGTGTCCGCGTCTCTTCCCGCCGCGGCGCTGCTGGAGGGCGCCGGGAAGCTCCTCGGGTGAGTCACGGGAGCCCCGGGAAGCGCCGGGCAGGCCCTGGCGGAGCCCCAGTGCCGGGCGGGGAGAGCCGCGGGGCTGGCGGCCCCCGGAGCCGCCGCCCGGGTTCCCGAGGGAAGCTGCGGTTCCCGCGGCTCCGCGGAAACAGCGGGAAGACGCCTCGTGTCTTCTGCTCCGTGGGTTGACGCCTTCAGTTCGGTGCCGCTCTGCTGACCTGCAGGTGGGAGGTGGGATGGAGGAAAGTCATCGGTGTGAGTCCGCCCGTGGGGAAAGGAAAGGCTCTTCTGGGGGCAGGAAAAAGGTGCAGTTGCTTTCCTTTGGAAAGGGAAGAATGAAAGAGCTGTATTGCCCACTTGTGTTGAGCTGTGGCTTTGGTGTTGAGTTGGGAGCATCAGGATTCATTTCCTAGCATGTTTCTAGTAATAATATATATGTATGTCAAAGGATGAGGCAAGACTTTTTATATTTGAAACACAGCAGTGAAACACAGGGTACAAATGCACTGTGCTGCATTTTCTTCAGTGTAACCATCTACTTTGATCTTGGATGTCCTCTCTTTACTTGGGTCACATCTGTCACTTCAGTCTAGGTATGGAGTTCGTGTCCATCTGCAGGTGTAGGTGCTGTGTCTCTGGGAGCAGTAGAGAGTGAGGATACCTGGCACGTGCTTATTTAATTTGTCAGCTTTTATCCCCAAGTGACCAGTACAAATTGGATACTGCTATCCCAATTGAGTTGAGATGGTGGATAAATGTTTCCCCTCCTACAGGGAAGGCCTGTCTGCTAAGACCATTTTCTGGAGTCTTGATGCTGACAAAGTACTGGTCAGTAGTGGAACTGAACCAGCCTCGTGCTGTGTCTAAATTCTTAATTACAGGTGCAGTGGTTCCTGAGTGCATGTCACAGTCTCCTGCTAATGTGTGTGCTCGGTCTGGCTGTGTATTGAAGTTTCCTCTTGGAAATTAGTTGAATTGAACTGGTATGTTTCTTACTGCGAAAAGCAATTTTCTACTTTTTCTCTGCTCTAAGGGTTAGTGTGTCACAGTTTATGAATTAATTTAGATCTGAATAATTATACACTTCTTCTGTTTATTTTTGGTCGTATTTATACAGGAAATATAGGGCTGAAGCCTCTGTTGTTTATTTCCTTCATGCACCTCTTTCACGCTTTAGACAAAATCAGAATTAACTTGCTATTTTTCTTCTAGGCATAACACATTTCTTTCCCTTCCTGTTGCAGTATTTTACAGCCATCTTGGTGTTGCAGGAGAGCTGATTAATAGATACCCCTTGCCAATATTCCATTACTGAGGAGTCAGTACTGGGTCAGCTTAGTGGTGGGTTAAATACTGGTTCCTGTCATTTTCTTGTTTTATAATCTCTCAACTTTCCATAAACTTTTCTATAAAGCATGACAACTTCATGCTGAAAGGTCCAGAAAATAAAGAGCTTTTTAGAAAGAGTTATAAAGGAGGGAGATGCAGAGATGACAGTTCTGGAAAGGGTTAAAGGGTTTGAAGTTATCAAAGCAGTAAGAATGAACACACCAAGATAAGTTCCTGCAGAAACCTTGGGCAGGGCTGTCTGAGCCAGAATTCCTGTGTTTGAGGCAAATCTGACCAGCTGACTGTGAATCTGTAAACTCCTGCTGATGGATGAACCCCTTGTACTTCGAAGGTCAGATTTCCAATCTAATATTGTTGCTAAAAAATTTAGCTTGCCTACAAAAAAAGCAAAATAGTGGGCATGAAAAGTCTCTCTGTGCAATTTCTTAAATGGATGTGAAGCAGTCTCCTTTGACGGAAATCCAAACATGGCAGCCACTTTGGTAATGATGCTAAGTAGAAGTGTTAACTTCTTCTTTACAGCACCAAAACACAAACGTGGCTGACCAAAAGGCACATACATATTTGTCATTTTACCTGTAGGAAAAGTGCCTCTGACACTCAGACCTGATGGTTGCAGTGCTGCTCTTCGCCCCACAGCCCTTAGGACGCTGGTGCATTTATTGCTCTGCATTACAAGATTGCAGGCATAGACAGGTGTGTGTTTTAACCTGACAACATGGACTTTGTGTGGGGCATCTTCCAGCCCGTTTGGCATGGGATTTACACAATGGGTAACTTTCCCTGACAAAGTACTTTTATCAGACTATCCAACAGCTTCATAAGTTGTTTGGAATGCGCAGCATTGTGCAAGCATTGTGTCCATTAATTGTTTCTGGCTTAAGCCCTGATCTTAAAAGTACTTGCAGATGTAAGTAACTCTACTATTTGTAAACTTTTAGTTTGTGTTACTGAAGGATCAGGATCTTGGCTTGTTTGCTGCTTCTACTGGACCTTGCAGGAATGTTCATTGTAGCTCAGACTCGCAGTAGCATTGATTAATAGCTCTGTAAGGAATGGTGAGCACTCCTGACAGCTACCAGGCAGCAGCCAGGATAAATTGGTTTTGTTTAGATTTAAAAATATTAGTTGATACAATGATTCTTCCATGATGTGTTTTGTCTTCTAATAGGGATTTTTTTATGGAAGGGAGAAAAGAACCTCTTGGATGTTTATTCCCCTCTTGTGTAGCTAAGCATTCTTCTGGCCTTTTTTTTAAGGTAAACTTGCAACATGAAGGCATTTCCTCATAACATTTTTTCACAATTGCCTTGGAACCTATACTGTAGTGGAGCAGTGTTGGGAAGGGAGTTTGAGAGTGTAGAAATCAGGGGGATTTAAGGCAGCCCCAAAGGTAATCTGAGGCTGACTCATTTCTGTAAATATAGTACTAAAGGAAATGTGTATTTCTTACACTTACCAAATGTACATATGTCACTGTCTGTTCCTCCAAGATTTATGAACCATTGCTAACTCTTGTTAATCAACACCCCTCTCCTCCTATCAACACTGCTTGCTTTATGCTGGAATGACTAAGTGAGTTATGCCTTTTGTGATATGTGGAGGGGAGAATTGAAGGCCCTGAAGTTTTGATCAGCATGACTACACTGGGCATAGTTGTTAACTTCAGGAATTATTTATCTTGGTTTATATTACAAACATATGTATCTCTAGTTTGCTTGCTTCAGATGACTAGACTAGAGCACATAGCAGAATTTCTTTGCACTCTTGCTTTTTAAGAGCAATATAGTGGCTACAGTATTTCTCCAAGATCTGTTTGAAGTTTTTTTCAATCTTGTCTCTTCTCCATATGCTTCTATGTTGATTTTCTGAATTTTTCCTTACAAAGAAAGGGGTTTGACAAGTTTACATTTCATCTCACACATGCAGGAATTTGAAAACAACTTTTCTTGAGATAATTGTAAGCAAGGCAATAGTTATGGCAGAATGCAGGGACATGAATTCCTATGGAAACAAACCTAAACATTGTTCTCCTTCTATTGCAGCATACCAGCATAACTGAAATATTCTATTTATTTTGTTTGTGTGCCAGCTCATTTCCTATAATTCTTATCTCTCCCAAGGTGGTTTTATTGCAGTAGTTATGCATATCTGAATATCTTTGGCAAAAAGATACTTCGGGATGATGTACAGTGCAGAGGAAGAATTACAATCACTCAGAAATCAATACTTGGCAGTACTTATGGCTTCAGCTCCTGCAGACTGTGATTTTAGGAGGAGAGAAGGGAGCAGCTTGCCTGGCTATGGAGAGGATTCCTCTTGTGGCTTTTTGCAGTAGTCACGGGCTGGTTTAACCAGGCTAATTCAGGGACACCTAATGTGTAGCTAGGGCTCTTTCTAAAGTAGTTCTGATAAATCTTAACTTCATGGAAAGTGGACATTCTGGATCTGTCTCCTGAAACAGCTGTAAAGAACTGATCTAGATAGATGGTGTGAAATAAATAAGTGGGGCTAAATTTAGGAATAGCTGCTTGCTGAATTTTGCTGCTGGATTAACTTTCATGTCTGTAGTTGCCCTGAGGTAGGGAAAGTACAGCTTTGCTTCTTTACAATCTTTTCTTTCTGGAAAAGCCAGAGGTAAGACTTCAAGTAGTCCAGGGAATGCTTGTTTTCATCCTCTTAATGTTTGAAAATTCTCACTGTTCAGCTATTTATGGTTAAAACTTTTTGGGTTTTTATTTTAAGTTATACCATCAACTGACAAACTGTACATCATTAATCATGAATGATCAGAATCACTTCCATCCTAAAGGAGCAGTAGGTACATTTGAATCATTAGACCTGTTCTTCTAGAAAAGTGTCTCTAACTCCAACCCAGCTCTTCTAGTGTTAATTTGGCAAAGAGGAAACTTCCCAATTCAAACTGGCTTTATATCCTTTCATTTTTAAGAGGTAAACACTCTGTTCTTAGTTCAACTTTGCTCTACCACTCTTCTGTAACTTAGAAAAACAAAAAATTTGGTTTGATTATGGTTCCTTGGATGGATCTCTTAGGGCAGGAATACAGGAGTTTGGGTTTCTTTTCTTTATATTTTGACTGACTGATTTATGTAGGTGGTGCTACTATATATGGCAGTGTGTGAGCACTTAAGGATGCCTTTGTTAATTCCTGATTATTCCTCATTACTCAAAGTGGATTTAGGTGCCTTCAGAGACTTTCACTCTTATTAAGCATTTAGAAATATTAGTATCTACACATACATTCAAGATCACTTCATGAAAACTTTAGAGTGCTCCATGTAAACAGATTAGGGCTTTTGTTGCTTGATGTAGTAGACATTGCAACTAAACTTTGTTAATTTGTACAATATCTTGACATGTTCTTGCACAAAGGACTTCTGTAAAACTCTTCTTTGATGTTCTTGATTGTTTCAGTGCAGGGACTGAATCCCCAAATAGGAAAATTATTGGATATGTTTAACCAAGACTCTTATTTTGTTATCCTGAAAGTCAGATTTCTGCCTTTAATCATGAACTCACTTGTAGGGACTCTTGAAACAGGAAATCTTTCATGCCAGATGTTTTCCTCGAAATATGAAAATGGAATTTCTATTGGAGTTCATATGGGAACAACAACTGAGTGAAGCATCAGTCTTCATTTTTAAAAAAATCTGATAGCTATGCTGAGTACTATTTAACCTCTTTTGGGGAATACAGAACCCCTGAAATTTTGGAATTTCTGTTTTTGCTGGCAGAAGTACTGCACAAATATGCACAGATCATGAATGAGGTCCCTAGGAAGAAGACAATGTCTGTATTTTAAGCAAGCATTTATTATTCTTTTTCCTCCCATGTGCCTGTACTGTATGTTTAAGCCTTTCCTCTAAGGAGAAGGATAGCATGCAGCTTTAAAAAACCAGAAACTAAAATCCCTCATCATTGTAGCTAGTGCCTTAAAAGAAGCAGAGGAGAAGCAGTAATATCTACACCAAAAATTTACTTGAATATGCAGTTCTGAGAGTTGTGTTTTATGTTCCGATTAATCTCCTGTCTTAACTGATTTGTCATTTTTCAGCACCTGGCTTAAGACTGGTTACCAAGTTCCAGTTAAGTGATTAGTCCCAACTTGCTGTAGGAAAACAACCTGCATTTTGGAGTTGGAATGATGTTCCTCATTCTTGCTTCTGGCAGTACTTGGAAGAAAGGGCTGGGAGGCAGTGGCACCACTGTGCATGTCTGGAGCTGTTGCTGCCTCAGAGATCTTTCTTTGTCCAAGTGTTGACAAAAGGGAGAGGATGGGAAGTGTGCTGCAAGACTCATCATGAAAGGTGATTTGTGCATTACAGACATGACTAAAGGCAAAAGATTTCTCATTTTGAAGTGTAGCCAAGTAAATGAGAGAAGAGCAAATTGTACAAGGAAGTAAGAGAATTTAGTATCCCTAAGCTTTGTACTTGTATGGTCAAGGAAATGAAACAAAACCATACTGGGTGGTGGAAATAGAGCCTGCATGAATGGGTTCTCTCTCTTAAAAGACAAGAATGTGAATTGAGATTGGACTTCAGTGCACTGAACTCCATTGTTACTCAGTGTAAATATACTTTCTCATTGTTCAGGTTACCCAGCTGATCTGCATCTTTTGGTGTAATTCTGCTGTAACAGATGGAAATAAGGTCAGGTCGAGTTTAGCTGGCAGTATTCCTATTTAGGTGAGCCATGAACCTGTGCTTTGCAACTTAATTATTAATTGTCAAACAAAAGCAAAGCTTAATTCTAAATGCTCTTCAACTGAAATGACAGCTTCATCTTTTATTATCATTGAGTTTTTCATTTAAAGACATGCAAAGTGAAAAACAGGAACTCTTGGAGAAGGGAAAACTTACTTAACATCTCAGTTCCCACTTCCATGTTCAGTTCTTCCCCAGACAAATAAGCTTCCTACTCTCCAGCAGAGCTTTACTCTGCTGAAATCAGTCACTGAGATGACTTTGTCTTTACTAATGCAGCACTTCAGGGCAACATCTCAGATCCTGAAACAGATTTTAATAAATGTAAAAGCATGTTTTACTGATTCTCATTTTTAATGTAATAACGGCTTAGTAATGAAAAAGGAAGAAGAGAGGTGGAAGTAGAGTGTTGTGAATACCTGGGTCTTGTCTGGTGAAACATATCTTGTAAGACAAAAAAATAGTGGTTTTGTAGGAAGCTTTGTTTCCCTGTTCTAATTTTAGCTTAAGCTACTGTAGTGGTAGACATTAATCATCATTCTGGAAACAGTAGTTTTTACAAATAAAGATTTTTTTTTTAAATACTCATAGAATAAGCAGTTCGATTTTTATTTGTGGTTTCTTTCAATATCTTCATGTTAATCTTATTGCAAATCAAAATGTTAATCTTATTGCAAATCAAAATCTTTGAAATGGTCCTTCATCTCTTACATGATTCTACAAGACTCACCATACTTCTAAACATCAGCTTGGGTGACTGACAATTTTTCTATTGGTGTGTTTGTTCAACTTGTTAAAACTCTACTATAAAGTAAAAAGTTTTGGTTTAAATTCACCTCAAACTCTACCTCGTTCCCCTTAACTTCATCAGAAGTTGCATGTGTCCAAGAGCTGAGGTTGGTGTTCAAACCAAACCGTGGTTACCCTTCAGAGCTTTCTAGTTCCTGCACCCAAGCAGCAGAGGCTTAAATTATTAGTCTCTAATCTTGTGACAACCTTACTAAAAAGAGTAAATCATTACCTTGATGTTGCTTAAGAGTAATTCTATTACAACACATCACATAATTGTTTGTTCCTCCTAGACCAAGCTGGAGCTCTGAAGAGACTTCGGTTTCATGCGTGAGGACTGCAGGACAGTTGTTTCCTCAAGGGGAGCATCTCTTCTCTCAGAGTGCTGTGGTATGGCTGAACACTGGGTTTGCACTACATGAAGTGTAATGTCTCCTAAACCTTTTGCACAGAGCTGTAGTCACAGTTTCACCAGGCATGTGTGCTGAAGCCAGCTTCTGGTATTCCTTACACTGACAAAACTCTACACCTTAGACACCTAAGCTCATGTAAGAGCTCCCCATCTTTCTTTTCTGTTCTGTACCTATTCCTAGAAGGATTAGCTTTTTTTTTTTTTTTTTTTTTTTTTTTTTTCCTGACAATGATATAAAGAGAAGTTTAGCACAAAGAAATCTGGACTATGAACCTACAGTTCCTACTGGCAGATAAAAAGCCTATAATTAGCTAATTCAAAACTGATCTGTAAGCTTAACTAATCAAAATAAGGTACTTTGAACTATGGGCAAAAAAGTGACCTGACTTGCACAGCTGCTGAGCATCTGCAGCTGTTAATTGCCTTTAATCAGTCAGGTTTAAACATTCAAGCTTTCCACTGTAATTTTTCAGTCAGTTAATCAGACTCCACTGTGGTGCCAGGTAGGCATGTTTCCAAAGCACTGTGCATTTTAAGTGAGTGAAGTGGGATTTGTTTGTACAGACTTTTGTACACATTGCGTGGGGAAATACAATTTCTGCTGTCAAAGTGGGTGTACCACGTACAGGAGCACGGGACAATCAGTCCTCTGCAATCTCTGTTTGGTGTCTAGGAAAGAATTCTTACCTTCAGTATGTAACTGGAGACTTGCATTAGGACTAGGTGAATATACTTATCAGAATGCTGGCCAGAAAGGCTTTTCTGAGAAGAAAAAACACCCATTGCAGGAGTGGCACATAAGTCTTGCTACAAGATTTGTAGTTTTCTTCCTCCTAAAGACCTGGAAGTAGAAAACCACCTTGAAAAAAAGAAATAATGAGGTTATATACAACAGAGTTGTCATCCTGGGTTTAGGAGAATCCAAACAAATAATAAGATGATGCATTGTCTGGCACAAATGTATTCCACTCCCACCATCCATAAGCCTGTGTGGGTATTCTTACTCAGGAGTAAATTAGGCATGGCAGACTGCTGGGATTATGCTGGATAAATACTTGCTGTGTGACTGTGCAGTGGGGGAGGATGGGAAATTTGGAAGGGAAAGAGGAGTATTTTAAATGTACTCTTCATGTTTAAACTAGGAGAACAGAGTTGGATAGCCAAACTATTCTCTAGCCACATAGAGGCAATTTCTGTATTTGCGGGAAGCTGTTATGGGAGGAACTCACAGTGAAATTCTTTTTTCCTTCAATACTCAAAGCCTTAGTGAATCATCTGTCTCCTGCCTTCTTCCCCCCCACAAAAAAAAAAAAGAAAAAAAAAGGAAAAAGCTCTTATTTCTGTCCCTTGGCAAGTGCCACCCCCCCACAAAAAAAAAAAAAAAAAAAAAAGGAAAAAGCCCTTATTTCTGTCCCTTGGCAAGTGCCATAGCTGTTGTGAGGAAGGTTGTAGCTCAGAATGCCACTGATCCAAGTGCCTGAAGGGGCCGATTGAAGCACTGTCAGAGGATGTGTGGATGTGTTGAATCTCACATCTTTTGCTTTGAGGTGCAGATAAGCTTTCTCACAATGGTGGAAACAACGCTGATAAGATGGAATACCCTGCTTGCAAATGTCCACAGTACCAGATGATCCCCAGGTGACTGAGTCTGGAAGCTGTCATGTTGGCACAGTGCCTGCTGTGCCCTGCTGCCAGGCTGTTTCTCCATGGCTGCATGGCATCCCCATTCCTTCAGTGGACAGCAGCTATGTTTGGCCTCCTCCCTGTTGGCTGGTGGCTCCTCTGCTTCCTTCACTGGAGGAATGAGAGGACTGCCAGGAGCAGAAGGATGTGGTAGTGGGAGAGAAGGTGCTGCTGATGCCACCTGTGCACTTGCACTCGCTGATTTGACTCCCCAGCAGGACTGGGCTGGCAGGTGGCAAGGGCTTAGTGGCAAATCTGTTAATTACTAAAGATGTACTAATTGCTGTTCTAATGGGCTACAACAGTGTCATGGTATTTAATAATTACTTGGTAGTAGGAAGCTCTCTGCTGGGCAATTGAACTGGGAGCTGGGTCTCTTCTGGGTTGGAGGTCTTGTTCCAAGAAATGTGTCAATCACTTGATTAACAGGCCTTGCTTATTGGGAGAAAGACAAGCAGAAGGGATTTGCAGCAGTGTCTTTGCTGTGAAATCTAGCAAACAGAAGTGTTTTTGATTGAAACTCTTAGTTTGGCAACTTTACACAATTCCCTTCCTTCCTGGAGCGTTCTCTTCCATTTTAGATAGCAGGAAACATATTAATTAGATGCTTCTAATTAATCCTTGTTTCTGTGCCTGCACCATTTCTATCTTTCTAGCCAACTTACTGAGTAATTTGCCTGCCACATGTTATTCATGCCGTGTAATTTTCATAGCCCTTGGGAGATGAAGTGCATGGCCTTAGCAGAATTTTGCTCTAAATGTGCTTGCTGGTCTGTGCTAATTGAGAAGGTGTGTGGAAGAAACACACCTGACACATGAATCAGGAGTTTCAAGTGTCATTCTTGCAGAAACCAAAGCTGTGAGGAACCTGTCTCCCTACAGTCCTTAGTAGTTGTAGCTATGGTATAGGGCAGACTTCCTTAGCTTCTTATTGTTGGAATTTTAGGGTTTTGAGCATCTCCGAGGCAAAGACCAAATATGAACTTGACCTGATACTCAGGCCTTAGTCCTCATAAAAAACTCCTATAAACCTGATGTGTTCCTAGTAATCATGTGTTAAAAGGATAAACTGTATCACTATTTGCTATTTAACCCTAGTGCCCTACACTCTGATGGGTTTATGTTGCATATTTCAGCAAAATGGTCTAGAAAAAGAGGGAGGTTGTATTAGAATGAAAGGGTTGATGATAGTGTTCTGTAGAACAGCCAAAATGTCAAATGAATGGTGAGTCTTGGGGAATAGATTCCTTGTGATTTCTAATTGAACAATTTAATCTCCAGCAAAATGAAATGAAAAATAATAAAGAAAAAACAATACAGCATTCCAAAGGAGCAAAAAAGTGACCTTTAAAATTCCAAGGTATACAGTAAGTAGGAAGAATTCTTGAACAATTTTCTTGTCCTTGCTGACTAAAGGATTATTTTTCCACATCCAGTTAAACTATAACTAGTGCAGTCTTTGCACTTGATTGTACCATGCCAGCTGCTGGTTCTTGAGTAGACTGCACAGGAGAGGAAGTGGCACTGGAGCAATGGCTCTGACCCACAATGATTTTGTGATTACATCAATCTTTGCTAATCTGTGATGATGCCAAGTTCAGAAAATTTTAATAAAATTCTGTAGACAAAATTTTCTCAAGTATGTAGTGGGATAATTGTAGTTTCAAGTGTTGGGCTTGTTAGGTTTTGATCTGTTGGAGATGTAGCTGACAGAAATTGGAAATTAGCTCTGTTGTATCTTGGAAACGTATTTCATTGATATAGTGTCTTACTATTTAAAAATAAGTGACTACAATGCATGAAAGATTGTCACAAAGTTTCTGGAAGAGGAGGCTTTTTGGACAGAGTGTCCAAAAACACTCTGTCCAAAAAGTTTGGACACTTTTAATGCTTTTTGGTACACCTCCAAAGCTGAGAGTTCTTTTTATGGCTGTAGAGATAAACAATTAACAAAGTGCAGCTGCACTTTGATAGAGTTATTATGTGCAGTTTTTTAGAGGATGTTAAGTGGATCAATCTGTATGATTTTATATACTAAATAAAATACCACAAATAGCATTAAATACTTTTAAATGTGCAGAAAGGGTATTTTCCTCCTGTAAAGTTCAGCTTTTGTAGGTCTTTTATTTTGTAGTAACAGTAATGGCCATAGCTGAATCAATGCATCTGTGGTGTTGTTTGGCTTGGATCTAGATGAACTGTTCTGTTTACTATACAAAGATGTCAGGTTTGATTACTTAGGTTGAAACAGGACCAGTTCCACTGACCTAAATTTCTGAATTTCCTTTGTGCAAGTGAAATCCAGCTTCAACTCTTCATTGTGTACAAGAAGTGATCTGTACTTAGGATGCCTTAAGAATATCTAGGATGTGTATAGCAGGAAGAGATTCTGTAAATCTTGCAAAACCTTTTGCTGGAAATGTTATATGCTCCATATAAATTCTGTGTAGAACCAAAACTTGGAAATGAAAAAATGCTGTACACACTCCTTGGGCATAATGACTGTTAGTTCCAGGCAGTGCATAAATGTAAGATTTTGGAGGTTGTGAAGGAGCCCTTCTGTCATAACCAGGTCATCTCTGTAAAGAGTCTGGCTGCACTCTTTTGAAAGAGCTTTTCAAGGAAACTATAAAAAATAATGGTGCACAAAGGCAATGTATTCTTTGTAGCTCATCCTGCCGAGAATAGGACTGCTGGCATTTATAACATACACCATTTCTTTAAGAACTGTAGGTATATTTATTTCTATATGTGTGTGTGCATGTTTCTTTTCAGTCTGTAATAAAGAAAAGTTCATTTCAGTGGTGAAAAGTCATTGAGGCCAGGGATCAGACAAATGACCTTTGGACCATATTTGTGACCATGAGAACAGAAAGAATAGGCAGTGCTACAAGGTGTTTGAGAAAGGATTTGGAAATAAGCAAGTTCTCTGTGATAGGATAGGTTAACGTGATGCCCAGAAGCATCTTCAAATTAAAAAAATAGAGAGAATATTCTAACTAGACTGCAGAGTGGATGTAAAAGATTCCAGGCTCCTGCTAGATTAAAACTTTGTCGGTAATAATTTTAAATAGTGTTGATGGGAAGGAATTGCAAGTATATTTTAAAATGAGGGTTCCTATTTACAAACTCTTTTTTTAGATCACTTAGTGGGACAATAGGAATAGCTGTATAGAGCCAGATCTGAGGAGAGCTTGCAGATGAGTGTAAGAACTTGGCACAGATACAGAATATTCTTCTAGCCTAAGAATTTGCACCTCAGGGGCTTGTTGGAGTAATTTTGAAGTGCCAGAGACTGAGACTTGGAATCTGAGCTGGATTTCTGTATTTCCAGTTTTTCAATCACCGTGTCAGATTGTCAGATGTGTTACAGTGCTTTATTTTTTTTTCTTTGTTTTCATTCTCTGAAATATTAATGTTTACCAATCTAGGAAAGGTTGTAATTCACATGTACAGTACCATTGCATCCGTTCCCATTATAGGTAGTGTTCTGAAGTCCTTTCTCCAGAATGAAGAAGTTATACTCTTATAAACACCTTTATAAGTCTTGTGTCTTGGCAGGTTGGAAAAGGAGCTGATTTGAGAAGAGCTACGTGACATCAAGGTCAGATGGAAGTAAGAATCTAGAATTTGGGTTTTAGATCCTCACCTTTGGCCTATCTTACTGTCAGGGGTTTGTTATTTTCATAATATTATGCTGGGGGCTTGTACCTATTTAGAAGCCTTGCTGCAAACTTCTGGCACCATGGCAGCAATATGTTTGATTAGGTAAACTGGTTTGTGGTGTAAAATATGACTGTTGTTGTTCATGTCTTATGAAGTATTGCATATGTGCTTGAAAAGAACCCTGTGTGAGCTCACTTTTGAATGCAGTTCTACAGCTCTGGAGACTTGAGTCGATGTCAGGCTAATCCTTGCTGTTGGAGTTCATTTAAACAAGCTTTGGGGGAAAGGAATTTCTTTCTTTTTAGTCATCCTTCTGAAGGAAGTAGTGATTTCCATAAAGAAAAAGAAAAATAGAAAAGGCCATTGTCCAAATTGTCTTGTAAAAGAAGCCCACTGGATGAGATTATACATTTTTATGATTATTTTATGTGATATGAGTTTGCTGTTCCCTCTCATGTCCTCCAGGTTAAAACTGCCTCTTTACTGCTGTCTTTCTGGAGCAGCTTTGCAGTGTACATTTGTTTTAATTTTAAAATCTTCACTTAAAATCCCAGCTGCACATGATGTAGTGTTTATAATTTAATTCATCTTTTGCAGAAAGTAAGCATGAGCTTACAGAGTTTCTTCTTTCTGGTGCTTGTTAAAAAAAAACGAAAACAAAGCAAAACTGGACCAAAACCCAAAGATAATACTTACTTAAGTGACAAAATACACAGTGGCCTTAAATTCTGGTTGTTGTACACCATGCCCTTACCTGTTTCAGTCCTTTGAGCCAGTGTTTTGTGTCGGTGGTAAGATACTTATGCTTTACCACATCCTTTGGAGACCTTCATACTGGGATTCAAAACAAAGAATCCAGGTTTCTGGTGCACCTACTTACCTGCATCAGGCTTTGAGCACAAGGAGCTTCAAAGCTGCTGGAGGTGGGGACAGTCCATTAGAAATACAACCCAGCTGGACCTTCTAATTCTATAAATCACACTTGCATGGTTATTAGCTTATTTGGATATTCTGGTTCATAGTCAGAGTTTCCAAGTCTGAGAACAGCAAACTGTGAGATGCTTCACTGCATAATTATTTAAAACCCAGCACCACCTACTGCAGTGTGGTACAGAGCGAGTCTTTGCAGCTACACTGTGTCTTTAAATTGCATCCAAAGTCTCTGTACAAGCAAAACAAAAATAGAAAATCTTTGTTTTGGTTTGTTTTGTTTTTTCAGGGTCTAGCAGAAGTTGAGCTTCCTCTTTAGTGCTGGCTGCAGCTATGTGCTTGAAGAGGTATATTCTCTTAACTATAAGGTTCCTGCAGCCACCAGGAGAGGGAAACACAGGCTCGAAGGACTCACAGATTACATGATCAAATGCTTCCTCTAAACTAGGGCTGGCTGCATATGTTTAGGGTTCAATTAGGAGCTTGTTATTGGGGTCAGTGTGTTTATGAATTTACTCGCTGCATTTTTTTGTTGATAGACACTCAAAAGGACATTATAAGCTTTATATGCTTTTGTTTGTTTCAATATCCAACTGCAGCAATGTTCTAAAATTGCTTATATTCAGTAAGTTTATTGTTGATTTGCATCAACAATACTCTCTTTAGCTGTAACAGTATTGGATCTCAGTTACATTAGTCTTGTACAAGCATAGTATACAATGAAGTCATGGATGCTGTATATCTTTCCAAAATGCTTTAGTATCAGAAAAAATTAAGTCTCTTTTCTTTTTTTCGCTTTGGACACTTGATGTACTTTAAATCAATAGAAGTAAAATTCTAAGGGGGCAGAAAAAATATTTCCTAACAACAGACTTAACTTCATATGGCAAGATATCTGCTGGTTAAATGTACCTGTCAGATAGGCTTTAAAATCACTAATAAATATTTGACCCCTTCCTATACATTTCTAAAAGCCTTTAGATGTTGCTATTACTGAAGTTCAGTGGTCTACCAACTAAAATGCTTAAAACTGTTTTGACATCTAGGCAGAAATTATTTTATCATCCAACAGTGCTTCCTAATTTATCAGTTTTGAGTACCTAAGTGATAGAATTGTGTGCAGTTAATCACAAACCAGCCTAGCAGTAAAATTGTTAGAACTGAAAACTTCTGCCAAGGAAATAAATCTCTTGTGGAAACTCCCACTTTCAGTATCTGTGTGTCTTTGGAGAAACTCCCTTTGCAGCTGTGTTCAGGAATAGGATCTTGACAATCACGTTTGTACTTCTGCTAGTTACATAATCTTTTTAACCTATGTTCTGTTTTAAATTGTTCTACAAGCACTGATGAAAGAGCAGTTCATCACAGCCATAATGGCATTTACAGTCTTTTGTATAAGGACCTTGTGTATAAATAACTGTTAAAAGGAACAAAGAATGTGTTCATCTATTTTCAATAGTAAATGGAAATAGAGTGTTGGTAATGTATCTGAATTTATGCAAAAAAAGAAACAAAAGGCAGCAAATTATCTTCAGGACTTGCTTCTACTTTAAGTGTTGTTTATACCAAATGTTACTGGTGTGATCTGACTGGCACAGACTTGACCCAGTTAACTCCCTGGCGTTTTGAGGGGCCTTTGGATTCAGCAGAAATCTGTTAAACTTGGAAAAGCTACGCATAACAAAATTGCCAACATTGAAAATTATGCTGAAGCAGCTGTACTGATCTTAATTCAGTCCTTATTTCATAGAGCCATTTAGGGTGGAGAACACCTCTAAGATCATGGAGTCTTAACTTTCAACCTGTTCACCACTAAACCATGTCCCCAAGTGCCACATCCACATTCCTTAAACACCTCCAGGGATGGTGACTCCACCACTTCCCTGGGCAGCCCATTCCAATCCTTGACAACCCTTTCTGTGAAGAATTTTTTCCAAATATCCAACCTAGATCTCCCCTGGCACAACCTGGGGCTGTTTCCTCCCATCCTGTTCCTTGGTACCTGGGAGAAGAGACCAGCCCTCACCTGGCTACAGCCTCCTGGGAGGGGATGGAGGCAGTGAGGTCTCCCTGAGCCTCCTTTTCTCCAGACTGCCCACCCCCAGCTCCCTCACAGGACTGGTGCTCCAGGCCCTTCCCCAGCTCCATTGCCCTTCTCTGGACATGCTCCAGCCCCCCACTGTCTTTCTGGGAGTGAGGAGCCCTACAATATATTAGTATAAAGTCTTGCATTATTTTTCAAGGCTGGCTGGTGTAAGTGAATGCTAAATAATTATGTTTTTATATTGAAAGATTGCAGATGGTTCTTGTCTTTCAGCTGCCCAATCTAATTTGCTTTTTTAGAAGCTATGCATAAACTGCAAGTATGTTCTGGCTGTACTTTGATTTGTGGACATTTGAGCAATGTATGACATTAACTGTATCCCAAAAATCAAAATCATGCTATCATCTTCTAGGATGTGTGCCAAACTGTTTGATGAAACAATCACAAAAAGTTACAACTTTGTTTTAAAATTGATATGCTCATTCTCTGAGATATGGTTTATTTAGTGCAGACCAGTGCTGGCTGGCATTTTTTGAAGTTGCAAGCCAACAAGATGTCTGTAGATGTTTGGAACCTAAGAGCCACTAGGGTATAAGTAGAAACTTGGAAGCTGTCTGACTTTAAGTGTTTATTGGGTTTTGATTGAGTATATATTATCAAGTATATATTATATATAATTTCAGTTACCTGAAATTTTAAGTATATGTATCAAATAAGTAAAAATACTATCAGGGCTTCTTCATTTCTTCTGAAGTAAGCTGAAGGAAGGGATGATGTTGAAATTTAAAGTATAGGAGTTCTTTTGACATTGAAAGAGGATTTTTTGGAAGCTGTGGCCTCATTCCTTCTCCTTGTTGCTGATTTATGGGTTTTTTTGTAAAGATAATAATGCAGTTCACCCAGCAGAAGTAATTCTGATGGATGGTTATTTGTATTTTCACAAGATTGCCTCACTTAATAGATGAAGGATTCAGGCGAGTAATTTACACTTGCTCTTTTACAATCTGCAGTTGTGAAGCATGCAGCTGACAAATACATTATCTCTCAATATAATGGCTGTGTTTCCATCAATGTCTGCCATCTAGAACCTTGAGACTAAACTAGTTTGGTAGAATTAATAAAATAATAAAATTTCTAATGGTCTACTCCTGACTCAAACTTAGGACACGTTCTGTTAATCCCTTACTTTCTTAATGCCTTATTATACTTTGGAATTCTGTGGAAATATATAATGTATGAAACCTTACATTATTCCCAGTGGAACTTCTGAGCTGACTTGCTGCAGCTGACAGAAAGTGTTTTTCATGCTATTTTAACTTTTTTAGTTCCTTGTTGATTTTTCTGCCTTGCCTGTTGCTGAGCTCTTCTTGTGCTGCTTTTATTTGCAGTCCATTCTTGCAGTTTCCTGTAAATTTGTCAGCAAGAGGAAGTGCTCCTGCTGCAGACAGAGCTCAGCCCTGTGGTGAGACAAGTGAGTTTTACCAGCAAGGACAGCGTTCTGCCAGATGTGTTTGTGCCCTCCCATCCCATTAATTAATGATTAGTAGGATTGCTTTGGACTGCCAGCAGCTCCTGACAATGGCAGGGATGACTGGCTGACTTCCTCAGCAGCCCTGCTGGAGTGAAATCCCATGTGGCTTTCAGATGCTTTGGTTCTTCCTTTTAAGGCTGAGTGATACCTTATAATGTTAAAGAAATGGAGTTTCTCTTTCGGTGTGAAATTCTCCCTAGGCTAGCTTGGTGCAAGGCTGCTTCTCACCACTGATTTCGTGGGGACAAATGAAGATTAATCTGAAAACCTTATACCAAAGGTCCATGCATAATAGAATTTTGCTTTGTGGAGGGGGATTTATTTAATACTCTTTCACTTCCCTGGCAGACATATCAATCAAATCCATAAAGTTTTCATCTCTTTTCAGATTCCTTATTTGCAATTTTGAAATATAATCCTTCTGGTGAATGTTCTGACTCTGGGACCATCTTGATAGTGTTGGAAATCACCAGAGAAGTTGAAATGGGATCTTGGAACTTGAAATGAAAAATTCTGCCATGTTTCTGAGTACTAAAATGAAGAAAGAGGGAGCACAGCATGAGAAAGGTTAGAGGGGAAAAGCAGTACATCAGGAACGTGTTGGATGAAGGAGGCATGGTTTAATGAGACTTTTGGGGCCAAAGAGCGTGGTACTAGAAGTTGTGGATTTTGGAGGGGAAAACCAGGAGTTAGGTGTGTCACATCAGAAAAGGGAAAGAGGAACTGGAGGGTTTTTTCCAGTGTTGCATATACTCAAGTGTTGTCATTCTAAATTTATTTTTTCTGCTAAGTTGGAGAAACAGCTTGCAAAGATGCTAATGCAGACTTAGCAGAGTATGCTTAGATAACAGAACGTGGGGAGGAAAGACAGATTTAGAGCAGGGTGCCTTAAATGGGTAACTGATACTGTAACAAACAAAGCAAGTGAATTTAATTCACAAGCCACTGAGCTTAGTCCTCTGTAATTACTTTCTGTGTGAAAAATCTGTCAAGCCACTGAGACAACTGGGTATTGATCCTTATTGAAGAGCACTGGGATCTTGTGTTCTGATATGTGGATCCTTTTGGCTAACAACAGGTGTGTGGATTTATGGTTCAATTTCCCTTCCCACAGAGCCTGGCAATGGGAGGAGTGCAAATGGGTGCCCTATGGTGAGAGAGCTGTTTTTCTAGCCTGTACAGCCATGAGCAATATCTGAAATATTACTTTCTTTTGTGCTTTGGCTGTTGCGTCATTTACAAAAAGAGATGTTGTATGGAGACTTCTTCCTTCTATTTTGGGATACAGATTCATGTCTGTTTCCTCAAAAATACCTGAAGTAAGCTTTGCTTGACATACATATATGTTTTGTCCATCATTCTGAAACTTGCTAGTTGGTTTTGTCTTGTTCAAACTTTTGAGCCTGGAATGTTTAAATCAAGATAAGTCAGTGAAACACTTGAATCCTTTTAAGAACTCCAGATGATAATAAGTGTAAAACAATGACATTTATTCATTATCAGTTGGTGATACCTGTGAGCAATTGTGCACTGTCAGCCTCTTGAATTGGGATTTTACTGTCTTTTGTGGTTTGTGTAGCATCAACAGTACAGGCAAGACTTGCTCTAAAGCATGTCTATGCTGCAGAATTTTTCAGGGTGGCAATTTTGGTTGTCTTGGGTTGAAGAGGGAAGGACAAGCTCCAGCTGTGGGGGAGAAAACAGATGAAATACTTACAGTTCTGTGGTGCAGGGCAAGTACCTGAGGCACAGGCTCTTCAGGAGCTCAGGCAGCGTTTCTGAGCCGCGTCTCGCCAGTGTGGGAGCTGGAGCACGCTGAGAGAAAAAAGGACAACTTTCTTTTTCTCCCATGGGAAAGTGGTTGATTGAAAGGTGAGTAGGAAGAAAGCGAGCCCTGGAAAATCCCCTCTGCTTTCTATCTCGGTGTCTGCCAGGCGTTCTGTGCGGGAATTGATTTCCAGCCTCCCTGGGAAGCTGGGAAATCTGACACAGATAGCGCTGCCCACGGAGAGCGGGGAAACAGGAAGCAACAAAGGAAACAAGTCACCGCCTCGGCGTCACTTTTGGCCGGGGACAGTGCAGATGCACAGGCAGCTGGGGCAGGGCTCCTCTGGCTTTTGTGTGTCGAGCGGACGGCAGCTGCAGCTGTGGCTGTCAACCGGGAGTACCCCAAGGTGGGAGAAGTGCAGGGATGTTCCTGCCATGCCTGAGAGGGGTCACAAGCTGTTAATGGCCCTGTCGTCACAAAGGAAACAATCATTCGGGGAAACTGTCTGCAGGAAAACCATGTGTCGATCGGACAAGGTCACCAGGTTGGTGCTTTTTGTGGCTTGTGTTTCTGTCATCCTTTCTCCTTCAGGTCGGGAGCAGACTGCAGCCAAGAGTAGAATATGGTTTATGAGCTAAAGTACTTTTAACTCGTGCAGAAAATTAAATGATAAAGAATTGGAGTGGGAAGAGATGAGTTGGGTGTTGGTTGAAAACTTGTCAGAAAAGAAAAGCAAGTTGCAGCAAGTTAAAGAGAGTAAATTTAGTTATATAGTGTATCTCAGTTGGGCTTATTTCTCTGTTCCCTTTGTCTTCTAAGATTTTTTTTTTTACTTGTGTTTTTACTGTGCTATTAATCTTTCTGAGAGAGTATTGTGAAAGGGGCTGTTAGAGGTATTAAGAAATGGACTGTGTAACCAAAAAAAGTAGGAGAGATATGGAAAAGCATTTCAGAAGTACTGGAGAATGGTTAATAAATAGACAAGAGACCTGATCATTCTGCAGAAAGCAGTTTTAAGAAGAGGTGGTAAATGTTTAGATGGTTGAATCAGAAAAATCATTCTAACTCAGAGTTGCTGAGAGCATATAGGAGAAACTTTTCCTGTTCTGCAGTGTCATTTTTGGTAAAGCTGCCTCATTTTTGTAAAGCCTGATACCTCAGTCTCTGCATGATTTGAGGAATGCATTCATTTCTGTAAGTTATGTATTCAGAAGTAAACTAGCATCTGGCTGAGCTGGGTTTTACTTTCACGTAAAATTTAAGGATTAGAGGTTATGAGATTACAGATGTAAAAGTTCTCAGATGTAATTGGAATAGAGAGCATTGTTACAAATTCAGATCAGGTTTACTTTTTGTACTGCAGTTTTGGAAGCTGGTTTTTTGTTTTTTTCCAGCATGACCAAACAGGGACAGATCATAAATATTATTATAACAAGTGAGAACTTTTAAAACAACTATTGGCAGCTGTAGTCTCAGAGAAGAGGGTAATTTTTTTTTTGCCTATATACTGCAAGATGTGGAGATGATCACATCTGCCATATATTCTGCTGAAGTTAAGCAAGAACTGAGGACTCTTCCAGGATGCAATCCTTAATTGAATCAACTTGTATTTGCTCTAATTGGGCTGAACGCCAATAGCTCTTAGGGCCAAGAGGGATAAGTGTTCTTCTACAATGTAATCCAGATTTTTAACCTGGCAGAATTTTACTTTTACTCATGGAGGGACTTTCAGCTTGTAAAGTTATGCCCTAGCCTTCAGTCTAGCTGTTCTCTATCCACTGAATGAGGGATAGATGAAAATTGCTTCACAGATGTATACATTTACTTGCTACACATTCACAGAAGTCTGCTATCCATGCAGAGTTTGAGCTTGGTAGCAATACTGTGATTCAGAAAATACTTCTTTACCTGACTGGCCCTGTCCTGGTTACAAGATGAAGTGTGTGAATTCACTTTTTTTTTTCATGCAGTTTAACTTTTAGAGTACTTTGAAGTAAAAAGTGACTCATTGTGATAGTGTTTGAGGAAAATGTACTGATGTGATAGACTTGGGCTGACTTTATTGATACATTAGCAATACACTGCAAATTGGTTAGGTTTTCAGTCTGGTACACCAGTTTGTATATAAGAAGCAGTTACAATAGTGATTGTACAAGTTCTGTATCGTGCTCCAGAGTGCTGATTGCACCATTCTGTCTTTCCAAAAGCACTCCTGAATGAGGAAGCACATCCTAGAAGCTGCTGTTCTCCTGTTTCTCCTGCTACACTGCAGGGCCTTTCATCTCCCTCACAGGCATAGAACTGTCACAGGGATCACCTGAGAAACAAAGTGATGCAAGACCTTTCCCTGACTGCTGCCATCCTCTTCTTGTTCAGAGGGTTCCATTCAGTGGGGGAGGAGATTAATTCAATAACCACACGCAGTGGGATTGGGACTTGGTGGAAAAACTGATTAAAAAATATGCATCTAGTTCCTTGGTGAGTGGGAAGAGGAATTGTGTAGCTATTACTAGAAGCTTTCACCAAGCAATGCATGGCATGTTGCCTTCTGTTTGTGAGAGAGGACCAGTGTCAGGAGGAGCTTTGGCTGCACTGAGTGAGCCCTTTCTGTTAATTTGGTTGTCAGCCCTGTGGAAGAGACTCTCTGATGCACCAGAGGTGAAAATCTGTAACAGGGGCTTTGGCTCGTAGTGTGAGAATGTAACTGCATAAAAAACCCAGAAAAAACAGCTGGGAAATGTCCCTCTGTTCTCACCAATGCCAGAGTTAACAATGACTTCAGTGACTGCTATGGCACCTACCTGGTAGTGCAACATCTGTCTGTTCTTGATGTAATCTGTTAAAGAAGTTACAACAGGAATATTGAGAGTGGAAGGAACCATTCACTGAGTTAAAGGCAACCATACTATAGATGCTAACACCACAAAAATCTTTGAGCTTCCATTTTTTTCCTTCTCTCCCACCCCTACAATAAAGATTCTGAAGTTAGATTTGTGTTGACAGCTTTCTCCCAGCTGTGTGATGCAAAATAGCAACATCTGTCCTTACAGAGCTGTTTTCTACAGACAAGAAAAGAAGAAAAATCTGACTGGGTCTGGAGTCAAAGTACTGAAATGTATTTTAGCAGCACCATTGAAAGATTTCATCTCAGAATACTGAAGTCTTCCCTAAGTGTCTGCTATGTGCCTGCAAATGAAAGTGCTTGAGGAGTGTACAGATATGATGGGGAGTATTATAAGCCACGCTGAAATCCAGATAATGGGCTTAGCTGCCTCTTAATCTGTTGGAAAGCCTGGTGCATTAGGTGGGCTCTTTAGTTTGTGTAATCTGTGCTGGTGGCATGGATTTCAGCTGTGTTTCCTTTTACTCACTTCTTTTGTTCACTTAGCTGGGCTGGGGAAGTTCCATGTTTTGGTCTCCATTTTCAGGACTGTTTTATAGTAAGTAGCCCAAAATAAGAAATGATTGTGAAAAGGGGAAGCAGAACCTGATACTCAGCTGTCCTCTTCTGTCAGGTAAATCCCGTAGTCGGCACACTGTAGAAATGGATTTTTTTTTTCCTCTGCTTCCATAGTTTTTCTTTTCTTTCCTGTCTGTCGTAAGATCTGGCTTTTCAGGCAGAGGAGATAATGCCCATCCAGACAAGCTTTAGTGAGCAGTCTGACAGGTGCACTCCCCTATTGAACGCAAACATGACTGGGACAAATATTTCTGCTTTCTGTATTTACCTAGGGTACCATATACATATTGCCAGTGTTTCACTTTGGCTTCCTAAAAATTTCAGCTTACTGGTTGTTTTGGACAACTTCTCTGAGACATTTAACTCTGCCTCTTCTGATAGGTTTTCAGCCTATATACAGAGCACTGAAACAGTTTCACACCATGCACTGGGTGCTTCAGTCCTTTCTTTTGTTCTTTGTAGTAAAGGTACAGAGGATTGGAAGACCTAAGATGAACATGAAACTCTTGGATGGCATTGAGACTAACACTGGAAAAGTAGCATCAGAATATATTAATCTGAATGAAAAGGTTTCATTTTTACTTAGTCTATTTTCTGAACATAACTAGAAACAGACAGAAGTAACTTAAGTTCTAATGGTTAAACATTTATGTGTGTATTCTTAAAAGAATAAGCCCAGGACTTGCTTTTGCAATCCTTGTTTAAAGGAAATCACTCTTAGCAGTATTGATGTGGCTTGGCATCAGCAGCCAGCTGGGTAACACTCTCCATTCCCCTCACTTCAACTTTTCTGCAAGATGTGGAGAAATAATGTGAAGGATTTCTGGGGGCGGGGGGGATGTTACCTTCTGCTGCTATTTTTTTCATTTTTAGTCTTAAAAGCTTAAAATATTAGCCCCTTTTTGGACACATTGCTGTTGCTAGAGATTTCGTTGTGGAGGAGAAGGAGGAAATAACTCAGCTTGGAAAGATCTCAGTCATTTAATAAGAACAGGGAGGAAACAGGAGAAGGAAG
Source organism: Onychostruthus taczanowskii (assembly GCF_017590055.1). NCBI lineage: Eukaryota > Metazoa > Chordata > Aves > Passeriformes > Passeridae > Onychostruthus > Onychostruthus taczanowskii. Next base: position 21,380,727 of record NW_024499239.1, on the reverse strand, counting down.
GATATAGCTGAGTAGAACAAAAACAACTTACTTTTTGGTGAGCAGGGAGGTCCTGGAGGAAAATTGGGATACCATGGTGTGTTGATGTGTCTGCTGTGGGAGCCTTTTTAGGGCCTTGGATCCTATCTTCTCTGGCTGTGTCTGCTTCATAACACTGGGTTCATAACACTTCATAACACCAAAACCTAATTTTTGTGATTAAGTCTTCTGGGCTGCCTTGAGAATTTAATTTAGTTTAAACTCTCCTGGTAGAAATTGCTAGGAATTTCCACCCTTTCCCACACATGGGTCATCACCAAATGGCAAACAGTTAGATCTAAATCCTAAACTGATCCTAAATTCAAGATCCATTGCCTTGCATTTCTGTTTTCCCTAACCCATGCAATGGGTACGTACTTTGCTGTTGCACCTCAACAAATCCGAAACACTTCCCTATTCTTTTCAGAATGGAAAAAGCCACTTTAGGTTGGAGGGCAAGTGCTTGGGTAGGGTGTTGTGCTGAGGCTCTTGGATTCTGTGTGGGCCTCACAATTTACCTCCTTTACTGTCCCTTCTGGGAAAAGGAGAAACAAAGAAGATCCATTAAATTTCAGTCCTGCATTGAAAGATTTTCAGTTCTAGACCATCATTCCTTTATCAGAAACTAATTAACTGGAACTTCATTAGTTTGCCTTTTACCTTTACCTACACCTGATGGTAACAGATCCTTTTATGTCTAGGTCAAAATTCCCATTCTATCCATGTGTGATTTCTTTTCTCCGTGGCACAGTAGGATTTTTAGCCTAGTTCTGTTAGCAGTTGAAGAAAGAAAGGGCTCATGTTGGTATATCAGAATAAGTTTCTGCCTCAGAAACTAATCTTTTTGGTTTAAGATGACAGCAGTAAGAGTGCTAACTGCAGAGATGCTTGGTGGAGCATCACATAAATAATTGATATATAAATCAAATTGAGGCCTGCAGAAATCTGAGAGGAACTTCATTTGCACAGGATGCTGTCACACATAACATACAGTATGAGATTATATACTAATCCTTTTAGTTAAAGAATAAAACATGTAAATATCAGGAGTAAGTAGTATTGGATGCTGCAGTTACTAAACCTTGGCTTGATTCCCTTGTTGCACAGAAAATGACATTTTCTGTATATACATTTGTCATGTAGCACTTGGGAGAAGAAACCAGTTTTATTTCCAGTCATCTACCTGATTAAGTCTTGCAGTGTTATCTGGAGTACTTTTAAAACTTAAATACTTAAGTAACATTTACTAAGCACTTTTTCTTTGTTTCAACAACTGTCAATCACTTTTGAGAGCAGTGTAAAAATAAATCGGGGCTTTTTCACCACGTTTTTTTATACATTACAAAGTTCCTGGAATCTTTGAACACCCTGTCTGTGTTACATTCTTGAGTGCTGAACCACATTAGTTGTTTGGAAATCTTGTTTAAGGAAACAAGCTTTGCTTCTCAGTACTCTTTCCTTAAAGTAAATCTGAGTTTTAAACTGTTTTTAATTATTCTAAATTGCAGAATGATGGCCTCGCAGGAGCAGGTCTGGCCAGTCCCAATGAAGGCCATTGGAGCACAAAACCTTCTGACAATGCCTGGAGGAGTCACCAAGTCAGGGTATCTTCATAAAAAAGGAGGCACCCAGCTGCAGATCCTGAAGTGTAAGTTGAATGAGGTATTAACTAAATTAAATGTTTTAAATGCTTGCCCCTGGGCCCAGTAACAGATTTCGTGTTAGCAGACTGTTGAAGCTGTTTTTCCACTTTGTATTGGAATACAATTTTACTGGAATATGTGTATGAAAGAGACTCATAGTGAAAGATTTTCCTTTAATTGTTTTGCAACTTTAAATCTTAGATAATATGTGTTGTGGTTGATTTTATTTTGCTTATTTAGTTCTCTTGTCAAGTCCTTCACAAGTAATGTTTTCAAGACAGACAGATTCCCAGGATATGTACTCATTTTGAATACTCTTTTCTGAAAGAAACTAGTACTCTGTGCTTTTTTTCCAGTTGGTTATTCTGTACTGGAAAAAATATTCCCATCTCCCAGTGCTGTTGTGAAATGGAAATTTTCTCACTGCCAACATTGGTCTGTATTTAATAACAGTAATTTCTTCTGAAATCAGTGTCTATTTACATGGGGAAACATTCATATTTTGGGTTTATTTATATGCTATTCATTTGGTATCCCTGTTTATTCTGAAACTATACTTATATAGTTAAGGACAAAGATTACTGCCTTTGATAAAGGAAGGTGTCTTGACCTCTTTCAAAAAGAGAAAACAGGATATCATTTTATTGGCAGGATTGTGTACTTGAGGTGAAAGAAGAGAGGGAGATAATGGTTTAGGGATGGATGTAAATATGTGTTTGTGCCCTGTGGCTGCCTTGCTGCTATTGCTTTTTCCACTAATAAAGGAGCACAGGTGGGGTCAGGCCTGCAGTCTCTGAGGCTTCTTTTGAAGTTTACAGATCAGCTGCTTCTCAAGTGAGGGAATCAAATATTACTCTTAGTCCTGAAACTCTGCAAATGGACAGCTTCACTGTGTGACTGGTCATCAACTGGCTGTCACTTAACTTGTTTGTGCTCATTTACAGTGATTCATATGATTACTAAGATCTTAACAATAATTCTACACATGCTAAGAGGTTCTAGTTGTTCTGCTGCCCTTGGATTTATATTTTCATCACTTTTTATCCTTTCAGGGCCACTGAGATTTGTGATTATCCACGAGGGATGTATTTACTATTTTAAGAGCAGCACATCTGCATCTCCCCAGGGTGCATTTTCTTTGAAAGGTTACAACAGGTAAGTGCCAAGGAAGTTGTTAAACACCCAAGCTCCTCTTACTTAATGCTAGAGGTTGTGGGTTTCATTTCTAATGAAGTTAAACACAGCTACATCTGTTGTTTGGGTTAAGCATTGATCTCAGATTGCAAGAAATGTATTCCTTTCAAATCGTGTATATGACATTTCCTGTGCTTGGTGAGTGGACAGCCTTCTTTTTCTGTGATTTAACCAGTAAAGCTGCTTGAACTGCAATGGCCTTGCTCCTGTTACTGATTAATGCAGACTGCACTGATTAATGCAGACTGCATGTGCAGATAGGTGTGGAGTCTTTCAGACAGACCATCTTTGTTCTGTAGTGACCAGAATCAGAAGAGAAAATTTATGGAGTTATTAGTTCAGCAGCTGTAGTTAGTGATGAAACTGTATCAATACAAAGTGCTAAATGAGAGAATGCATATGCAAAGTATCTGACTCATTTCACTACACATTTTTAATCTTAATATTTACTTTGCAAGTTGAAGACAGAAATATGTGGCTTTCAAGTTAGCCAGTGCTGTCAGAATCTGAATGCAGCAGAAGTACAGGGCTACTAATACAAGTCCAACCTAACTTTAGGGAATTGCTGTTGAAATAGATGCTAAGAAAGGTTTAATGAAAAATAGGAAATGTAGAGAAATATCACTGTATTGATCCTAACCACTACAATTTTATAGTATATGTATATCTTGTACTGTATAATGTTCTTAGACTTGTGGAACAAGGAATTACCTTTTCTTAAATTATGACAGCTTTTCTTAACAGAGCATGACAATGACATATTTGTAAGGGAATGCACTTGTTAACATTGTAGCTAGTTGAAAATTCAACATTAATTTGTAGAAGAAACCCACTCTGTAATTCATGACACAAGCTTCTGATATCCACCTGAATGTGTGCAATACCATAGAATCTGTAAATGCTAGAGACTGTTCATTCCTTTTATTGTATCTTCATTCTAGCAGCCTTGTAGAGACCTTGGCTGGAATAGGGACCGGGTCTTGATTAGTATAAGGCACAGACAAACATTACTGAAACAGAATTTGAATGGAAAGCATTGTTAGATTGAGTAGTTGCATAAGGGGTTTTTAGATTTTTTTTTTTCCCCCTAGGAGTCCCAAATGAAGAAATTCCTTAACACACAGAAAAAAGAAAGCAGTTAAATTGTGCTTGTTTTAAAATAATAAAAAAAAAAAGTGCAAGAAAGTGTTTATAAGGGAAATGTGTAAAAATTATTTGCTTTTATTATTAGTTTTTTCTTATTTTCATGGGAAATATGTTTTGATTTCTCTTCTGAAAGAGTGACTTCTTGAAATAAGGGCCTCAAGCACCCTGAGTACATCTTGCAGTGTGTGATGCTTATGAATGAATGTGATTCATTAACCCTTGAACAGGTCAAAGCAGCTGTTTATAAAAGTCTGGCTGGTGGATTAACAAGTGCTCTTCCTTTTGCACTGTCCCTTCTACCCCAATAATGGAGAAGTACTGCAAATCCACACATGGGGATTTCTGTGGTGGTTTTCTGGGCTTGGGGATATTTTCCAAAAGGCAAAACTGGCCAGTGAAACTGCTTTCTGTCAGTCTTTATGCACAGCAGCATTAACTATAGACGAAGGTGTTTCTGTATTGGTTGTTCTGTTTCTCAGGGTTATGCGGGCAGCTGAGGAGACAACATCAAGCAATGTGTTTCCTTTCAAGTTAGTTCACATAAGCAAGAAGCACAGGACGTGGTTTTTTTCAGCTTCTTCTGAAGATGAAAGAAAGGTAACTTTCTTCTTTTGTAATAGCATTTTCATTGAAGCAAAAAGACTTCCCTAAAATCTAAATGAATTGGAAATGCAGCTGAAATTTGTACACCTAGTTCTTTGGGCTCCCCTGAAAATCATGTCTGAGGTTTTAACTATTAACTTAATATTAATTCAACTTCTAATTTAGGGAATGGCTGTGACATACTAGATGGCATGGTTTTCTCCATATTTCATAAATATTCCATATTTATTTTTCACCAAGGAAAAAGTAATGATACATTAAGCCTTTGATAAATTCTGAAAACTGTTCAGTGAAATCTCATCCCCATAAACATACTCTGAATATATATATGGCTTTAGGAATAACAGCCTGAAATTTGCAAACTGAAAATTTAATATTTCAGTAGGTTGCTGCAGCATTTTAGATAGTCAAAACATTTGACTGCTGAGTCTTTTCAATAAAAAAATAATGGATAAATAGTATTTCAACGTATGTTCCCTGTACAGTTACTCTTTTCTTACAGAGGACAAGATACATCTGCATTTAATGATTTAAGAATTGATGTGTTGAATGTTGTATTTTTATTTTTGTTTAGAATTGGATGCTATCCTTGAGAAGGGAAATTGGTCACTACCATGAGAAGAAAGAAACAATAACAGAATTTAGGTATAAACCCTTATTCTTTATTGGCTTTTTTATCCCTTTTGCACTAGCTCTTTACAGTGCTGTTTTAGGCTTTTTGCACCTACAAGGAACTTCCTGTATAATAAGAACAGGCACGGTAAGACCCAAGAAGAAAATCTCTTCCCAATTTACACTTTAAAGAATATGAAGAAAAACCCAAATCTTTAACCAAAGAGCACTTTCAATGTCAGCTTTGTGCAAAGGAAATGAAGTCTTTTAAAAGACAGCAACAACATATCTGACTGTTAACTGGGAAATAGGAACAGATTGCTTCTGCTTTTCCAGCATTCCTTTCCAGTGCTGCAGTCCTGCTAAACAGAAGTAACTCTGTCTTGTCTTTTGCAGTGACTCTGGTTCTGATGCAGACAGTTTCTATGGCTCAGTAGAACGTCCCATTGACATCAAGTATTCCCACCATTCAGCAGATAATGAAGGTGACAAATTCAGACACCGATAAATAAGGCTTCTTTGTTGCTTATTTATTTCTTCTGAATTCTGCAGGAATTATTCCCACAGCTTAAGTAAACTGATCCAGTTTGTAACTGGTGTTTTTTTACAAGGTGTATCTCTATTGTCCTTTTAAATCAGGAACAGGTGTTCTGTGCCATTAACTGTTGGTACAAATAAACTAAAGAATTTCAGATCCTTTAAGGAGGTTAACTAAAAGTGAGACAGAAAGCCTGTCAGGTAGGCATTCACAGCATATTTCAGCAACTGAGTTCCAAGTCAATAAATGTGTTTGTGAAAACCAACATGAGAAACCTTGCCTTGAGGTTCAGCAGGGATCTTTTTCTTGGCCTTTCCCCATCTGCCCTTTCAGATTTCTAAGGGCAATGTTGATGGGACCAAGTCCTCCCATTTCCTGAAAGGAAATTCCTGACTATTCTGCAGGAATGGGTCTTGTTAGGAAATCCGGTCCCATTGCTGTGAGCAGAGAAGAACAGACTCCTCAGCATTTCATGTGGGGTTGTAGTTTAGCCCTTCTGATTTTATGGCAGGGGAGGGTTGTATGCAAGATGAATGGTGATAAGAGGCCTGGTAGGAGTTTAAATTAGGAAAATTAGAGTAACTGATTTTTATCAGCTATTCTTACCTTTTTTTTAGGGCATTCCTCTGCATATTGTCCTTCAGGCTCCTCTTATAATCAGTGATGAGAAATTACTGCCTAGAAGAAACATGTTTTTTGTGGCTTGGTTGTTCTGATTTACAGTTAAAGGCAACATTGAAACCACTTAAGCCATTTGTTGTGGTGCTTTTTTTTTTTCTTTTGTTATTGCCAGAGCGAGGCAAAAGAATTAAAATTGTTTTGTAGATCATTAAGCTTGTTTAATCTTCCATATTGCAAAACCATACATTTTTCTGTGGTAGGGTTAAAGTCTGGGTTGTTGTTTTTTTTTTTTAAAAGTGCTTTTGTCAATGCATCCATGTAGTTGTGTCTCTGCAACTGATTTGAAGGCGGAAGGGTGGAACACTAGAAAGTGTCACCAAAAAATAATTTTTTTAACTTTTAAGTCGAAAAAAAAAATTAATGTGCAGTGTACTTGATTTGCCTCTATTATAAGAAATTACTTTTTTAATTGACACAAAAATTTTAGGAAACACCTAGATAGCAGAGGGGTGGATCCAAACTATTAATTTTTTTCATCTCTTTAGGAAAAATACCTGAAAAATATCTGTTTTAAGGAGCCCTAAGTACTTGCTACTTTCTTAGGTTTCCTAGGTTCCAAGAGTATTTATCAGAGTGTGACACACTGATTTTTATCTGCAGATTACGACCAGGAGGAAGAGGATGAGTCTTATTTGCAGCCAGATACTTCTGACATAGTGAAAGATGGTATGTGATTTCTTTGACTCCCCTCACAAAAGTCCCAGTGAAAGGCCCCCAGTGAAGGCAATATTCATGTGGAATGCCAGCTTATTATTTTGTATTAGTCATTACTATTCCAGCTGGAAAAATAACTGAAATAATGCAGAGGTATCTAATCTTGAGAGGTATTTAGGGTCAGGAGTTTGTAATAACGGCAGTAACCATTTACAGAAAGCATTACATGCCTTTAGGGGTGTGTTTTCTTGGAGCCTCCTGCCTGGAATGACCTGTATCTGGTCATCAGTCTGGAGCAGCAGTAATGCTTTTAAGGAAAAAACAGATACAAAGTGAAAAATCTTTGCTAAGTCATCATAAGCCATGCCTGAAGAAAAATAGCAGGAGTTTATTACCTATAACTTTCAGAATTCTGCTAAAAGTCAAATGCTTATCCAGCATGTTGAGTACTGTCAGACCTGATGCCAGTGAAATATCTTGGATTACACAGAAAATTGATTTGAGCAGTGTCTTTTGATGACTTTTGTATGGCCCCTCAGTGTGTCACCTTCTTTGGTTTTCTTTCTGCAGATATGGTCCTGCCCCCTGCGTACCCACCTCCGCCCGTTCCTCACGTCAGGAAATCTCCCTACTCAGAAGCAAGGGCACATTCCTACTCTGGCAAACCAACTGCACCAGTACCACCACCACCCCCTAAGAGGAGCTTACCTGAAATCAAACTAGAGCCACCCCCTGTGCCCCCTTTACCTGTGTTCAAAAAGCCTGCGAGCGGCAAAGAGTCTCACCCGCTGCCTCCCGAGCCTGTGCCTCCAGCCCAAGCCCTTGCTCCTCCAGAAGCGTGTGAGAAGCTAAAAAGCTTAAACCTTTCCCCACGGACTCCTCCTCCTCTGCCAGGCAATAAACCCAAGTTGTCACAGCTTGCTGAAAAGCTAGCAGAGCCCAAAGTGCCAAGGGAGCCTGGTAAACCTGGACTGTTTGTGCCACCCGTGCTCCCAAAGCCACCTGTGCCAAGCCACCAGCCCCCTGCAGCCAAGCCCAGGACAGAGAAATCTTTATGTCCCCAGTTACAGTAAGTATGAAAACACAGTGCCCTGTTGTTTCTCAATCACTTATTAGTTAACAAGTTTAGACATACTCAGATTCATACCAACATCTGTGTCTCTTCCCTGCACCATCCCTCTCTATGTTGTGCTTTTTTGCCTGTTATTTGAAAATCTGCAGTGAATCTAGCTGATCTGGTTGGACCTGTTCTGTGTAGGAGCTTGGACTAAATGATCTCTAGAGGTCTCCCCTTACTCGAATTAATCTGTGATTATCTAAATTAATCTGCAAGTGCTGCCTCCAGCTCTGGGGCCCCCAAAACAAGAAAGACTGTTGAAACTGGTCCAGAGGAGGCCACTGAGCTGATCTGAGAGCTGGAGCACCTTTCCTAAGAGTAGAGGCTGGCAGAGTTGGGATTGTTCAGCCTGGAGAAGAGAAGGCTCTGTGGAGACCCTTAGAACACCTTCCAGTACCTAAAAGAGCTACAAAAGAGCTGGAGAGGGACTTTTGACATGGGCGTGGAGTGCTAGGACAAGGGGGAATGTCTTTAAACTGAAAGAGGGGAGGTGTAGGTTCAGATTAGATATTGGGAATAAATTATTTACTGGGAGGGTGGTGAGGCACTGGCACAGATGGACACATAAACTGTGGATGCCCCATCCCTGGAAGGCCCATGCTGGATGGAGCTCCAGTCAGCCTGGTCTAGTGGAAGGTATCCCTGCCCATGGCAGGAGGGTTGGAATGAGATGATTTTTAAAGTCCCTTATACCCTAAATCATTCTAGGACTCCATGATTTGGGAGCTAAACTGAAAGTTCAGTTCTAGTGTTGCTATTACTTCAGTGTTTTGTGTATATTTGTTCTGCTTTCCTGATGAGATATCCTTCAGTTTTCATTCTGCTTCTGCCAGGAGATCACCACCAGATGGACAGAGTTTTAGAAGTTTTTCATTTGAAAAACCAGCACTACCCTCCAAGCCAAGCCAACCTGATGATGACTCTGATGATGATTATGAAAAAGTAAGATGAAGCAGATGATCCATTCTAAAAGAATATTTTTCCCTTGGTTATGTATATCTTTGGGAACATTTAAAGTGCATTATTTCAGGACAAGAGTAGCTTTCTGAAAATACAGTGCTGTGTAATTTTTTTTTCATTTCTTTTTGAGCTTTAGTGAATGCCTTGATAAGTTACAGAGTTTAAGATTGGATATAAAGGAGAAAGAAGCGAAAAGTAAAGATTAAATCACTGTTAATAATTTTACATTATGGCTGTAGCTTATTTGCATAAAAACTTGCTAGGGTTTTGAGTTGTCATTGACTTAATGATGATTTATTTTCTTTGTATTTTTTACAGATTGGGCTGCCTGTTTCAATATTTCTTAATACCTCTGAATCCTTCGAAGTTGAAAGGTAAAATGTGATTTTAAAATAGTTCCTTAGAAGTCCTACAAAACCTGTACTGAACTGTAGTCCAAAGATAATTTTGATAACTTGTGTTTAAAGCAGGCACTAAAATGTTTACTATGCAAATCACGTTCTAGAGAAGTTAGTTCAGTGCTCACATATCAATTGACAGATGAGAATGCAATGTGATTTGGCTCCATCTGGAGGAGGCTGTTTTGCCAGGGTGCTGGCTGGGACAAGAGAGCCAGATGATCTGTGCTGCACTGCTGGCTTAGGTGCCAGAACAGTGACTTTCTTTCAGCTATGATCTGCTATGAATTATTACACCCAAACCAGATATTTGTATTGAGAATTTTAAGACTGTAGGTATTTGATTTATCTGAGTGCTAATAACATGTCATGTACATGAATAATTGTAACATATGTCATTGTTTATTCTTTTCAGGATATTTAAAGCTAGTAGCCCACAAGGACAACCACAAAATGGATTGTACTGTATTAGGAACTCATCTTCTAAGCCTGGAAAGGTAAATTGCAATTTCTGAGTCTAACCCCCAAAAAACTTCTTGTTGAGACATACTGCATTTTGTATATGTTAAAGTACTTAATTTAGATGTGGTCTTTTCTTAAAGCAAGCAAATATGAGAGAATCCCTATCGTAGTGTCAGTGATTGTAAAAAAACTTTTTAGGCTGAATTTTAATTAATTCCTTAATAATACCTTAACTTAGAAGAGCTTGGTACCATAGACTGAATACATTGCATTTTTCTTCTTCAAGGTATTGGTTGTATGGGATGAACCTGCAGGAAAAGTGAGAAACTACAGAATCTTTGAAAAGGTTAGTAGCTGCACTACATATGCATCTTTAGGTTATATATGTCTGTGTGTATTAAAAGGGGGGATGCATATAGGTAAATATCAGAATTAAAAAGTTCAAGTCTAAATTTGTTCCCACCTCTGACAGTAAAAATCAGCTGATTTACAAATTCCTGGTCTAGGATAAAAGTTCGAGTACTCAGATCTGGGCTTTCTAATTGCTGTGTCATATATCATCATAAATTTCAGCCCCAGTCAAATCCTACTAAATTCCTGAGTTTAATTTGGACTTATTTGTGTGACTGACTAGTTTGCAAAGCAGTAGTGTATTTGAAAGAAGTTAGTTCTGATGATGATGTTCTGGCCGTCATTCCTTTAGACATTGAGCTGGAAACATTACTGTCAATGGTTACATATGTTTTTCTTCTACAACAGGATGGCAAGTTTTACCTGGATTCAGACATCCTGTTTTTGAACATGGGAAGTTTGGTGGAGTACTACAGCACTCATGTCTTACCCAGTCATGACAGCCTGATTCTCAGGTGTCCTTATGGTTACTCTAAGCCAAGGTGACAGGACAGCCGTGGCTCAGTGACACCCTGCTGCCCCTGAGGACAGCACTCCTGCCAGCTGGACATCCTGCTGTTTGCACACACAAACTGAATCTGTGTCCACCATTTATTCTCTCATAAATTGTTATAGAAATTCCATTTAATGAACTTCTGGTAAAACCTTAGAGTCCAGATCAGTGGATTTTATGGTCTTTTTCTTTACAAAGATCTGAACTGATTATGCTGTGAAAGCTGTCCAAGATACCCACACCTTTTATAAAACTGCTGCTATTACTAATCTCCTTGGAATGTTGAAGATGCACATGAGCAAAGAAGTGATCTGAATACAGCTGATCTAGAAAATGGACACTCTGAAAGTATGTCAGAATTTATTTGTGACAGGGAATACTAATACTCTGACTTGGAAATGCTACTCCTAAAGTCAGCATTGGTGCTCTACTGAGATATTTTGTATTACTTGTATAGCTGATGTGTACATAATGAAGATTTCTGTGCAAATTATTTTATTTACTCTAGGTAAAGATGATCAGGAAATGAGGCTTTTTTTTAAGCCACCTCTTACATCCTTGTACCTTCTGAGTACATTAATCACTGCCAGGTACTCTCTGGCTGAAATGGGTGTGGCATCCCACATACTGCTTCATGACATGCACTTCAGAGAAGAGTGGGACAATATTGATTTGGCTTTCATGGGAGCTCCATTACCTACTTCTGAGCTAGAAGGGTGTGTGCCACTGGTATTTCTAAAGGGTGTAAGAAAAGAGAAAGGGCTGCTTGAGATTTTTGGGGAAGGGAGCCATTTGAATGTTCCAAATTCCAGCTAGCAGCTCAATCTCACGTTGCCATAGTCAAAGTTTCTTTAAAACAAAGAACAAAAAAAACCCTGAAACCATGATTGTGATGCTACTATCAATCCAAAAATCTTTGTGGTCACACTTTGTTGTCAGCCAACTGCATTCTTTTCTGTTCTAGGGCAAAACACACTACCCTAGTCTGCTACCAAGACTTCTTTTATTATTAAAATTTCTACTCAGTTTGTAGTTGCATGCAAAACAAAAATCTGTCTTTAATCTATTGTCAGTGACAGACATTACCAGGGTGCTTTTAACATTTGTTCCCTAATATTTTGGGGACAGGTATCCTAAATCCAAGGGCTTGATATTTATGCCAAAACTACTCTATTAATGAATTTTAATATGGAGGAGAAATTAATTTTAATAACCTCTTAAGTAATTCTGTTGATCCAAAAATATTGTCATAATGGTCTCATACTCTAATAATGTTTACAATAATAGTAAAAAATAATATTAAAAAAAATTCTGCCACTCCTGAAACAGGAGAAGGTATCTAGTTTTTATCAGTCTGAATTTGTATTCATAAACTTTTTCTGTTACCTTTACCTTTATATATGCCCATTTTTCATCTTGCTACCATAGATGGTCACAACTTTAAAATTTAAAAAAACAAACAAACAAACAAAAAACATTACAGAATAAGAATTTGCTTTTTATGAAAACAATAAACCAGGACTTAGTCCCTAAGGAATTTTCCTTACTAATCAGATGGATTATGAGTATCATAAACAGGAATTGAGGCAGGAAATTCTGCCTCCATCTTTTTCAAGAGAGACAGACATACAAAATATCAGTCTTTTGATCTCTGTTCCTGCTGTAATAGGGCTTATGTGTGTAAAGAATGTGAAGTACTTAAAATTCAGATTCTGTTGAATGTTGGATATTTTAAGTCTTATTCCTTTTATTTTAAATTAGTATCCCTGTGATGCACTACCCTGACATTGATCCTCTCTAAAGAAGGCTCAGCCAAGACCGCATTTAAAAACATTTTTGGCAAATAGTTTTATGTATATCAGATTAAGTTCAAGTTTCTTGCAATATTCACACCTAACTGTCTACAAAGTAAGATTTTCTCTGTCTGGGAATAATTGACTTCATTGTGTCATGACAATATTATTTATAGTGTGCTCTCTTTGGGGCCCTATTCAGATATTTGATTGTTTGCTCAACCTTACACTCAGAAGATTTTTAAATTATAAACATCCATTTAAACCATAACATGCTCTTTACCTGTGTAATACAAGAGTTGCAAATATGTAAATTTTTGTGTAATTGCCTTTTGTATCTAAATGTATAGATTTCTGAAATTGATAAACTTTCAATGCCAGTCCACCTCATTTTGAGCAGTTGTCTTTAATTTCATGGAGTTGGGTTCCAATGCTTTTGTTCCTATCTGTGATCTTCTAATAGTGGAGTTAGAGGAATTCATTTTCTCTGCCCCTAAGAAGAAAATCTTCCTGTTCTAAACAAATCTGCAATCATTTAGACTCTTTCTTCCTCTTGCTCCTGCATACTAGTCTAGTCTGTCTTAGAACAAATCAGGTGAGTTTCTGGTGTTTGTAGGGAGCAAAGACACAGCTACAAGGCATGGCTCAGTATGTCTCCTGTATTTCTCACTATTCTGCCTCTGCTCCTTCCTTCACCACAAAGCAGCTTTTATGTCTACAACCTTCTGCAAGCTCCTTAGCTTTAAAATAGTTTGTGGGGAATTGTAAAAGCAGCATTTGATGCGCATAAAGAATGTAGTTAATGAGTTTTGTAATATCCAAGTCAAAATCATTGATAGTGGTTTGGAAGAAGACTTGCCTCCTGTGACTGAACCTCCAGATAAAAGTATTACAGGTCATATTTGGATGGGGATTGCTGTTCTAAGAAAAAAAAAAATTAGAGTGCTTTTGAAAATAAAACAAGGGACAATCAGTGGTATCACGTCATAAAAAGTGAACCAATATCCAAACAATTTTTTCTATGACAATAGAGGTGCTTTGTGTCAGCAGTCAAGCTTTCCCCACCTCAGAACTTGAATTTTCACAATACTGAATTGTGAAATGTGAATAAGTAGCAAGAGTATTTGTGGCCTCAAGTGGCTTCACCCTTTGGAACGTGCAAAAGGACGCTGAAGGTTTTAGCTGAAAGTGTGATTATGTAGAATTTGGGGACATCTGCTGGTCAGCCTGTTCCACACAGGGATCCACACAACAGGAATCCAGCAGCTGAGCATGTGTGTGGAAGTCATTTGGGATAAATCAATCTTAAGTGACTTCTCAGATAGAAGCTAGAGATCAAAGCTAACTTCAAGTGGAAACTTAATAGGCTGGGTCTTTGAAACCTAAGACTCTTTTGGCTCATTTGCCTCAAATAAGTAGCAATATTGTTTAGCAGAATTACTCATCTGAATGTCTTGTAACCTAAAGAACAAAGAGATAAATTAATCTTTCTGTGTTTAAATTAGTCTTAAAATATACTTTGAGGTAGAATTTAGTGGACATCTGAGCACTACCTAAATTTATGCACATGGTGAAATATTAGGCAGCTGTTCTGAACATTAAATACTTCACCTAGCAGCAAGCAAATGTTGCAATAGTTTCCATCTTATGAAATACTCATCTCCTTGAAGTCAAGGAGGGGCTTTTTCCCTGGCAGTGGGAGTGCTTGAGATGCCCACAATTACAGACCCCTAAGTGGGAGAGCTTATAGTCCTTTTATTATACTTCAAGTACCAAAATATCAAATACCAAACACTACTAGAACTTCTAGATGGAAAGTTTGAGCTCACTTTAAACTGGATGGGCTGAAGTGATTATGTTCAGCAGGCTTCAGGTATGGAGTAAGCCTTGTAGCACAGCCACCTCCAAATCTATTCCTCCAGGGTTCCCATTCCTGTGTTGTAATTACAGGATGGTCATTACTATCCCTCACTTGTACCTTCCTCCTTACAGTATCCAGTTCCCAGGAAGTGGGTAATTCAACCTCTCAGGCTGATGATGTGGTCCTGAGAGGCATGTAATCTTGGAGATATCAAAGAATCACTTTTAATGTGGTTTTACTCACACATATCTCTCCTGGAGTTGGTTTGCACAGAAATGACAGTGATAAAAACCATTTGTAGGATTAGATCACTGGATATATAAAACAAGGGAAAAAGCATTTAATCATTCTTTGAGTTACCACCTTCCCTGCCTTTGAACAACCACTTCATACAAGTACAGCTGGTTCTTGGACTGGCTGACGTGCACTGAAATTCTGGCCTGGACAGCCTTTTGCATGGCTGGAGTTTTGCACCTCTGCTGAAGGCCAGTGATGTGAAAGGGCCACCAGAGCAGCACAGAAAACAGGAGAGTGTCCCAGGGAAAGTTATTAAAGGGTTTTATTACAGGGCCAGCATGGAAAGGTGCTCCAGCTGTGGCTTCACAAGCTGTCTGTTTTAGGCTTCGTTGACTATGTTGTGCTTTAATTTACATTAATTTGCACTGTGCTAATATTCATGCTGATTTATTTTTCCAAGAAAATGACAGCCACACCCTCACCATGGGAGTACTGCTGAAAATGTGCCATTTAAAAATTAAATGGGAGTTTAAGGAATTAAAAATTTGATATTCTAATACTACAAAGCTCCTCTCAAGATTAATTTTTTCCTGTATATGATAATTAAAATAGTAACTACCTTAAAATATTTTCTTATGCTTCTGAGCCCTCCTCATTAGTTTGAACTTGCCTTGTTAAGTTTTTCCTTTCTCTGTTTTACCCTGTTGAGTCTGCTTGTAGTTCTAAAGTTAGTTCAAAAGTTCTAACTTCTTTTACTGACATTTTTCCTTCTCCTACTATTAAGGATGAAGATAAAAACAATTCCCCTGCTCTAGTCACACTGGAATTCATGTAGAAGCAGCTAGCAGAGAACATACAACTAGAAGGCAGATGATACTCAGGAAGTAATAGATGTTGCAATTAAATTAATTGGCTTTACTTGGAAAAGCATTTTGGAAAAACCCAAAGCCCAGACCTTCACAAAGACTATTGGAACATTAGAAGAGAATGTTGGTTGCTGGAGTTCCTTTGTGTAAAGCAATCCTTGCACCTTTGGTTCTGTTTAACTGCAACTGCTGTTAACCAGCTTGAACCATGTAGCTCCACTTACATTTTATCTCAGTCATGTATAAAAGTTTTCTCATGTCCCCTGAGCATAAAGTCAATGTTTTTCCAGTTTAAAGCCAAAGTGGCCTCTCAGATTAAGATTGTATAAAATTTGGCAACATTTAGGATCAGCCTCTTGCAGCTGCTCTGCCCTTTTGCCCACCTGCTATTTCAGTTCTCCTAATTTTTCTTCTTTTTTCCAGCTCAAACAAACCTCAGATGTGTTTTTGTTTGATTGTGGAGAGAGATGAAAGTAGACCAGAATGCACTTTTTTGCTCCATGTAATCTTTCTATTGAACCTACATTAAAATTGTTTCTACATGCTATTTTCAGTCCATTGGGAAAGTTCTCCTTCCTTGCATAAATGAGTAAAATTCAAAAAAGAGCTCCCTCTGAAGAATAAGAATTCATGTACTTCATACATAACCTTACATACAATGACCAACTTTAGTAATACTACAAATAAACAATGAGATATTATTACTGGTGTTACGCACAGCTGAAATGAAGATAACCCATTACATAACTTTGAAAAGGGCATTTAAATGCAATCATTTCAAAGACAAATCCCTCATGAGCTTTTCAATAGTAATGCTGCATGTGCATAAGCTGCCTTGTCCCACTTCCAGCAGAGTCCTGGGTGCCAGTGAGAGAGGCAGCACTCAGAGGGCTGTTCTTGGGGTATTTTGTACAGGTAACTTGTGTTTGTCCCCACACACTCTCCCAACACTCCAGTTCTGGTATGACTGGCCAGGGACTGGCTTTTACTTTGCTGGCACAAGGAAGTTTTGCTGCTAAGACTCTCCTTTTGCAGGGCCATGGGAAAAGCAACAGAGAATTCACATATAGGCATTGTTTTATT
Source organism: Onychostruthus taczanowskii (assembly GCF_017590055.1). Lineage (NCBI taxonomy): Eukaryota > Metazoa > Chordata > Aves > Passeriformes > Passeridae > Onychostruthus > Onychostruthus taczanowskii. The sequence goes on along the minus strand of NW_024499239.1, from coordinate 21,363,957 downwards.
TGGAAGATCCAGAACTTTTTCTGGGAAATGGAGTAGGAGATGAAGACAATGATGGGAGTGGGCAAACAAGTCCTGCCCAGTCAGCAGACTGTCAGGACAGAACAGTTCTGGCAGGTCAGGAGAGAAAGATCTATCTTACTGCTACCTTACTATAGTCCCAGTTTATAGGTGAGAAAACTGACCTGGAGCTGCTTACGTGGAGTAAGTGTACCCCATATAAAGGAAAAGACAAATGTCCTAATGCCAGGTGTGGGACATCAGCCTAGTGCTGTGCTTCTCTCAGGCAGTGAGAAGCCACCTGAGCATGAGAAGTGTTAATGCCAGGCAAAGAGGTCAGGTGCATAAAAATAATTGTACAGTACCATTTTTTCTGGCATCTAGTAAAGCCACATTAAAATAATTTGTAAATGAATACATTCACACTGACTCTTTTATTTGACACTCTGTGATGTGAGTCCAGTGCTGCTGCTGCTGGAGCCTGCTGAGGAGAACAGCTATGATTTGAAAGCCAGGAGCCATTCTCCAGTACATGCACAGGTGTGCATATGGCAAGTGGAAGCCTACTGGCAACAAGCTTGCCTTGGTGTTTTTCTCAGAACCCTCACCAGCAGCCCAAAATCTTGAAGGAATCAAATACTGCAGGCTGAAAAACACAGTGTAGTTCATGTTGTACCTTTTATTGTAGCTGTAATGCTGCAAACCCAGCTGGTAAGAGTTAACAAAGACAAGTTCTTTGTGTCTTAAAAAATGCAGAAGTGCTTTCTGAGATTATCTTGTCTTTTTTTTCTGCAGCAGAGCACACAGCTTTAGTCTGTGCCAGTATTTATGAGCCCTCTCTTGAGTTTCTGCCCATGTAACCCTGCCTTTGCCATTGCACCAGCACTGCCCTTCCTGCAGCTGGGCAGAGGCAGGTCAGGAACCTGGGCAGGCCAAAAACTGAGCAGGGAAGATAAACACAGTCATGCATCAGCTGTCACAGTCTCAGCCTGTGGAGGGAGTTGGTTGATTCAGCAGAAAGCTGCACCCCCACTTTCCCCCCCATTTTTCTTTCAGATTAGCCAGGTGAAACAATGGCCTCGTGATTATGGGAGATAATGCAAGGGGCAGGGGGAGAGCTGGAAGGGGAACAGTAGGAACTTGTGCCCTTGGGCAGGTCACAAAGTAGGACAGCAGAAGAGAAAGGTAAGGGAACAGCACTCACCAGCAGCACAAGAGCCAACGGGAGCTGATGAAAGGCATCCTTTGATCAGCTCAAGCTGCTCTTGTCACTGCACCCTGCAGTTACACAAGCACTTTGAGCCAGCACTGCCAGAGAAAGAAATTACCCTGCCCTCCCCCAGCCCTGGGCACTGCTGCTGCCCTCAACATTCCCATCCTTCCTGCCACTGCTGGTCTCAGAGACACATACTGAGCTGGAGAGGAAACCCATTGACTTTGAAACAAAGCAGTATTTTTTGGCTGAGTTAGATCTAACATGGATTAATTCTCCCATTTACTTTCTGAGACAAAAGAGAGATCTATGTGTTAAATGCCTTGGTGAGAAAGGGAAAGAAATGAAGAGAGACGCCAGGATGGAGTATTTTGACAAGTAATCAAAGAGAAGACTGCATGGGGCAGGTGGCTGGAGCCTGCAGGTGCAGAGCAGGGACAAGAGTATGCTGCCATGTGTGTACACACATCCACTGGGTCTACAGGGATCAGCACCAGGCTCGTGAAATGATTTTAATCCGTCAGGCTTACAGCAACAGTTCATATAAAAAATGTTCAGACACGATTTGCTAATCATTAGTAATTACACTAACACATGTCCAGCTGTGGGATGGTTTTGATTAGGCAAATCCATGTCCAGTAGGGCCTTCTTGTCACATGTGCTGTAATCATTCTGTGTCATCACCTGACACCTGAACCACCACTGCTGGTGGCTGAATTCACAGACACGTTTATGCACATCTCTGTGGCCTGTTTTTAGGTAAGTGGAGTGTTGCCTTGGTGGAGGTGGTTGGAGCAGGCTAGATTCCTCCCACATTCCACAGGAGGCATTTATGATCCTGAAATCCATCAGATTCTACTCACTGGAGTCTTCCCTACATATGGGTAACTCGGGGATGGGGTTATAGACAGCAGAGGAGAAGGGTTTACTGTTTCTGAGAGCTTGTTCCCAGACCACCAAGTCTTCATTTGTCCCGTGGCAGGCAGCATTCTATACAACACGCAGACGTGTAGACCAGCAAAATTAAAATTATACAGAAACGATACTACAAACGGACAGAAAATAGACAGCAGAAGTTAACTTTATAGCAGTTGGTGCCGTGACTGTAACAAAGCGAGGATTCTCCAAGGATTCAGAAGACCTAAGGAGGCGATTTACAAAGCCCTCGCAGGCTGCTCTGTGCAGGCTGCGCGATGTATCCGCGCGGCTTCTGCCGGCCTGGCGTTTCACATCCGGAGGATATTCCACTGATTAAACACCTTGGGCAGTGACAGGTGTCTCTAGCCCTCGCCAAGGCAGGTCTCAAGCCCGAGTCCTGCCCTCCTGGATCGCCCTGGCCTTGCCGAGCTGACAGCGATCGGCCACGGCCACGGCCGCGCGATAGCGAGCCCTTATCGCTGCGCGTCCTCGCCGATTAGCGATGTCTGCTAGCGCCTATCTCCCGGCCCGCTCTAAGATAAGCTTCCCAGGCGCCGCGCCGCTCCTTTCCGCTGGGATCCAGCGCCATAAGAAGCCCTTTCCCTGTGTCCGAAGGCTCTTCCCAACCTGTTCCCGGCCGCCCGGGCCCCCCCGGCGCTCCGGAGCCGCGGGACCCGCCAGGGGCGGCCCGGCCGCACCGCCCCTCGCCCCCCGGTCCTCTTCGCCAATGGGAGAGCCGCTTACTCGTCGGGCGCGCGCCCTCCCGCCAATGGGCGGCGCCGTTGTTGGGCTTGCGGGCTGTGGAAGCCGCACCCTGTCGGGCGGGGGCCGCTCGGTGCCTGAGGGGGCGGCGGGAGCGGCGGGAGGCGGGGACCGAGACAGCGACAGCCTCGCCAGGGGACCGGCCGCGGCGGCCCCTTCGCTCTCGCCCCTTCTCGTCTGTCCTCGGGTGAGCGACGCGGCGGTGACGGTGCGGAGGAGGCTGAGGGGCGCAGCCAGCGGCGGGCGGGCTGTGAGGGGGAGACAGGCGCTGCGGGGAGGGGAGGAGGGGGCGGCAAGGAGAGGCTGGGGCGCAGGCACTGGAACCGGCTCGGTAATCCCGGAGGGGAGCGGAGGGGGCCGTGTCTGCCTGGAAAACGTGGCGGGGCGTGCGGAAAAACCATCTGCGCGCAGCGGTGAGGGGCTGCGGCGGGCTTGGGGTCACCGCGGAGGCGGGGGCAGGACGGGGGGCTGCGGTGCCGGCCGGGATGGGCGGCGGGGCTGAGCTGCGGGGGCAGGCTGCTGCCAGCCCTGCCTCGGGAGGCGCGGTGCCCGTGCCGTGCCCGCCGGGATGCTCCGGCCGCCGCCGCAGGACGCGGCCGCTCGGCGTTGGAGTCTCCATTGCGCCCAAGCGCTGCGGCTGCCGGCGCTGCCCCCGCCGCCCTTCTGCTTCACCTGCCCCTTGTGCCAGCCCGAGCGGTGACCTGCGGACTGTGCGGGGCGAAATGCGGGCTTTGGAGAGCCCGAGTCATCGTCCGCAGAGCACGCAGGAGTGAGGGAGGATTTGGGATGTGTGTGTGCGGTGTTGGGGGTTGGCGGGGCACCAGCGGCAGACGGGCAGTTGTTTTGTTTCCTCTGCTGGGAGGGGTGTCTACGTTTTAGCGTTCCTAGGGTCTGCTTTTGATACAAAACGTCACATGCCTTTCTGCACGTAATTGCTGCACACTCGCTGCGCTGCTTTTAGTGTTGATTCTTAATCTATGTTGGCTTTAGTTAAAACTAGCAATTAGGGAGGGGGAAAATCCAGTCAAGCTGGAAAAATACCCATGGCTGTGTTGAGGTGGGGGCTAGGAATAGCACTGAATTTACATCTTTCCAGAGATGCTGCTGTAGCTCTGTGGCGTAAGCTCACTGCTGGTTTGGTTTTATTCTTTGCTTTTTGGAAAGTTGCTGTAGATCACAGCATTATTGTAAACCAAAGGTATTCCGTTTTCTTGCTCTGCGACTTACATTTTTACACAGAGCTTTACAAAACACATCTGCCTTGAGCTTATGAATTCTCAAACTGCAACTGCTGCTGGATAATTCCTGTGTGCTCTGCTGAAAGCTACAGGTATCTCCCTGCAGACAGGCTGTTTACAGCTCTGGTTCTTGTAACGTGACTCTGTGTGCCAATGGAATTCCCGACAGTCCTTAATTGTCACAAATTCAGTTTTTTGGTGTTTGTGGGGGTTTTTTTTCTGTTTTTAGTAGAGCAAAAGAATTTAAAGGCATGCAAACTATAAGATTGGCTTCCATCTATGTTAAATATAATGTATAAAAATTCTGTTTCTCAGTAAGGAAATATTCTTTTTAGAGCACTTGTGTAATAAGCAAGGAAAAAATGCGACTATGGGCGAGACTGCTGAAACAGGTGGCTTTGGTTTGTCTTTATATTCAGTAAACAGATTTGATGCCAGCAAATTTGATATAATCTTGAGTGAATGTAATGATCTATATGATTTGCCTCACAGAATTTAAACTTGGTGGTTTTCTGAGGAGAGTTTTGAGGAAGAGGCATTTGCAAGTTTTTGCATCTTTGCTGTAGCAGGATCGTACGTGCATTACTGTGTTTGCATGTTTAAGTGTCTTGTAGTTTTACTGGTGTGAAGTTCTATGCTGAGAATAGTGCTTTTTAGCCAAAAACTATTGTGTTGACTGAATGTTTTCTTTCTGTGCTTGTTGGTTATAAGTGTGAAAAATCTGAATGTGCTTCATCTGAAGCAAGTGTTTTTGCTGGCATGTTGTGCCAGTAAATTCATTAGAGTATGGTTCACTAATGCTGCAGAGTGAAGGAGGTCATTTACTGAATCAGTCTTTTTCTGTGACAGTTTTTTTAGGAGTATCCAACAGAAAATGGCTCACCTCTTCTCATTCTTTGAGATTCACCATCAATGTTAAATGTTCTTTTGCACGTATGGGATAGGCCTCTGAGCAGCCTGGGCTGGTGGGGGATGCCCAAGGCAGGGGGTTCAGAACTAGGTGATCTTCAAGGGTCCTTCCAGCCCAAACCAGTGTGTGATTCTCGGTATGCTGAGCAGCCTGGGCTGGTGGGGGATGCCCAAGGCAGGGGGTTCAGAACTAGGTGATCTTCAAGGGTTCTTCCAGCCCCAAACCAGTGTGTGATTCTGGGTATGGACTTGGAGCATCTGGTGAAATTAGGCAGAGAAAACCTCTCTGAGCACTGAAAGACTTTGACAGAAGCAGGGCTAAAACTGTTTCTGCCCCAAGTCTTGGTTTTTGAAGTGTAATTTCACATCATGAGCTGAACTGCCTTTAGCAAATGTCATCCAACATTCCATGACTTGGTATAGGAGGAAAAAAAAGAATTTAGAAGTAGCCCATTTTGTTACTATATAGAATTAAACAATAGAACTGAAAGTTTCAAACTAGGAGAAGGCTGCTTAGCATGTTGATTGCTGCTAGGCACACTTCTATGTGACAAGTGCTTCCTGAGGAGCATAGGCAGTATGTCTTGCACCCACTGCTTTTCTGACTGGTAGAAATAGCTTTCTTAATTATTGAAGAATTGTAGCAGTGGTGAATAGTGAGGAATTTGTAAACCCCAAACTGTTGCTGTGCAAATGAGCCAGTCCTGCTTTGAGGGAAAACTGCATATTAATAAAATAAAACTTGCCCACTACCTCAGTGGAGTAGAGTGAGTCAATGTGGCTTTTGCTGTGCAGCAGAGACACCTGAGGCATGAGGGCATGAAGAAAAAACCATGCTGATTTTCTGACTTTGGTGGCTCCTAAATTAGAACTTACTTTTGGACCAGGCTGCACCACAAAGTGATTTGTGAAATAGCACTGTAGCAGTAATTCAGTCTGCAACTGAATATTTCTGTGGCAGTTTTAGGGTGGTATGTGCTTTATATTTGAAAAGTGAATGTGAGCAGGTGTGAAAGTAAGTTTACTCTGCTGATTCCATTGTGCAGGTCATTTGGCATCTGCTGAGGAACTTGTCCAAAGCTCTTCTGCTTAAATCTGCATCTTCTGTAATAACAGCTTCAAAAGCAGATATATTTTAAAAACAGTAGGAATGTGAGCAGGTGTGAAAGTAAGTTTACTCTGCTGATTCCATTGTGCAGGTCATTTGGCATCTGCTGAGGGACCTGTCCAAAGCTCTTCTGCTAAGTTATATTGCTTAAATCTGCATCTTCTATAATAACAGATTCAAAAGCAGATACATTTTAAAAATAGGAAAAGTCCCTAGCTTACCTAAGTTAGGCAGTTTTCATTCATATAATTTAATCAGCCTCCTCAGGGGAATAGGAAAATATTACTTAGTTTTGCTACTTATTCAGCATTTTTCTTAAAAAATATTCTGGTTTTGCTAGGGCTGGGAGCAGGAGCTGTGCAAACCTGTCAGTAGAGAAAGGTGTAAAATGTAAAGCGTGTGAACCAGTTGCTTTCCTCAGGAAAGCTTTTCATTAGAGGTAGTAAAGCTTAAAATGTACTGGCTATACAGATTTTGACCTCTAGTAATTTTTACTTTAAATGTACCCTTTTCTATGGCTACTTTTTCTCTCTCTTTAAAGTATCATGTATACAATGAGAGGGTTCTGTGGGAATATATGATGACATCTGTTACCATCTCAGTAAGCATCTGTTGTTTATTGAGAATTATCTTGATAGTCTTTAGACAAATTGAAGCAAGTAATGGGTTTCTTTGCTCACCACACAGTGGGTGCTGTTTACTGTGGTCGCGTCAGTTCAGAAGGCTTAGCGGTTGGTAGTTGCAAGTGCTGTAGGGGAAGAGGCTCCAGGAAACGCCCTTTTCAGAAGTACTGCTTTTCACATCAGGTGGAAGCTGAGATGGGGTCATTTGCCATCGGGACTCGGGCTCAACATCCCAGCCGGTGGTCCTGGTCTTGAATAAGTTCAAGTGTTGCTGCTACCCTGGGGAATTTCAGAGTCTAACTGTTCTTCACTTCAGGGCAAGTAAATGTTTGGTGCAGAGGCGCATTTGAATAACTGCTGCCCATCGGGCTGGCTGACCAGAGTGCCTGCTCGTGCTGCTGGGCTGACTCTGACCTTCCAGGGAAACTGAAAACGTTGTCCTTGAAGGTGTAGCCAGACAGGAGTAACAACTTCTTCAGTCCCTTCCCGACTTCCTCCCTTTGACCTTGCTTATTGGATTGCATTCCGAGGAATGATCTCTGCCTGCTCTGCTGGATTCAGTTGTTGTCCACTGAAAGATCAGCCTTTCAGACTCACATCGGTGGCACTAACAAGTGGTACATCATAGAGCTTTTCATATCACTTATTTGAATTGTTTTCCCTGCAGATTAATTAAAAATTAGCAAAAATGAAAGCAAATCTCAATTCAGTTTTAGAACTGTGATATTATGAGCTACTCTTTTAAACTGGGATTTGGCATATGTGTGCTCTTCAGACTAATCAAACATTCCTTTGCATTTTTAACTGACTAATGTCTTTTTTAAATCACTGATTTTTGTACCATATGTTACATATGATTTTCAGATCTAGACTCAGGAAGTCTGAAAAAATAAGAAGTAAAATATTTCAGAATTTTGAGATTTTGTTTTTCTTTCATATACCTAACTGAAGTGCTGTAAAGGGGTCATGGAAGCAGTAGTAAATGCAGTTAATCAATAGCAGTTTATGGTATTTTTAGTACTTTCAAATAAAATGAGTAGATGATTGTTGTGATGCAGTTATGCTCCAAAAAATAGGGGGCAACAAAAAAACAGATCTAGGTTTTTGGTTGGAATAAATAAACGTGTAAAAGCAATTTTGGATTAAAAACTGTAATTTGACTTGGAGCCATAGAAACTTCGGTTTTTTGGGGGGTTGTTTTTGATTTGTTTGTACAAATTTCAAGTGAGTTGTATTGCTTTTTATGCTTCTATATTTTGTTTTAGGTCTTGCATCTTGAGAGGTCTGATACACTATTTCAATTCTATTATAGTTTATGCCAGATTAAACCAGAAAGTGTTGAGGAAAACCTTGACCCACGGGAACGGTCTTCTCTGTTTTTCTGTTGCCTGTTTTGTGTTGTTGCTGTTTGGGTTTATTTCTTTTGCTGCTGTTCTGTGTGTGTTACAAATGACTGAACATAAAGTCACTGTCAGTACATTGTGACTGTGGAGATGAAGAATAAAGCATACCCTAAAGTTTAGTGTTTTCACAGATGAAGCAATTTCTTCAGGTATTGTCACTGCGAAATATTGATAAAAATCTGTCAAGTGTGTACACTTGTGAAGCATCCATTCCATCTAAATTTCATTGGAAAAACACGTTGCTGCCGTTGTGCATTAACTGAGAGGTACCATATACTCGGCTTCTTTTCTCCAAAAGATCTTGTCTAGCAAAGCTTTGTGTGGTGACCTTGAATCAGCACAGCTTCAAGCGTTCCAGAGTTAAAGCGACTTACTCTCTTTTTCTCTTAAACTGTCAGCTACACCCAGCTGAACTGAACAGGAAAGCGGTGACTTCGAACATGAAAGGTTTTTGCCGGTGTGTGGCGGAGCTGTGACGGCCACACCTGTGCCCTGCTGAGAGAGGGGCGCGGCTCCGGCTTGCTCCGGGGGCCGGAGCGTGGCTGCGCGGGGCCGCACCCCGCAGCTCTCGGGGCATGGCGGGCTCCGAGCGGCGCCGCTCTTCGCTGCCTTGGGCAGCCTGCGCCGGCAGCGAGGGCGGGAGGGAGCGCAGGACTCACAACGTGTAGGGGGAACATGGGAACTTAGAAAGGATAAATAGGGAAGCATATGAGACTTCAGTTGGTAGCAAATCATGTTTCATTCGTTATGTCATTTTTTTCTAGTTGTTTTCAGTTTACTGGAAAGTTTCAATGATTTTCAGATAAAATTCTACACAGCTAATGTGTCACTTCATTTTTAAATGTCACTTCAAATTCCCATATGATTTGAATAACAGATTCAGTGTAAAGCACAAGATTCTATTTTGATTCCAAAGTAAATTTTCTTTCCTTACTGTGGATATTATTTTTAAGTCTACTAGTACACAGTGAAGTGTGGGGTTTTTTGTTTTTTTGTTTGGGTTTATTTTCCCCCCACCCTCTTGGGCTTAGGGTAAAATTTATGAGATGGTGAGTCTTCAAAGGCAGTATGGTGATTTCAGTTATGACTGATAACTTGGAAATATTTTGGAATAAATTTATGTCTTTTATAGGTAAATTAAGGATAAAATAGTTCTGTTTTTGTAAATTATTTTTTCATTAAGTATTGGTGGCCAGAAGTATACAGTTAAAACTTATTTGGATATGTACAGTGTTTATGGTACAGCATTACAATGGTTTTGAATCTATTAATAGGCAGAAAAAATAAATTAATAATGACCTTAGATGTTTGCTTAGATCTCAGTTGTACATATAAATCTATGGCTTTTCCCTGTTTAGTTATGTAGGGATTTTGGTAAAAAGTCAGTGAATTCTGTAGGGCTTTCCCAAAGCAAGTGAATCATACATGATGGAGAGGGACACACGGTATCAATCCTTTATCCAAAGGAAAGCTGTTTCATATCCTATGTATCAGGAAGGTTGGTGGGTGAGTTTCAGTGCAATGGACTCAAATAGGACCATCCTGTCATTCTTTCATTCTGTTGCTGCTGTAACTCAATATCTGTCTGTCTGTCTGTCTGTGTGTTTTCCACTTTGCTTTCAATCTGCTTTAGAACTTGCGCTGATCTTGATGCTGCTGAGTTCCATCTTATACTGAGTTCCTTGCCTCTCCCCTGGAAGGAGAATTTGTGGTAGCAGCATAGGGTCATGATTTTGACAGGTGGGATGTCCACTTCTACATCTGCCAGTGACTTTGTTGTTGACCTGGGACACTTTCTTTGACCCAGTTCCAGTCTGTTAGTGGAGGTGCTGGTTTGAGGACAAGGAGAGGCCAGTGAAGGTGCCTATGCCCTTGCTTCACACAAGTGGAATGACAATCCTTCCAGTATCCTCCTATTTTCCCTCACTGCAGAATCTTGGAGAGGAGCCAAGAGCAGGGAACACAGTGAACAGTTTGCTGCACAACTTGGAAGAAGGTAGTCTCTGAAACTGTCCTCTGGCCTGCCCAGCCACCAGGAAATAAAGAGATTTTTGGCAGTGTGTCAGCAAAAGCCAGAAGTGGTGAACAGAAGGCTGGGAAACATGCTTAAAATCTGAATGTCAGCCAGGAAAGCTGGACTTAGGCAGTCTTGCAGATTATGAGGGCAGCCTTATTAATTGAACATGCTGGCTGGTGGAAAAGATGCCTGAGGCTTAGAGTCTTTATGGGTCAATATTTACCACTGAAGTGGGGAGACAGCTCTCCACACCTCAAGCAAAGCTCAGTGTCAAAATTAAACCTTTGTAGCTGCATTTGCCACTTCAGCTGCAGGGTTTAGGATCCTATCTAATGTGAGCTGGTTAAAGCATCGAGATAACTGCTCTCCCAAAAAGACAGAGACTTCTATTCTTCTTGCTTTTTAAATCAGTCACTAACACATGTTAATGTTTTATATTGTTAATGTATAATTATAATTGTTAATAAAACGTTGTTAATGTTTTATATAATGTTTAATGTTTATGTGATTTTGTATTTAGGCATTTATTAAAACATTCTGAAATACTAAGAATGTTAAAAATTGCACAATTTAAAAACAAGTGAATACCTAGCTGCTTAGGTTATCCTGGGTTTGTTTTTTTTTAGAATATCACCTTTTTGAGGAGCTTAAGCTTATTTCTACATTCCCTGGTTTTTGGGATCATTACTGTGCCCACATATGTTGTTGAAACATGTTGGTTCTGTTCTGTATGTCTGTATGTTCTGTTCTGGAACTATATTTTCAGAAATTCATTACACCCCCAAGGCAAATGGGGAACATTATTGCCCATTTTCAGTAGTGTAGCTGCTCAGGTCACTTAACAAGAATGAGGCAGATTTCAAAGGGCTCTTTTTCTTTGCAGACCTTTAATCAGCACTAGACACCTTCCTAAATAATTCTGTTATTGGTTGCTGGTATGAAGACCTGTTGTGATGCCAAATATGTGTTTTATGGTAGAAGGAAAAGGTGAGGTCTGAAATGTTGTATTTGCTACTTTGTTTCGTGTACTACAGTTTTTACTTGTTTAATTTAGTCCTTAATTAGATGTGTTTATCATTAATGAATAGGATGAATTCAGTTAATTTGACTGAAACTCAAATCTAAATGTATTCTTTCAAGGATTTTATGATCTGAGAGAGTAATCTGGTAATTTTCCCCTCCCTTCTCTTTGTTGCTATGGTAATCCTAAATTGGAACCCTGTCTCTGCAGACTTTTTTTCCCCACTTTTCCCCCAAGTAAGTTTTGTAATAGCTGTGCAGTCTATTCTCAAGCCAAAATATTGATAATACAGGTTTTCTTGTTGCTTTTTCTTTATTTGGCTGATTGGAGGTGAAGCTGAAATTAAGCAGCTTTAACTTGCCTTTCCTTTTTCTAGCTCTCAAGAGACTTTGTGGCAGAATTTTTTTTTTATTCATGTTTTACACAAACATTGTTTAGGGGAAAAGCAAGGAAAAAAAGGCTCAACTAAAGCAAAAAGACCCAAATGTGTCTGAGTGTCATGAAATGACATATTTATAATTGCAACTGCAGAAGTGATCATTCAAATTGCCAAGTCCCTAAGTTGTTTAGCATCCTAATGTTCTTGCAGTTGCAGTTTACAGCAGTGTTCAGGGCTTATTTGATCAGGTGCTTTCAGCTACTCCTGGCATGGCTGAACCTCTCATGCAGCAATAAATGCAGGTAATTCTGGCAACTGTATAAAATATTTGTGCTCTTACTAAATTTTGGGTTTTATCCATGCAGAAAAAAGTAGAGATACAAGATCTAGCAGGGTTGATAGCAAATTGAAAAGGATCCTCGGGAGTAAGCAGAAAACCTAAATAAGACTCTTCATGTCAGGAAGCACGGGGGTAATGAAATAAGACTAAAAATAATTTAGATACTTGAGAAAGACTGCATGGAAAGCTTACCTTAATTTTCAGTGAAGACATTTTGAACACATGCACATCTGTATAACTTCACTTCCTGCTGAAGTGAAGTTATAAAGATGATTTCCATGAAGGTGAAGCCCAACTTGCAGGGTGCATATTAGTGGAACTGTGTAACATTTACTCTGCAATTTTGAAGCAGGTGATTTGTGTAATTAGAAACTCAGTTGCAAGAATTGTTATTAAATGGCAAGGCAAAAGGATATTGGAGAGGTGGAGAACAGTGAAAGTACTCACAACTTTAAGAGGGAAAGGTGATTTGGGATAGTAATTGCATTATTAGTGAGACTTTAATATACAGAGATTTACTTAAATTTAGAATGAAAAGCTGTTCTGGGCTAAGATGAAAAGGGTATGAAGTGATACAGCTCCCAGCAGAGGAAGATTTGTCAGAGAAATCTAACACCTCTTTTTTGTAGGATCCCTGACTTCTTGGAGAGGATACATGGTTAGATCTGACCCCTTGTCACTTAGAAGTCATGTAATGTGCAGTATGATCCCATGTGAAAACTAGAGGGATGTTTTTGTGACAATGGATGTTGAATGGTAACAGGATGTGTCAAGTATGGGCAGAACTTGATGACCAGTGGATGATGTATTGGAACTATGCAAGTAGTGCAATTTGTCAGGACCAGTTTTGAGATTTAGTATTTTCATTAAAATCATTTATCCATTCCTACTTCTCGTGCCAATCTCATGATCTTCATCAGATGTCAGGCATCACCAATACAAAAAAAGGTTTTGCACAGAACAAAGGTGAGACCTTAAGACATGGCCAGTAGGAAATGGGGTCATATCAAAGAGCATTAAAGGAATTGTAACACTTCAGGATGACAAACCTATCAGAGTTAGCAGTGGAGATCAGTATTAGGATAACAAGTACACTGTTGTTGCCCTGCTAATATTTTTCTTTAAAAAAGTAAAGGTGTATTGACTTTTTCTTGTACTGGTGAAAGCTTACCTCAAAAACTGCATTTAATTCTTATAACCCACCATCAAGTAAAAAGGACATTTGGACTAAAAGAGTAAAAGAGATCCATGGACTAATTCTTGGAACTCAGAGAGTGTTGTCTTTGATCTGGGAAAACAAAGTATAGAAGAGGTTGCTCTTCATAAAAACGAGTGAAACAGCACAGGTGGGTAAGAAGAGCTTTTTATGCTTGAGGTGTAAGAACAAATGGGTATAAACTATCCAAGAACAAACCTAATCTGGAAATTAGAAAAGATGGTTCCTAAGCAACGGAGGCATAGGAGTCTGCAACAGCCTTCCCTTAGGAGTAGTGCAAGAAGGCTGTCTTTAAGGTGGAGCTGGTTAGCTTATGTAAGAGGGGGGAGGGGATGTAATGTCGTTTTCCACCCTACCTTGGGATCTGAACTGCTTGACCCGGAATATCTGTTCCCACAGTTCCTGTCTTTAACTAAAGATGGTGCAATAACTTGGCCAGATACTGCCCAGACACCAGTGGGTACATTGGGGGTCTCTTTCTTGGACAAGTGCACCAGTTGCATTCTGAGGGATAGAAATGCTTTTGTCAGGGGATAATAAATCTTAGACAAGTAGGTTGTTTTAAATATTGTTTAATAGAATATGCTACATCGTGTTTTTTCTGGTGCCTATATATAGAGTTTTGCCTTAAGAAACTCCAAGTCAACATTTAATAGGTTTTGTAATGAATCCTGTGTTTTCTTCTCCTTCTGTCCTGTGTGATTGAAGGGAGCTGCCCACAGCACGTGCACAGCTATGTCATTGTCTTCCTATTTCTCTGAAAATTCTTCTTTGAGCTGCTTAAAAATAGCTCCCATTGGTGCAAGCTGAAGGGTTGATGTGGTGAAAGTGCTCTATACCATGTTGCTGTGTGTTGCCTGGTTATTCCTGTGTATTGTCCTAAGACTGTCCATCTAATAAATTTGGAATATTATTTTTGAGGAGGCATTGTGCCTTTGCACTAATGAGAGACAGTTCTGTATGTCTGCCTTTTAGAAACTGATGATTTTAAAGGAGACTTGACAAAGAAAATGGTTCTACTGTGTTCTCCCTGACAGAAGAACACTAATTGGCAAATTGAGAAATTAATGTTGCCTGAGGTTGCAATATTTTTCTAATTTATTCAATTGTTAAGACATGTTAAATCATTATTTAATTCCTGCTGAGGTATTTCAGACCCAGGAGGGAACTTGTAAACACTCATTTGGGCAATTGTTTTATCTATATCAGTAGCTTGTATTACTGGATGTGGTTTTTATATGTGCAGAAATATAGTAACTGCTTTGTATTTTTCTCTACTCCATCTCTCTTACTTATTTGTTCTAAATGTTCATTTAGAAAGCTTCATTTTAGGAAGGAAGTTCAAGCATGGAAAGTAGTTTGGATAGGACAGGTTAGAAATTTAATGATGTTTGAAAGGTTCCTTCCTGAGTGTGCTTAACGTGTTTTATTGACTTCCCTTCAGCTGTTGGTTGAATTTCCTGTTGACTTTTTGGTCCAAATAATTGCCAAAGCAGTGTCTAGCTCTCTCTGTGTGCTGAGATGATTTTTCTTGATTAATAAATTTAACAGTATTCTAATGTTTTCAAAACTAATGTGTAGAAGACTAAGAACCAGATCTTATCCCTTTAAATGACTGTATTTACACATAGTGATTAGAATGAATGGTAAATAATTACATGGGTACAATGTCAGTGACATAAGTGGTACTTTGCACATGTTTAAGTGTTAGTGTTAGTTGCATCCCTAAATACAATTTTGGGAGAATAGTAATTGACAGTTAAATAATAGTTAATACTTTAAAGCATGAGTAAATGTTCATTGTTACGTGAATATTGGCTAAATTGCATTTAACCTGTTTTATTATTTAGACATTTTGTCTTGTCGTTTATTGTGGAACAGGTGTGGACTAGAGAGAGTCTCATGTATTAAAAGAAAAACCCCAAAGTCTGAAACTGTTAGTCAGTAGTCTCCAGAGCATGGATGACTTAGCAGATGTCATCCCAAGGCTCTTCTCATGAGGAGAATTTGTTTATAAATTCTGGCATTTTGAAAGAATGTATTAATGTGTGTGCCATAAGAAAACTCTACAATGTGATTATCTTGACTTTTTATTCTTGAAGTATGTTTTTCAATTAGACTGTATTGGATTTGTCATGGTAACTGAAAAGGTGTCAGATTAAAATAAACAATGTTATTGCCTTGGAGTAATAGAAGTAATTACTGAAAAGTCAAACAATTCTTTTCTTCTAATTTGTTTAATGCACATGACATTGGGAACTTAACAGTTTCCTGCTTCTGGTGAACCAGGTAATATGTTTGTTGACTGATGATATACTATTAAACACCAGAGAGAAGAAAAAGCTTTCTGGCTGTATATTAACTTTTAGATTTTTTTTTTTTCTTTTTAGTCCTTTT
This sequence comes from Onychostruthus taczanowskii, assembly GCF_017590055.1. NCBI lineage: Eukaryota > Metazoa > Chordata > Aves > Passeriformes > Passeridae > Onychostruthus > Onychostruthus taczanowskii. Next base: position 21,348,416 of record NW_024499239.1, on the reverse strand, counting down.
ATCTGTCAAAATTGAAGTGGAGTATTGCTCAGTTGTCTTAAATTGAAATCATCTTTTATTTATTGTTTGCTCTAGAACAGCATTCCTTGCAGATGTGGCCTATGCTGTAGCTAGTTCTGAAAGGGATGCAGTCAATGTTGGAATAATTTGTATTTTCGGCAGCGTGTTTAGATCTGGCGTTTTGGTCTCTTATTTCATGAGAGTTGTCAACTTTTTTCTTTTTTTATTGTGTCTTGTTAGCTGGTGCCACTTTTTTAAAAGACTGTCCTTAGAGGTAATTTTTTATGTTGACTCTGCCTCACAAACACATAAAATCTCAACTGTTTTATAAAGTGAAGGTTCATGTTGCTCTGCAGTTTCACCTTTGGAGGATAACTCAGACAAATCTTATTTCCCTCTCTTCTCCCAGAGAACAGTGTGTGTATATCCTTTCCAATTCTTGCTGGTTTAGGTCAGAGTCCCTGTGAAAAGATGTTGAGGTGTGACTTGTGGGGAGGGTGGGGTCTGTAGCACCTGCACAGAATGAATTTGCAGCAGGGAGACACAGTGCAGTTACTGGACAATGGGTGGTTTGGCTTTTGTTGCCATCAATTTCTTCCTAGGTTATGAAAGTTCTAGAAAATGGAAACAAGTTAATTTGAGATAAGTCTTGTATAACTTGCTTGAGACTTGGAGGAGAGTAGGGAACTTAAGGATGACATCAAGAAAGTTGATAAGAGGCTTATAAGTAAGAATAATTTAAGCTGGTAAGATATATTGCTATTGTGTGTCATTGGATATCTTCATAAAACCATCTGAATTTTATCAATGTTGATAGGGTTCAGGAGATTAAAAGGGGAAAATGAAGTATTATCTGTCAGCTGATAGCTTTATAAAATTCTGTAGTGTCTGGTACTAATAGGAAATAAAACTTCGGGCAAGTATGACAAAGGAGAGAAAATGAAAGTTGGTTTAGCTTGGAGAAGACAGATGAGAAAAAGTGAAGTAAATAGAAAAATCTGTTGTTCCGGTAAGGTCAGAAACAGTTTTAAAAATCTGGATTTTACACAGGGGATTCCTGTAAGATTTTTTTATGCATATTATGTTTGCACACTTTTAAAAAAGTCAAATTCTATCTTAGCCCATGGGACTTTCTGCTATGAAGTATTGTTACAGTCAAGAGCTTAGCACAGTGCAGAATAAGATTATACATTTTATATCAGCCATGCTCGGAATGTTAGAACATAACAGAACTTTTGTCGTGGTGTAAAGCTTAAATAGTTACATTGCTGCAAGTGTGTGTGTTATTTGTCCTTAAAACTGCCCACAGGCCATAGTTAATCAGAATATTTTGAGAGTTAAACCATTAACCATTAGTAGTTTTTGCCCCTTTAGATAAAGTTTTGACATTTGCTTATAAAGCCCCAAATGATTTTGACTCTGACAGGTACAGAAAGTTTTGTATACAAAAAAGAACACTACAAAATGTCTTGGTAATGAAATCAGGGCAGTTGACTGAATAAACATCAGGCTTTGTATTTGAACATTAGAATTACTGCTCTTGTTTTGGTTAAAAAAAAAAAGAGAGAAAAGCTGTAAGATCTGGATCTTCTAATTTCTACCTTCAAAGCAGGTGAAGCTGAATGGGCAATGTAAATTATATATATCTTGTGTGGGGACTTCTGGGACAGACTTCATAGAGTGTACTGGTTTCTGGATATGCATAGAAAGGTAACTGTTAAAAATGGGGAAGTAAATGTCTTTAATCATAGGCCCCTATAGAATACATTTTTGTAAGATTTCTGTTGTATTTCATAAGCTTTGCTAGATGCTTTGTTACTGAACAACTCTGACAAAGTGGGAGTTGCTTGGGGCCTAATGTGCGCTTAAGTGTGTGGAGTGTTAGATCCTATTGACATCCCTTGAGGGCAGGAACTTCTGTTGAACAGATGTGATCGCAGGTTTGGATTGGCAGGGCTTGTTTGCAAGTCCCCTCCCTGCTCTGGCAGCTCCCAGCATGGCCACACAGACAGATGTGTGGACACTGGACTCAGCCTTGTGGCCAGCCCAGTGTGGAGATGGCTTCCCGCAAGGAAAAGTGAAAATGATGCTGTGCTCTGGAGAAAGTACGATGCACTTAGACTGTACGGGAAGAAAGACTCGAGTGGGTTTTTGTACATATAAAATACAACTGTTATAAAAACAAATACCACCGTTCAGCTTTAATGCAAGTGATTATTGTTTCCATTTGACACAGTTGTTTGGCTCATCTCCTTGGAGAGCTGCTTACCAATGTCTAAGGTTTTGTTGAGATCAGTTGGGCTTCGCATGGGCAGAAACTGCTGGCCTGTGTCCAGCTGCATGCTGTTTGGGAAATGGCTTTAAAAGCTGGGTTTAGAGTTCTGGCTTTGAATGCTGCATACATGTCATGGAGCTTTGCAATTTTTTATGCCAGTAGCCTCTCAGTGAACTTGAAAGAACTGCACATACATATTTTGGCAATAAAACAGTGGCAGTTGGGTTTCTAGAAAGAGTTCATTTTACAGCTTGAGTCGGGAATGAAAGTACTTAGTGCTGTGTGAATTATTCAGGATCCTTATCTGACTCCAGACTGATTTAACACATCTTTGTATCCTTGATGTCACTATTTTAACTTAACTATCTGTTTCTGGAATTATAAGCCCTATGCTGGCAGGGTGTGATTTTTAGAACACAGTGGGGAAAAGTCTCTGGTCACTACTAGTAAAACATAAACAGAAGTACTGGCACTTTATTTTTTGAAGTTTTCTAGGTATTGGTGGTGGTAAGGTTGAAGAATGGGAGTGCATCTTTTCTGTGGATAGAAGAGTTGTTGCTTGGATAGGGATCTGAATGAAAAACAATAAAGGTGATATTCTAGCCAGTGGAGTTTGCTTTAGACAACCAATAACAAGACAGATATGTAAAAACACTGGGTTTTTTTTCTATTAATCTTCAAATATTTGTCAAGTAAAGTAATCCCTGCCTAGAGATAGTCTTTAAAATTAACGTTATCCATCCATAATCTGGAAGCAGAGTTATGTGTCAAACAGGAGCCTTTCATGTTTTACACTGGGACTTGAGTTCAAGAAGCCCACAATGCCCAGAAGCAAAATTTCAGTTTTGTTCCTTTGAGTTTAGTAACAATTTAAAATTAGTTTTGTAGAACATGAAAGCTGTGCAAAATGGTGTGTGCGTCTGTCTTTAGGTGATGTTTGGGGATGAACCTTAACAGAGGTTTGTGTGCTTGGGACTGGTGCTGCCAAAGCTGTGTGTGTGTAAGAGAGGAGGGAGAGCTGATGTGCATCTCCTGGGGTTTAGGAGTCATGGCTGAAGACACGCACAGTGTAAATGCATGCAGCCTGGCCTCTTCAGGGAGGGCAGCCTTTCTGACGGGCCAGCTCCGACCGGCGGAGGCCGAGCCGTTGTGTCAGCTCACCGGGTTGTGCTGCGCGCGGCTCGGCAGCCCTTCTGCTCCTTGTCCTCCTGCAATGCAAACCGAGTCTCTGGGCCGGGGCTGGTGCCTGGCCTTCTGTGTTTTGTGCATGCTGCTTTGTTCTGTTCAATCTTCCACCTAGTAACCCTCTGCAGACCAGGAAGGTCCAAAAGTAAAGAAGTAGATCTAGTAGAAAGTGTGAGAATGGCTGAGATTCTTGAAATGTTAAAGTCTGGGCTGCTAATGATTCTGAAAGTGGCTTCACTAAAATGGCCAGTAAACACCGTGTTTACATGGTTTGCAGTGGCTAAAGGAGCTGGACTGCTGCTTTTCTCTCCAGATATAATTCTGAAAGCCTGCAGAGAAAAATAAATAACATCTTTTTGCCACTGTCAGGTGGAAACAGTGAGGATCTGAGCTGGAAGAGAAATTCTGAGTTTACACAATGTTAATTTATGCAGCCATATTCAGTTGAGTAATACTTGCCTGACAAGGGAGACGGCACAGGCAGGAAGATGGTTTTCTCATGGTGTTTCATCTGTTACCACGTGGGTGTCCATGACCCTTGAGGTTTACCCAGAAGTAGGAAACTGCATAATTTTTGGGTGGGGAGCACATTCACACTTGCCTTTGAAAAAGAAAAACACAGATAAGCTGCTCCTAAAATAGAGTTTGTAGGGGTTTCTTGACATGCTATTTCCTAATGTGGAAAGAAGAACAATCTAATGCAGGGAAATGAGTTCTAGTAACACTTTAATTCATAGTTAATACATTTTAATCTGTAGGTTAAAGTAATCAGGAGCATTCTGAGAGATGGAAAAGAGAATGCTCTTGGCTTTGGGAGCTGTGCAATGACATGAACTTTGTCTTACTGTCACTTCTGGGACTTCTGTGAAGATAGTGTTAATATCCTTTGTATAGGGATGTATTTTAAATACTCTCCAGAAATGTTTAGTGTAAGGTGGATAAAAGATGGTGTAACCACTGTTTTCCTAAAATTTTTCAGCTACCTGAAGGATTTACAAATATCCAATTAAGCACTATGCGAAATAATTTTTTTGAGCTTGAATAACCCTGACTGTTACCTGTCTATTTAGAAATAGAACAATGCATATGTGAGGTTCACATTTCAAAACTGTTTTTATGTGCAAGTGCAGTATAAAATCTCACATGGAAGGTTTATGTCAAGATTAATACTTAGGTTTGCATTCTTCAAAGATATTTGTTTCCTCCTGCATACAGGTTTTTTAAAACTCTGTCCAATTTTACTGTGTTAAGAGAATAAATTGTGTCATAATTTGTGTAATTTTCTATCTTTCTCTCCCTCTCCCATCAAAACTGGGAAGTGCTATAAAAAAACCTGGGGGGTGTCACTCAGAAAAACCCAAGCTGAACATGAAGGAGAAAGCAATGAAAAATTCAACATCTCTGCTGTCTTTATCTGTCTGATTCAAGCCTGCTTGAAATCTCTAGTTTTCATATTAAGCTTCTACCTTATTTCTGTGCTTTGATTCACTGTCTTCTTGCTTGAACTGGTAACACCCATCCACAACATTTGTGCTGCTTATACATCAAGCTAACTGGTTCCAGCATAATGCCTCACTCTCTAATCAGGTAGCAATTCCTGAGTTACTTGGATGCTCTGCCAGAAAAAAATGGCAGAATTCATGCATCTAGTAATGAATATTCAGGTTAGTTCCATCTCAAAAATCTCAACTAACCAGTCTCATAATAATGCAGGGTTTTACTTGTGAGGCATGTGCTGTAGGATCTCTCAAGCTGCGGGTATATCAGTCATAAATGCATCAAGAAACTTGAATTTCTCCTTTTGGCAGTTTCCAAGCGGTGGCACATTCTGTTACTTAGCCTCTTCATCCTTCCTTGTGTGCTTTCCTAATCTTTTGGAACAGCCACACAAATTCTTTATAACTATATTAATATTTCCTGTAAAATGTGAATAAATTAATGGGATTCTTTAATTTAGTGATAAGGGGTTATTACATAATTTTGAGTAGCAACAAGTGCTGCCAGAGTATACTTAAGATTTGTGATGGATCTGCCTTAAAAATCTATCAACAAAATGGAATATTGTTTTAAAAAACAATATTCCATTTAGTCTGCCTCTGATTCAAGTAAAAATGGCATCATGAATTATACACCTTAAAAAAAAAGGGTGGGGGTGTAAGTCAAAATCTCTGAAAACTAATTATCACTGTTGATGGATAGGCAAGTAACTTTTATTTTGTTCCAAAACTCTGTATCAGAGCAGGAGCAGAGAAAAGCACAAGCAGAGTTAATGATTGTGAAGCCTTACCATCACAAAATTAGCTGTCATTTCATACAACCTAACTTCAGTGGCACTGTTCCTTATTGTGATAGGTAAGAAACACACAGATACTTTTTCAGCCTGGAAAGAAAAACTACTTTGCTTATGCATTTTTTGTTTGCCCTTGCTTGAATAGGAATGTCTTGTCTCCAAATCAAGATGTGCAAGACCTCTTATTAAGGTCTAATAATTTCTGGTGAATGAAGAAATTGAACTAGAATATCTAAATTTTGCAATCATTTTTTTCAAAACTCTTCCATAAAACCCACAATCAGAGTAAACTGTAAAGCAGAATCTGATAATTCATCTGCTTGAATTTTAGCATTTCAGTATCTAAATTTTGCAATCATTTTTTCAAAACTCTTCCATAAAACCCACAATCAGAGTAAACTGTAAAGCAGAACCTGATAATTCATATGCTTGAATTTGAGCATTTCAGTTTGTTAGTAGACTTTCTTGATTAAAAACAGCCCCAAAACTTCACTCTTTATTATTACCACCAGTAGGTCTAGATTCACATTCAGATGTCTTTTGGATAAAACCCCCATACAGAATCTTTTCCTACTCAACTTTTTAAAACATTCTAGCTTCAGCTTCTTACCAGTAACAATAAATGGAAAATTTTTCATTTAGATGTGGTCTTTTCCATATTAGTGGTGAGATAAACAAGCTGAGTCTTGGTGTCTTTGTCCCTGTGTGTCCATAGGCAGTTCAGAGGGATTTTGGGCAAGCCACCTTCAGTGTTACTGTCTGTGGGCTTGTATCCTCAGACTGCAGTGTGGGATTCCCCTTAACAGTCTGATAAATTCTATGGCTGACTTGAACCCTTGGAATACAGTACTTTTAAATTTGCTCTAACCTTGTCAATACAATTGTATTTAAATCTAAAATGACCTGGTTTGGGGTTTTTGTATCTGATCAGTTTAAGAGTTTATCCCAGGACATCTTCTGTTCCAGAGGGTAGTGTCCAAGTGACTAAGTCAACAGATTCATCATTCCAGATTCAGAATTTTTTTCAGTTTTTAACCTAAATTAACACTTAACCCAACCAAACCCATAAAATAGTTCTCATGCTTGCACAAAGTGAAACTGTAGCTTTAACGAGCTGAAGGCAATATTTTTATTATTTGTATGTAACTGAGGGAAAAAGAGTCTAACTGCTTTTCTCTCCCCTGTAAATAAATAAAGACACCAAATGTCATCCAGCTGTTCTGGAAGAAGTTACTGCTGCAGAGCAGTTCAAAGGGTTAAATGACATTGTTCTGTTCCTTGCCAACAGGCTTCAGAAATCTCATCCCTTGCTATTCAGTCTCCATGAAAATAACTGGATCCTGGCCAGAATGGGGCCGCTTTGCCTATGCACTGCTGCATTCAGTTGATCCTTTATGCATTGTGATACTGATATTTTATGTGTGAATACGTAAAGTTACTGAAATTTCTTGCATTTTTAAAGTATCAAGGAAGTATCTATTTGTATTGGAAAATGAGTTTGAAGTTTTTCTGTCATTTGTAGGAGCTTTTGTTAGTCACGGTGCTTTTTGAAAGGTTTGACAACGGTGAGCATTATAGTTATTTTACACTTTAAACATAAGCTTTTCAGGTTTTTTGTATTTGTGACAGCATTGGGTATAAGTGTGGGATGTGTTTTTTCCCTAGACACTGATCTAGATCTTCTCGAAAAACCCAACAAACATTTCAATAAAATTATATTTTCACATCTTATTTTAGAATGTCCAGTCCTCTTTACTTAAAAGAAGGGAAGTGCTGTACAGGTAATACCATCAGAAAAATTATAAAACCTTATGGGTAAAGTGCAACTGTGCTACTGTGGTCACATTGCACAGTGGAGAGGCTTGTTCACTTTGCTTATTTACCTTGTTACTTATCCTACAGCAGCATGTTTTAGCCAGCTTGTAATTGATACTGTGTGCAGTGTTCAAAGGGGCTCTGGAGTCTTCTGCCTTCTGCTAAAGCTGCTTCTGACCTCCACGGTCCTCGTGCAGTGCTGCAGCCTCCCCATTTCTGTGGGAAGAGCCTATGCTGTGTCCTCTTCCTCCTGAGCTGCTGTGTCAGAAGCACCCCCAGGTTTACAGTGGGCAAGGTAAAACCTTGGCCTCAATCACGGGTCCTGAGCTAGCTCTCACTGCTGTCTGAAGCTGCTGTGCAACCACTGCCCATCTCTCTGGAGCTGCTGCTCTGTGAAGCAGCAGTAGATTGTCCTCTGGTAAGTGCAGATGGCTTTCCTTTGGGGGCTATGTGGAGTTCTCTTAGGGAATCTGGGGACTTTCAGGGCCTCAAGGGTATTGTTTCCTAGGAGAATCTGATTTCAAATGCTTGTATATGGAAATTATGGACATTTTCTTATCTGATTAACTACATTGGCAAATTAAACATCTAATTTTGCTTGAGTGCATTGGTGACTTTCTTAAAGAAACTTATGTGTACATTTGTGTCTTTTTACAAATCCAGTCTTGGAATTAGAAGTCTAGCAGCTTTTATAACTTCAGTTTTAGGCCAGTGTTCATTTTTGGGTCAGACATGCTGATCAAGCTTTACTTCTTGGATGAAGCTGGGGCCCTACCCTTGGAAAGCTGGTGATCTGATTTGACCTGGGTTCAAAAATCTCAGGGCAGTGGCTTATTGGTGTGTTTGGTGTGAGGCTTGGGAAGTGCATGTGGGTTCACTGAAACCTAAAAATAAGCAGTATTTGGGTTAAACCTCTTTATTTGTATGGACTAGTGACCCTGATAGCAAAAATAAATATCCATTTATTTTCTAGTACTGCTACTGCCATCCATGAATTTTAATAGTGTGAAAATATTTTAATTTTACATTGTCTTGGTACTTTCTGCACAATTAGAGGATGAAAGTGTAAATTAGTGTTTTGACTCTCTCTCTGTTCAGTGTGTGTAGTTGAGTCTCTGTGACATCAATGGTGAATTTCATTGTCCCTGTAAAGGATACTGGGAAAATACTTGGCACCAATGTTTTCTATTCAAAAAATTGTCAATAAGGCATAGAGTGATGGTGTTTCCAGTGGAATCCTTTTTATTATACAGGCTGTAAAACTTAACATTTAAAAAACATTAACCTGACAAAGTGAGTTTCCATGGAGTAAACTGCTGAATGCATCCAAGCAGCCAGTGAGACCCACTAAGGTATTTTGAAACTTTTGTAGGTTTTGTTGCTGAAATTTCTTGGGTAAGGTATTCCTGAATAGTGCAGACATTTGCATTTTGTGCTACTGAAGATAGTTTAAAAATAATAAGAGATATTCTACCTGTTCTGACAGAAAACTTGTCCTGATAGCAAGTCTGATCAGTCTGACCTGAGCGTAGGAGACGGATTAAGGAGGATTTTTGGTTCTGTCTCTGAGTCTGACATTCAGCCTCCAGCTGTCACCAGCCTACCAGCACAGGAAGGTGCTATAAAAAAAAAAAGAAGGTGTTGGAAAACTGGAAATGCATTGGAAGCTGCAAATAACATGAACATATTGTGCTTGTGGAACTTATTTTTCCCAAAGCTAAAGAATGAAGGACAGGATTTCAGAGCAGATTCTGATCTCAGTGCAGACAGGTAGTAGAAGGAATTCTGGAAGTTGTATTAAAACATGTGTTATACAAAGGTTTTAAAGCTAAATTATTGACTCAGGATTGTGTATATGTGGTTAGGAAATTTCCATCTGTGTTCAAGGGCAAATGGGCCTGTTATTCACTCCCAAGTGTTGCATGTCTCCATACTTGTGTTAGCAGGACTGAAAGGCCCTGTCACCTCTGTGACCATTTAATCTTTCTGGTTCACTGAATATGCCAAGCTACTGATCCTGCAAGTTACACTTCTACTCTCTAGATTGTTTTTGAAGCCTTTCTGTGAACTCTGATAGTTCATGTCTATTATTGAAGTGGGTGAAATAATATTCTAGTAATGGGGATTTTTTTTTAAATTAGGGAAGGTCATTTTTCTACTTCTGTTTTTCTTTGATTTTGTTATTATGGTAGAACACCTGGCCACAGGATAACCTTGGCAATTTCTGTGTAGTGATCTATGACAGATCCTGAATTCCCTTCTAATTTTGCCTTTTCGGCATTGAGTATTTCTGGCTTAATTTTTGTCTCCATTTGTACTCCTTTTCATTAGCTGTGTTAAAATGAGTTTATGATATTACACTATCATTAAGCAAAAACCACAAAATCAAGAAACTTACTTGAATTGGGAATCAAATTTCTGAAGTAAAATTGCAGGCAAATCAGCTTCAGTAGTATTTGGCAGTGTAATTATAAGGACTCATTTGGGGGGCTCTTTAAGTGCAGGTTTTAATCTCAGTGTTGGAGCAGCTTCATAAAATAAATTTATCTGAAAACCATGAGACTGCTCTGAACAATAACACTGAAAGCCTTGTTTTTCACTGAACTGTAAGGAATTATTTCCAGGGCTAATAGACACCGAGGCAGTGGGAAGAAGTGTTTCCACTGCCGTAACACCATTGGTGCTCCTCTGGCAAGAAACAGTGGAAAAATATATTTTGAGCTTGCAGAGTCCATGCTTGCACTGTGTCTGAAGAAATGCAAAAGACACTGGTGAAATTCCTGTTTTGTCATTTTCATGCAAATTTTGTGATACATTTGTGAAGCTCTTAGAATTTCAGCAGAAAAGCTTAGGTGTCTGTGGTTTAAGATACTTATTTAGAGAGTTTCTTTGTGTTTTATGAACAGTGTGATATTTTGTTATCTCTTTCCATAATCTTTCATGAGCTTATGCACTGAACACTTCCAGAAATGCTGTATGAGAAACGTATGGAACTAGTAAATAAGTCTCTGAGTCAAAGAAGTGAAAGCAAGGTAATTTTGATGTTGAGTTAATAAGTAGGTTTAAAACTGTTAGTTTTTCACAAAATATCTTTTGATGCTAGAAATGGCAGATCTGTTGGTTTGTTTTTTTTTTTTTTTTTTATAAATTGCTTAGCAGAAAAATTGGAGAAAGAAAGGAGTGGAAGAGGTAAAGTTAAAAGGCTGGTAAGAAACCATGGACCTTGTCAATAAGAGATATAAGCTAACAGTTTGAAGAGGATTTTTTAAATCTTTTTTAATCATAATTTTGATTTTTAGATTTGGATTTCTTACCATTTTAATTAACTTGGAATGAGCTCTTGGAAATTTGGTCTTTCCGTCATAAATGAATAAACCGTGTTAGGGTTTGACATGAAAGTTGTATCAATGGTGAGCAAGGCTGAAACTGTACCTTCCAGTGGGAGGAAGAACAGCACAGAGTGCTGCCCTGCTCCTCCCTGGGCGCCATTCTCAGCTTCCTGCAGTGGCCAGTCTCAGGGATACAGTGCTTTTCCAGGTCAGGGAGGAGAGTTGAATGATTACTGTTTCTAAAGGTTTGATACTTTTGGCCTTTTAAATCCTTTATGAAAAGCAGGGAAATAACCACTCTGTATTTTAGCTTTTTAATTGATTTTAATTCTTTTCTCCTCTTTTGTTTGCAAGGACTGAATTATGAATTCTGACCCATATATACTGAAACTTTTGCAGAATTTAGACAGCTGTCTTTAACAAATATCGCAGCTGAATCTGTCTACCTAAATTCTGGCATAAATCTTAGGTGGGCTTTTGCTAAGTAGAATCATAGAACATAAAACAGCCCAGGTTAAAAGGGATCTCAAAAGGGTCATTTGAGCCAACCTGTTGTGGAAAATGTAGCCTAGATGGGATTATCTGACACCCTGCCCAGTTGTGTCTTGATGGGGATTCCACCATTTTCCTGGTGAGAACGTTCTAGTGATTGTTATCAGTGTAAAAATGTCTTCCCTATATCAAAGTGAAACCTTTTCAGGTACAAATGGCACCTCTTACCCTGTGCCTCTCCATGTGGCTCCTTGTGAAGAGAGCCTCCATCCATTTTGTAGCCAGCCTTTAAGTTCTGGGAAAGTGTGATGATGCAAGCATTCTCTTCTTCAGGGAGAAAGGAGAGGACCTAGGCTTTCCTCACAGAGTAGGATCATCTTCATGGCTTTAATTTTGACCCTCTCCAGTCTGTCTGCTCCTTTTCTCGAACTGTGGAGACCACAGCTGGACACAGGAGTACTCCAGGTGTGGCCTGACAGGCTCTTGGTAGTTTGGGACGGTCACATCTCTCATCTCTGCTGGTGGTGCCCCTGTGGGTGCATGCCAGCATCTGCTTTGCTGTCACTGCTGCAGCAGCTTCACTGCCGAGCCCTGTTCAGCTCTTGTTGTGCTCCAGGACCCCCAGGTGCCCCTCAGCAAAGGATCCCAGCCTGTGCCAGCTCTTTGGTGTCATCACTGCTGCAGGACCTTGCACTTGTCTCTGTTCAGCTCCACACTCCTCTTGCCAGCTCCCTGTTCCAGCCTGTCCTGCTCTGTGAGATGCTTTCCCTGCCGACACGTCCACCTCACCACCCAGTGTGGTGTCACCAGCAAACCTGGTGGCAGTGCTCTCAGGCCCTCATCCAGGTTATTTGTGGTGATGTTGAAAAGTGAGTCCCAGCATCATTTCTGGGGATGCCCCACTTGTGACAGGCTGCCAGCCCGAGTTAACCCAGTGACTGGCACCTTCTGAGTGCACCCTGTGGGCCCCGTTCCTGCCTGTTTTGCCACCAGCCATTATTGTGCTGGTTTGTCCCTGAGAACTCTGTGGGAAACAGAGGCAAAGGCTTCGCTGAAGTTTGTTAAACAATATCTGCTGCTCTGCCTACGGTACAGAAACTGTTATTTTGTTGCAGGTGATCGGGTTGGTCCGGCATGATTTGCCTGTCGTGAAACTGCTCTGGCTTTTCCCAACCACCTGCTTCATTTGCCTTTGGTAAAGCTAGACAGCAATTACTGTGTTTTACATCCTGTTATCATGGAGGCTCCTTAAATGTTCTCTTAACACAGCAGCTTAGCCTGGTTTTTTCTGGAACGTCAAGATAACTCACTTCCCATTGTGCTAGGCCTCTGATTTCAGTGTTTTAGAGAAGGTGAAAATAGGAAATAATTGGTTACAGTCTGGATTTCAATAAAATCAGTTTATTTTTGTTTCCTTGTTCTCTAACATAGTTTGCTTTTTGAACTATTGTCGTAGTTACTAAAGCATGACATTACAAATATAAAATGCAATACTTTTGGTTATATAAACTTATTGCTGGATTTCTCTAAATTTTAATGCCCCATATTTAACTTGTATTATCTTTTTAAAAAGCAAAATCATGGTGTCTGCATTCAGTAGAAGAGAAATAACTGTTCTTATTCGTGAAATAGTTTCTTCCTGTTTGAAAACAAAGAACAGAGGAAATTCTAAAGATGCATAAGACTGAGAACATTTGCTGAAAAATAACATAATTGTTCATGATACTGAGTATGTTGTCCAGTGAGTAGTACAGTTATGATTTACTTCCTTTGTTCTTTGACTTCCTAAGATAATGTCAACTTTTCCTTTTAAAAGTTCAGTCGGAAACATTTGAAATGGCAAGAACAAATCCAGTGTCATTGGTGCCAAAATGCTGTCACTGAATGCTATGGAAATTGTAGTGCAAATCACAAATATTTTCTCTATTATAAAGTTATATTAATTTTTAAAGGAGAGAGTTTGGCAAATGTTATTCTAAAGTAAAGGAAATCAGAAAAAAATAAGGCATGTATCAGAATATTGAGTGAAGTGCTAGCAGTTTAATCTTGTGAGTTTTTTTGCATTCACCAAGTAATAATGAAACCTTTTTTTCTGTAGATAGATGTTCTGCTTCCATGCTTCCTTGGTCATATTCCCACCAACTCAAATTTCACTGTAACTCTATTTGCAGTGGCTCATTTATCTCTCAGGTTTTTTCTGCTCCACCCCAGTGCTGCCTGACCATTCCCTTCCTCTTCTGTCACCTCATGACTTCCCCATTAAGTAATTTCAGCTCTGCAGCTTTCTGCACTCCCCCAGCTCTTTCCTGGACTACAAAATTACCCTTATGCTTATTTTTCCCTGTCCTATTGTGTTTGCATCCAAAACAGAGCTTGCTTCCTTCTCCCTACCTGCACGCTGCCTGACCTGTCACTTGCATGAGATTTTTAGGTAACTTTTACTCCTCAAAGACTGCTCATTGCACAACAGCAAAGAAAATTAGTTGTTTTGCTACCCCCTTGTCCCTTCCCCAGCAACTTCTTCTGTAATCTGTTTTCACCTCTAATCTGTTAGACATAGTGGCATAGCTCTGGAGATCATTTTTGGAAAGAACTGTCAGAAAAAAACGGATACAAACCAAATTACAACGTCATTGCCAGAATAGGTCTGAAAAGCAACATATTCTGGAACTGAGTGCCCCTGATTTTTGTTGCTGGTGACTGGAATGAATGAGCAGTTGAGAAGTTGCTCATTTAATTTGCAGATTTGGCACAAGGTCCCATACAGGTGTTCTCCCTGTGTGTTGTTTTGTACAAACAAACTGTAAGCTACCAGGAAGAGAGAGGGTTTGGGATTTTTTGTTTTGTTTGTTTTAGGGTTTTTTTTTTCTCTCTGAAATAACTTGGTTTTGTAAGGTTTTGGTCAGATAACTCTCCTAAACTTAAAAAAAACCCCATTGCATATGCTGTCTTGTGAAGTGGCAGTGTATTTTGAATTTTTTAGAAGTCTTTTATGTTTCTGTGTCACCTTGTCACAACCTACTTTCTGCTTCTCAGAGTGTATTTTTATTTTGATTCGGCCTCAGCAAACTTAAAGCTGTGTTGGTGTGGGGAGCTGTGCTCTGTCCTTTGGTGGGAGGGAGCCTTCAGCTCAAATTCCATTGACTGCAGCCCTAGTAAAAAACAATTTCCTCAGGGTGTGGAGCAGCAAAAAAATCCATTACAACTTATTACAAAAAAAAACCCCAACATTTAAATGGTTGCAAAACTTTTTTTTTTTCTTTTTTCCCCGGGAAGTGTAGTTAGCTGGTCCTTGCATATTGTGAGGCATTTCAAATCCTCCCAGTGTTCACATAATATTCATTATGATGGTTTGGTTGGAAACACTGGACCTGTAAGCTGTCGAATATGTAAATACTTACATCTTTCCCAAATTCCATGTATCAAAATGAGTTCATATTAAAGTTTTAAATAAGTTTTTTATCTGCAATAAGATCACAATCCAAATCAATTTTTGGGGTTTTAATTTTGTAATTTTTCAGATTTAAGGGTGAGGTTTTTATGTACCCTTAACTTGTTGTTGATTCTTATTGAATATTTTTCAGTCTTACCTGTTTAAATTTCTTTGACAATATGTTCATCATCTGAGTACTGAGGAATGCAAGTTGCTTAAAAAATTTAGGTTTTTCTTCTTTGTGGATGTTAATGTGAAAAATAACCTGAAATACTAACACCAATTTCAGAATGTTTTTTGTAAACAGCTCAGTAGCTGTAAATGAGCTATAAATTTTATAAACCTGGTTTCCTAAAAGTAATTCACCACCAGCCTGTTAATAGCAGTTGCTCACACATCCTCACACCCCGTGATAAATTTGTTGTTGGCTGCTGGCTCTCGTTTGGTGTGCTGGGCCATTGACCACCACAGTGTTTGTGTGTATATAGGTATTAAAAAAAATGGATGTAATTATTTGTTACTGTAAGGTGCTGTTTGGATTTTATCACAGCTGTTAATTCTCCTTTGCTCCCCATAGTAATAAATGCTGTTCCCTCTGTCTTGGTCTGTATTTGACAGTAACTGCTTCTGGCAGAAACTTTTCTGTGCACTTATATTTTCCAGCCATGGCTTTTTCAGTTAAGGGTGTGGCTTTTTCTGACACAGTTGTGTTAGAACAGGCTCTCACATAGAAACACTTATCATGGCAGAAAGTCCTCTGGCATTACAGCTTATCTTACTGGGGGGCTGTAGTGCCGTGTGTCAGAAAGAAACTGTCTGCACTCAAGTGTTGTGGGTGTGAGGACAGTCTTAATTTTTTTCTAATATGTGTTTTTACTGCCTGGGCTGACTGTAGTGATTTGCAGTGTGACCTTCCAGTTTATAGAATCACTGGCCATTCCCCATGGTGTGTTCAGATTCCTTTTATTTATTTATTGGTATTCGTATTAGTGAAGCTCTTACTGCAGAGTCCATCGTGCCTTACTACTCCCAAAGCATTTTTCAAGGAAACTCATAAATAAATTTCAGTGGCTTTGCAAAGTGTTGTCAAGCATGTCTGCTTTCAGTTTGAAAGTTGATCCCTTTAGCATCAGTAGCTGACAGCTATTAAAACAATTACTATTATAGTTATGTTAAAACAATTAATAATTAGATCCTGCAGGGGGGGGTGCCATCAATTTTGGGTGTCTGCAAAACTGAGCTGTGAAACAGATATTTAACCTTAGATATCAAATCATTACTTAAAGTTAACCATTGATTTTCATATGAAATTATTGCCACTACATATTAATGAAGTAATAGCTTCCCAAGACCTTCCTGAATGCAGTTGTGTACTTGGATGGAGGAGTAATGCAACTTTGGCAAGGATCCCGTGTTCACGTTGCTCTTGTGGGCTGTTAGGGTCCAGCTTCTCGCAAATGTGAGTAGGAAACTGAAGTAGTTATGTGTGTCATTCATGCAGAAATAGGTTTTCTGAAAGTAAGATGGAATTAGTGTAAATAATTAAATGGAGAATGACATTTGCAGATATGTGTACAGTTTAATTTAAATAAGAATGTGCATGTGCAAACAACATGACACTTGAACCTAGCCTGAACATCAAATGCCTCAGCCGGCAGGAGCAAGCTGTTCTCTGCTGGTGCTGAGCTCAAACTTCCTTGTTTTCCTGTGCTTTGCTTTTCAGTAAAGACACATTTGTGGCTGTGCTCAGCAGAGCACAGTACAAAGTGAACTACTGGGTGGTTCTGGTTGTCTTCACTTGCCATTGTGCTGTTTCTAAACTCCCAGATTTTTTTTGATAAGCAGAGTCTGGTGAAGCTCAGACTTTGCTTGGGCTAAGTAAGCTGTTACTGTAAGAGAGTAATGCACCTTTGGGTCTGCAAATTGTTGTTTTTCAGCAAAGCCCTGGCTGCAGAGGCAGTAGTGTGGCTGGTAGAGCTCAGGAGGTTGGAAAAGTGTTAGTAGGGCTTGAAAAACATTTGCAAGGAAGAGGCCAGTGATGCAGGCTGGAGGTTGTGAGGAGAAAGAGAACTTAGAAGGAATGCATTAGGCATCTGAAGCTACCAAAGGAGAGTTGTCTGCTTTGCTTGCTTAAAATTTCCTAGGTCTAATACTTTAAAAGGTTTCCCTTGTGGATAAAAACATTATTTCTCCGTGCTGTACCCTGTATTTCTCCGTGGGTGAAGAAAAGTGAGCAATTTATATAATAAAGAAGTGAATATGAGCTTTAGAGAAGAAAACAATCAACCATGATGTTTAAAGTCTAAACTTCAAAAAATGAAGTATTTTAAACACTGCAGAGGTGTCTGTGTGTTTATTTAGTAACTCAGTGGGTGGAAATCATTGAGTGTTTAAGTGCTAACATAGATTTTCATAGTAATATCCTGTTCTGCAGAGTCAAGAAAAATACTTTATTTTGGTCACTGTGTTCAGCTGTCTCAGTTCACTGTTTTTTTCATTCTGATATAAGAAATGAGTTGAATTTTTAAACTTATTTCCTAATGTAAGAATTAAAGAGGATGAAATCTGCTAATTCTGGAGTGTTGAAGTAGATAATTTTCTTCATCTCAATGATTTTGTTTAACATAATCTGCATTTCAAAATTTATGTAAACATGTCTTTGCTGTGTGCATCCACATCTGAAGTGGTTTTAGCTAATAAGCATGCAAATAAATTACTAAGCAAATTAGAAGCAGTGTAAGTTAAGTCCCTAACAAAAATCTAAAAAATGGCAAAAGAATAGAGACATGTATAAAACCTTACTCATTTTAGATGTAGATGATGAATGACTACTTACATGAAGATATATACAGTCTTTTCTACTTAGCTGTAATTTGATCTATCAGATGACCAGGAATTGGAGGCTTGAATCTCAGTGTTGTGAGGGTGGCTTTATTGAACTGTCTTTTTGTCAGTGGAAGGCTTCAAAATTCTTCTGAGAAGCATTTTGGAATGAGGGTTGTAATACTGTGCCCAGAAAAGTGGGATAATGTTGCACAAAGGAATTGTTGTGAGTGGAAGAAGGAGGTGTGTGTGAGCAACGCCGGCTGGGCTTTCACCTCTCTGGTAGATGCAGGCACTTGCTGACTGTGACATGTAAAACTGAAGGCACCCTGGCCAGGGCCTGGGGGCTGTGTGTGTCTGGGCTTTCCAGACTCCAAAAACCACATGGTAATGCAGGGATGTGCCTGTTATTGAATGGACCTAAAATAAATGTAAGAACACTTTGGGTTGCAAAGTCAAGATTTCTGAGTTTGTGTCCAGAAATGTGTTGGCAGTCCAGGCATGTTTTGGTGGAGCTGATTCTTCTTATTAATGAACATATGTAATATACTAATTGCAGTGATGATTTAATTTCTGATATATGTAATATTCTTTTTCTTATATCTGCTTTAACTTTTTAAGAAAAAAATAAATGGCAAAAGCCCCAAACTGATGAGTTTAGACCTCATGTCTGGACCCTCTGTGACTTTTTCTGAGAAGGTTTGAAGGACTTCTGTGCTTCTAAAAAACAATCTGGCCAGACAGCTTAAGGCATTTTTCTCCCCAGTTTAAATGGGAGCTCTCATTTTAATTTTGTGCTGAATGAGTTTATAAGCATATTGGACTTTTCATATATGTTAGCCTGCTTCTCTGATCTTGTATATTAAAATCCTTTTTCCTACTCTAGAATATTGCTCTCCAGTTGTACAAACATGGTTTCTCATTTGGGAAGTCATGCTAATTTTAGATGGATTTGAACTATTACTTTGAAGGTAGAAACATATATGAATTTCTTAATTATCTCCTTGTAATTTATTTATTCCTCTTCTCTGTCCTTCTTCACAGGTTCCTTAAAACTGTGCTATGAATGGTGATTCTGGTGTGGGGGTGGTGACTTCACCACCTCCAACAACAGCCCCTCATAAAGAGAGATATTTTGATCGAGTTGATGAAAATAATCCAGAATATTTGAGAGAGAGAAATATGGCACCTGACCTTCGCCAGGATTTTAACATGATGGAGCAGAAGAAGAGAGTCTCCATGATTCTTCAAAGCCCAGTAAGAAAATAAATGTTTTATCTTTAAAATGATAAATTTAATATCTTTATTTTCACTATCAGTACGCAATTGGAGAATCTTGTGTTATCTTACAACCATTTGTTGTTTTTTCTTATTGGCCTTTCCTGATTTTTTTCCTCATTCTATCTGTTTGAATATATATGGCCTACTCACAAAGCAGCTCTTCAGTCTGGCTTTCAGAATCCTCTGTATAATCATCTTTTTTTCATATTTTCCATTCAATCCTTGTAAAGCATTTTTTCACTGGTTTAATTTATTTGTTTCAATGTAACTCTCCTAAGAGTAGCTTATACAAGGCAGGTCTGTCCTGTACTCAGTTTTCCTTTTGGGATTTGGACATATGAAATATTTTTATAATCTCTTTCTGTAAATGAAATATGAATGATTGACATCTAATATTGAAGATGTTCCCCTGGGCAGATAGTACACAAACAAACGTTCTCTTATGACATTTGTTTCTTTTGTAACACCTAGTGAGTGACTTTAGATACAAAACATTATGTGACATAACTTCATTTGGAATAGGGATGTGGTGGTAGATTCACAATTTTCTTATTAAGTCAACCCATTTGATTTATGAAAATACTAATAAATTGCTTAATAAAAAAGTAATGACCTAATGACTGCAGTACTTCTCTTTCAGTGCAAATCCCAGTGTTCTTGCCAAAAGCAGGAGCTATCAGCAATAATAAAAAGTCTGGTTTTCTTCCTTCCAAGTTAAAATATAGTAAAAAAAACAAAAACAAAAAAAAAAAAAAACCAACCAAAAAATCCCAGAAAAATGTAAACAACCCCTCGTAAAATATAGTAAAAAAAACAAAAACAAAAAAAAAAAAAACCAAAAAATCCCAGGAAAATGTAAACAACCCCTCATCTAAACAGGTTTTAAAAATGTAATGTTCATTGTTTTCTGTGTTCCTGGATGCCTTCTTGGCTCTCAGTTCCCTGTGAGCCACAGTGACAAATTCTCTTTTCTGCTACTTTTCCTTTTGCATTTTTGTGTTAAAGTCAATTGTACATTCTCCTCCTTCCAGAAATTCATACTAGCAGGGCTCAAAGACTTTTGGTGTTACTTGAAAAGAGAATGCTGGAATTTCCATAAAAAACCCCCAGGTGACTCAGATCGTTGGAGCTCCAGAGAGCAATGTTTTGAAGTTACAGTATGCACCCAGCAGTTCTGCCTTGAGGTGTTTTTCAGAAGAGGTGTAGGATGGTTCCATCAGAGTGCTAAACAGAAGCTGTGTATGAAAGGCTGAAGTTCATTTAAACATGCATTACAACATGCAGTGTCTTGTTACTAGGCCTTCTGTGAAGAATTGGAATCCATGATCCAGGAGCAGTTTAAGAAGGGGAAGAACCCAACAGGTTTACTGGCTTTGCAGCAGATTGCGGATTTCATGACAACGCACGTACCAAATGTCTACCCTGCAGCACCTCAAGGCGGAATGGCTGCGTTGAACATGAGTGAGTGCACCTGCAGTGATCAGAGCTGAATTCCTTTTGTTCTTGGAAGGCTTAAAATGAAGAGAGACTGTGCATGTTATAGAGTACTGTGAAGTTTAAATGCTATCCTGTTCTGCTCGCACAACACTGAACACTTGAAATGAATTTATTGGTTTCTAAATGCCACGGTGGTAGGCAACGTGATTCATGTATATAGTTAATATCAAAAGTTATTTCAAGGATGGTATCTAAATTGAAAAATAAGCCTGATAAGTCAGTGCTATTAAAAATTTAGAATATTTAAATACTGCTAATTATGACATGGTTTCTTTTCAGGAAAATCAAACACTGGTAACAGTGAAGGTCTTTAGAAACTAAGTATTTTTGCCATTGAAATACTGTTTGCAGGTTTCACCTGTGAAGTGAAGCTTTAGACAAGAAACATCAGCAAGCAAAACAAAGCAGGAAAAACCCCAGAATGTGTGAATGCATGTAGACACAGGTTTTGTGTTAAGATAAAATAAATCCTTGCCTGTGCTCCAAAATAAATCTTTAGTTCTGACTGCATCATGGCCTGGTTCTGCTTTTTCAGAGTTGCTTTTAACCACATTTCTAATTGTTCTGTAACTAGAATTACAGTATTTGTATTATTTACCATAATCTTCCTTTCTCTAGCTTGTACTTAATATTTCTTAATAAATGAACCTGTGTGCATTTTTAGGTATGTAATTCTCCTTGTTGGGAATATATGTATTGCAAAAAGTGTAATATTTGGGATTATATTTTTCTTTTAACAATGAAGATGTATTTTACAAACAATCATTAGTTTGAGAGAGGAAAAAAATATTTTGCTAAGGAATGCACTGTCACATTAGCACTAATTTATAGTAGGGAAGGAAATGAATGCTGAGTCTACCAAAGCTGAATAACCTTGCTCAAGGTTGTCATTATATTTGTGTAATATAAATTATTTCATTATAGGAATGAAAATTTACTGTCCATTTCTTAGGTTAATGTGTTCATATAAACCAGTAAGAAGAAGCGATAAAATAGAGGTGCATGTTGCTAGGTTTGAACTGGTACTGAACTCAACCTGCCTTGTGCTTTTTGTACCCCTTCTCCTCTTCAGGTCTGGGCATGGTAACACCAGTAAATGATCTGAGAGGGTCTGATTCCATTGCTTATGAAAAAGGGGAGAAGTTGTTACGATGCAAATTGGCAGCTTTCTACAGATTAGCAGATCTCTTTGGCTGGTCTCAGCTTATTTACAATCATATAACAGTGAGTATTGAATCAACAGATAACTGAACCAATTGTTTTAACATACAAGGGAATTGCTTCCCTCCCCTATCTGTCATTTTCTCTTTGTGTGTGAGAAGACCAAAGTGGTATTGAAAGCAGTATAATAGTGAAGAGATTTGTCATTGCTTTTCAGCTTGGATGTCAGCTGCCATAGTCTGAATAGAGTCTTGAGAGAGTGTACATGACAATTCTTAGGATGAAATAAAGATTGCTGAAAGACTCAGTCTTTTAGTGTCTCAAATGCTTTGACTAATTGTATTTATTATTCTACAAGGTCAGTTCTTATTTTTCTTGCTTTTTTTTACTAAGTACTAAAATATCTTCTTAGTCATTCAGCTGAATTTTAATAATTCAGGTACCAGCCTTTCTGAAAAAGAAGCCATAGTATTTCTGAAGATGAGTGAGCTGCTCTGCTTAATGCAGCTTGCCAACAATTTTCCTTGTGACTGAGTAATCATTGGCATCCATAAAAATAATGACAAGGAGGTCAAATCAAGGAGGTTTTATATGCCAGAAGAATGGTCAGCATGAGCCTCATGAGTAAAGTCACAGCTGTGGTGTGCAGCCTCGTCAATTGTTGTCCTAACAGAGCTGAATTGTTTTTATTCTACATAGTAGAGGTTGTCCTTTACGTATTTTCAATTCTTCTAGTTGCAGTTGGAATGAAATATGGTAATATTATTTTTACTGCTTTTTGAGAATTCAGGGCATATTATTTGTGAACAGATGAAGATGATAAATGATATGTGTAGGCATAGGATCAAGCCAGTATTGGTTAGATCGTTCGGTTCCTTTTGTAAGGGAACATATCCAACATAATGGTTCTTGTAAACAGCTCTGTGCCACCCCCAGACTTTTCATACGTGACAGGAGAAGTGATTTTGTAAAAGGGACATTAATGCACTGAAAAGCAAGCAGGTTTGGAGATGGCTTTCTAGTGTAAAGTTCAGCCCTGGGAATGTTTGTACATTTAGATAAAAGATAAGTGTAATGAAGAGCAGCATGTCAAGGGAAGGGGTTTTGAGGCAAGGCAATGTAGTTGGGGTGAAATGCCTCGAGTTTGCTTTCTTTGGGGAGGAATACAAGGAAGATACCAGTAGAGGAGGTACCAACTGAGGTGGAAAACAATCAAAGCACTTGGAAAATGAGACTCTGAAAATGTTTTAGTCACTTCTGAATGACAGAGGTACTGGAAAGCTCTTGGCTTGTCAGCAGCAGTCCCAAGTCATAGTTGTCCTGTCTTTTACAAACTCCTCCAGTGAACAGCATTCTGAAAGATGACTGAAAGATATAAATTATCTTCAGAAGCTGATACAGAACAAGGTGGTTATGCTTATTAAGTAGTACTAAGACACTCCTTTGGAATGTGGTGAATGTTACCACTTCATGCAGTGCTGGTGTTTGATTCCAGGTTTTCTGGTTTTTTGTGAGTGGATGCGTAATTACTGGGTGATTGCATTCAAGTTAAAAGCTTGTGCTAGTGCACTTGTGAAGTCAGAAAAAAGCCTTCTGTGAGGGTCATAAGCCTATGTGTTAGAGGAGAATGGGATATACTCTCATACCCTCACAATTTCCATCTGGGCATATCAGGGAGTTGGGTGGAGTATCGTTGCTTTTTTTGGATCCTTATCAATCACTGACAGCTACTGCATGTGGAATCGCTCAGACTGGTGCAGTCCTGATGCAGAAGCAGAATTACAGAGCATCAAGAGCTTCCATGCCAAGTATAATATTGTTGAGTATACTTGGACACCTCCAGAGTTTTCATGTCAAGTGCAATAATGTAGAGTAAACTTGGGTGTCTCCACGGTCAGGCAGAATTTGAGATTACAGGTTTACAGAAGGTAGACATCATTCACCAGGACTTGCTTTGCTCTGGGGGTGTGAGCTGTTAATTGAATCTAATCCTAAAGGAAAGTAGTTTGTGAGTCTTGCTGCTTGTTTGTCTTTGATTTGAGCTTTCTTATTAGCTTTTGGGATATTTTAAATAATACTTGTTCTTTGTCTTACATAAATAAGTAAGAGATTTTTCTTCATCATTTGCACTTCTGTGGTGGAGAACTACTTTGGTGATTCATAAAAGCACAGATTAACTTTAACTGACTGTTTCAGTTTAAGATTCTTATGCTGTAACTTGTTCCCAGCTGGTTGTAAAGGAAACCAGATCTAGAAGCTTTTGCATGACTGCACAACTATTTACTAGAGTTTTCCCTGCAGTAGAACTATAGCAAATCATATGTGTATTTAATGTTGCAAGTAGTAGAAGACATGAGGCAGAAACAGCATGAAGTGGCTGCATCTCAAGGAAATTCAAACCTCATAAATAACTTTGAATTAAAAAAACCCAAACAACAACCAAACCAAAAACCCAAACCCACAACACAAACTACCCAAATGCTGGGTAGACTCATAGCGAAGTTGGGAGTTGTCTTGTGTCCAGTAAAACTTAGGAAGCCTATTAATTCACCATCAAAAGACACCTTAATTACCTAGATGTCCTGTACTTTTCATTGTACAGACTTTTAAGAGATACATCCCAAGATGTGAATGCTTTGAAGCCAAAATTATTTTTTGTATTATAAGTCCCTGATTGTGTGAATGAGATGAGAGAGAAAACACAAGTGAAGGTCAGGATACTTGGTAGAAAATTTACAAGTGTGCTGTACTGCTCACAGATGTCTCACAGGAACCAGCATCAGTGGCAAAACCCTTCTCAGTGCCAAGATGTTTTAGATCTTTAGATGTTTTAGTGGGCCAGCTATTGAGTTTTCTCACAGCCTTTTGCTTTATACTTTATGTATAAATGCAGGGTAGAAATACAGTTGGAGTGTAAACTCATTCAACTGAAAGAACTAACTTTTTTCCCCGTTTCTCTCAGTATTGGTCATTTTATCCATAGTGGGTGAGTTGTCATTATAACAGAATATAAGGGTTTACTAAATTCCACCAATCTGAAGGACACTGGCATGTTACTGTCATCTGGTTTTGTTCAACATTAGTTAATTAACAGTGCAGTGCATTGATTATCTGTTGTAGCATACATGAAAATCATAGTGTGTGTTATAGGCATACTAGCTCATTCCATAATCAGGATGTAAAAGTAACTTTAATGGTTTGGAGTCTTCTTGTATGCTTTAATAAAATCTTCTTAGTAACTCTTACTCTTGTTTTATCCTTAGGCCAGAGTAAACTCTGAGCAAGAGCATTTCCTTATTGTACCTTTTGGACTCCTCTATAGTGAAGTCACTGCATCTAGTCTGGTAAGCAATTGTTAATTTTCATAGCTGTAAAATATTTATATACATATATATATACACACACACACTTGTATACATAGACACACACATACATATGTGCATATATATATATATGCATGTATGTGTGTGTGTGTGTATATATATATATATAACTCGAAATTCTGTCCTGGAGAATATTGTACTGTTGTGTAATATGTTTAGAACAATGTTATTGAACACGGCTGGTTTTGGTACTGCTGAGGTGTCTGAGAGATTTATTTGCCCATGTTCACCACCAGGTGTCCTCCAGTTGATCCACCCGTTAAGAGGTATTAGGTCATTTGGACAGTTAATCACTCGTGCCCTTTAAAGCTGCTGGCTGTTGAGTCCAGCTTGTTGAGGGAAACTTTAGGCATTTCAGATATAAATGATGACAACTGGTTTTAGAGTCTTAGTGGTAGATACTGAATTCAATCAGATTTTTTGGTCTTGATTATGAAAATAATTCTTTTCATTCCCAGGTTAAAATCAATATTCAGGGAGACGTGGTTGATCGTGGAAGCACTAACTTGGGAGTAAACCAAGCTGGTTTTACGTTGCACTCAGCAATTTATGCAGCTCGACCCGATGTCAAATGCATTGTCCATATCCACACTCCAGCAGGAGCAGCGGTAAGCTCCTGGCTTTGTCCTTGTCCTGTTCCCCCACCCCTCCCAAAGGGAAAATAGGTGGGTCCCCTCAATCATAGATTTGCTTCCTATTTGGAGGGCAGAGAGCCTTTTAGTCTGTCCTCAAGTATGGTTCTGTTTGAATCAGAGCCCATCCTTGCTGGGTTGTTACCTGAATGGTCAGACAGTAAACTGAGTTCTGTCACTGGAGAACATGTATGTCATATATGTGTGTCCTTTCCCACAAAAGACCGGGTCTTTTGACAGTGAGTCATAAAACCTTTAGCATATTTTGCTGGTTTTGTAAAGCACAGTTTGTCAAGGT
The DNA here is from genome assembly GCF_017590055.1 of Onychostruthus taczanowskii. Taxonomy (NCBI): domain Eukaryota; kingdom Metazoa; phylum Chordata; class Aves; order Passeriformes; family Passeridae; genus Onychostruthus; species Onychostruthus taczanowskii. Next base: position 21,322,522 of record NW_024499239.1, on the reverse strand, counting down.
TTTATAATATTTGAAACTTTCCAGTATTTTTGTTTGGAGAAGCTGATTAGAAGTCAGTTCTTTCTCTTTGGAATGTTTTGAGAGAGTGACTTCCACTGTTCGCATTCCGATGATTTTTTTAAAATTAATTGATTAACCAGATTAATACAACCATTTTAAGGATAAATTATCAAATTCCTAATATTGTGAATTACAGATTAGCCTGTTTAAAAGTATTTTTTAAGTTTACGTGCAGTGCTGCAGAATTATCTGTATCACCAAAGGTGTTCTTTTGGCATGGGGACAGGAGGGGGAAATAGCTGAATGGAGTGGAAGGAATGAAAGATGCAGTTGATTTTGGGATTTGGTGGTTTCTTGGGAGGTTTTTCTTAATCCTTTTATATTGGTGTTGCTTTTGTGTAAAAACCATATTGAGACAGACCCAAAATCAAAATGACTTTTGTATGCTGTCTGAAAGTTATCAAAAATAGATGTTTTAAGGATGGAGTACAAGACCACTGTATATGTACCTGTAGAGATAGATTCAATTAATACATAAAATATATACTTATTTTAATTCTCATGACTATATTTTTTCACTTTTTCTGCTGCAAGAAATTAAATCAGTTGTTTTGATATTTCTCAGGTTTCTGCAATGAAGTGTGGTCTCTTGCCAATTTCACCTGAAGCACTTTCTCTAGGGGAAGTAGCTTATCATGACTACCATGGTATTTTAGTGGATGATGAAGAAAAGGTGGTTATTCAGAAAAATTTGGGGCCTAAAAGCAAGGTCAGTATTTGCATCTGGAATTAAAGAAAAAAGGAGGGGGGGCAGTATGTTTGTGTGACAGGTATGTTCTTTAATCAGTAGCAAATATTTTTAAATCAAGAGCAAGAAAATACTTAGTGTACTGCTGTTAACTTTCTTTCAATGTTTCTCTAGGTCCTTATTCTCAGAAACCATGGCTTAGTATCAGTTGGAGAGACTGTTGAGGAGGCTTTCTACTATATTCATAACCTAGTGCTTGCCTGTGAGATACAAGTAAGAGCTTTAACATGTTGTGTAATAATACAGTTTGCTGTATTAACCTCCAAACAGATTAATAATTGCATACTCTACTTGTTCAACTCTTGGGTCTAAATTAACACAACCATGTGTCATGTCACTATATTGTGGGGGGGGCATCCAAAACTTGGTTTCACTGACAATATTCCAGTACTGTATTGAAACCATCCATTTGCTGCCCATTAAAACAGATACTATCAAAGACTTAGACAACTTTTTATACAAGCATATTCATTTATTTAATTTTAAAATGAAGTACTATTTAGTACTTATTTAATTTTAAAATGAAGATTTCTTCTGGGTTTATGCCAGGTTTTTAGGGGTTCTTTTGGTCATTTTCACCCCATTCCCCACAAGAAATGAATGACTCTATTGTATTTCAGGTACGTACCCTGGCCAGTGCAGGTGGCCCTGACAACTTAGTGCTTCTTGATCCTGGGAAGTATAAAGCCAAGTCTCGTTCCCCTGAGTCTCCAGCAGGTGAGGGCACTGTATCCCATCCCAAATGGCAGATTGGCGAACAGGAGTTCGAAGCTCTCATGCGAATGCTGGATAATCTGGTAAGGCAGGCCTTTTGTCTGATTTTTATATGATGTATAAAATACATTTTTTAAAGCTGCATGTTGTTGGGATAATTTATACAGCCTGCAACCTGTTCTTTCCTCTAAGGACTTGGAGACAAAATGAAAAGCATCAGGTGTCCTTTGTACAGGTTGTACAGGCACCAGATTTACTTCTTATTCGTGATCTGATTGTTATTGGTGAGATCAGAGGAGCTCTTTGAGGGATTTGGCTATTCCAAATTAGAGTACTGTGGTGCTTGCACTCAATCTGTATTTTCCTCTCTTTTCCATCCCCTCCCAAAATGTGCAAAATTGTTTATGTCTGATTAGGTGTGAGGTCCAGCATAATTTGACTAAGATTCTGCTAGTCCCTAGAAGAGTTTAAAAGACAGGCTTTACATAAATAAAAGCCTTCAGATACAATGGTTTCCAGTAAGTACCCATCTGTAATGAATGACCAGATACCAACATTTACTGTCCAGCTTCAATGGGAAATACATGGCTGGGAACAGCAGACTTGTTGTATCTGACTGGTATCTTTGGTAGATTACAGTTTCTCTAGAAAATACCAGTTTTATGTTTCTTACTGCACATGGAAAGCAGCATCATAAAGGAAATGGCATTGTACTCAGTAGGAATGTAGGAATAGGAAGGAGCTTTCAGTCAAACAATACAGACCCTTAATATTATGATTAACCACATATTGTATTGGGTAGTTAATTATATTAGGTGGTAGATCATTACTCAAGATTTGTTTTGATCATTAAAAGTTGGAGCAGAACCCAAGAAAGGCCTAAGCAGTGCTTAATGCATGAAATCTCTATAGAAGGCTACGTCTGCATAGTTGGGGCTGATGTTTCTTTACAGCTGGCTTGATAGAATTTGAGTGCTTTGGGAACTAAGCTATTCCACACTTTTCCTTTGAGCCATTTTGAAAATATTTTGCTAGTGGAAACTTCTTAAAGAAACTGTTAAATGTCCTTCTTGTATGTTAAATACTGAGCGTAATATGAAAAACAGTGTGCACACACATGACTAATGTGAATAAGGAAGGTTAAAGGTGGTACAAAACACAGTTCAGAGGAAGTGGGAGAGTGAAACAACATAAGATTAGGGGGAGGAATGAATAATGACATAAAAGTAGCATTCTTGGAGCATTCCCTTGTGTATTGTATGTTGATTTCTAGATGTAAAACACAGTAAAGATTTTTTTATCTACCCTCTCATAGGGGTGCTTCTTCATGTCTTTGATTTAGAGAAACAGTTGATATCTTTGATTACAGTTTTTTATAAAGTGTAAATGAGTAGCTGGACTGTAGTACAAAGAAAAGTTATGATTCTGCATTTGGACTTAAATCCAACTCCAGAGACTTGAACAAATACTTGAAAATTCTATGAAAAACAGCAGGAAGCACTAATGTACATTTTTCCCCCTTCCTAAGGAAATCTAGAAAAAGGATTTTTTAAAATGTGTTATCATATTAAAATACAGGTGGTAAATTTTTTGCTCGACTATGAGACGAAGCAGACCCGTAGCACTGCTCTTGATGACCTTCTCAGTCACCTCAATGGTTTTTGCAGGACTACTGGGAATTCTTCATAAAAGCTTAATACAATGTTTTTTATGTTTGATCTACCAAAAATGGTGACTCTCTTAAATTAGTGATTCAGAAGTTACTTAGATTGGAAAGGATGCTAATGCAGCCTCACTTCTGTGCGTCATCCCCTTTGACATGGCTGTCATAACAGGTGAGCAGCCATGTATAGAAGAGGCGCTGTAGAATGGTTTTCACAGTTAAGGGTATCAGTGACATTTCAGTTGTCTGTTGAAAAACTTGGAGATACAGAAGACTAATTCTGCTGCTCTCCTTCTCCAGGGTTACAGAACCGGCTACCCATATCGATGCCCTGCTCTGAGAGAGAAATCTAAAAAGTACAGCGATGTTGAGATTCCAGCTAGTGTCACAGGTTACTCCTTTACTAGTGATGGCGAATCAGGCATTTCCTCCCCCCTCAGACACAGTTTTCAGAAACAGCAGCGAGAGAAGACAAGGTGGCTGAACTCTGGCCGAGGGGATGATGCTTCTGAAGAAGGGCAGAATGGCAGCAGTCCCAAGTCGAAGACTAAGGTGTGGACGAACATTACACACGATCACGTGAAACCCTTGCTGCAGTCTCTCTCGTCCGGTGTCTGCGTGCCAAGCTGTATTACCAACTGCTTGGTCTGTGCCTACCTTACTGTTCATAGTTAGATGATGTAGAGCAACTTGCGGTGGCTGGCACTTAGAGGCTTTGGGAAGAAAAGATAACTCTGCTAATTATTTTCTTCTTTCTTATATTAAAAAAAATTAAATGTGTTTTACTAACCGCTTAATTTGTATTTGATTAGATGTGACCTGTAAAAATCATCTTGCTTATTAATACTTAAAACTGCTTAAGACTTTGGAGCTTTTAGTTTTTTTCTGTCTTTCCAAGCTATTGACCAAACATTGAATTATAGTTTTGACTAAATAGGTTCTGCATTTCAATGGTTTCATTAAGGACAGCTATGTTAGGGAGCTACTAATTCTCTCTGCATGAAAGCTTTTCAGTTCAAAATCAAACTAACAATTAAATGTACTTTTGTACAAGTATATAAGAAAAAAATCAAGTAACTACCTTCTGTAATGTGTACCAACTTAATCTGCAAGGTATTTGCAATCTTCTCTATGAGAGGGTAGAATTCATTTCAAAGTATTTAAATCTTTTTTCCCGCTTAAGCAGTTTTTCTTGTCTAGTTTCTCAGCTCCTTTTCCTGTCCTGTTTACTACACTTTTGTCTACCCCAAAGCCTCTGAGTGTGTTCACAACCAGCTGCCTTCTGCATGTAGTGTTGCATGTAAGTAGATGGCCATAAGTGGAAAGTCTTTCCTAAAGTATCAGCTGGGTGCGGCATGACTAAAGTGCAGCTCAGGCCATCAGCAGGCACTAATCGATAGATTCTGCAACCGGTGCTTTTCTTTTGTTTATCAATGCTGCTTACAGTTAAATTTTGCACTGAAAGATATGTTAATTGAAAAGCAAAAGTATCAACTGCTTTCAAATGGACATCATTAGCTGTTGGTGTGTAACTGTGGGTTTGGTATTTTCTTGGGCGTATACAGAGTGACTGAACTGAAGGTAGGGATTTGCACGGATGCAGCCTTTTGTAATGGTTGACCTCCAGCTCAGCCACAGGAGTTCAGTAGTGCTTTGGTAGTGGTACTGTGTATAGCAGTAGTATGGTTACAGGTGAGTCTTAAAAATAGAAAACTAGTAGTCTTGGAAAAAACCCACCACATTATTTTTTTCCAGAACACCTTAATTTTTATTTATCCCTACAAAACTTTGCTGCACCTCTAAATACGCTCAGGGTTCTCTATATTTTGAATACTTTTATGAAATGATTCCTTGGACAATATGTATGCTAAAATACATAGTGTAAACATGTAGAAAGTCCCGAAAAAACCAGAGGTGCTCTCTCTGTGGTATTTTTGTGGTGTTCTTTTTGGTTTAAGAAATTAATAAATACATTCGTTGTTTGTACTATCAACTAAGCTAAATTATCATTTAACCCTGATTATAGATTTACTTTGATGAGATGTGGTTTTGTTATATTCATCTGTAGTGATGCAGATTTACCTTGATCAAATAGTTTTACCATAGCTTAAAGCTATGTATATGTTTGGAACAGTTTGTGCTTTTCACCATCAGCTCACAGAGTAGATAGTATTTCATATTTGAAATTATCAATGAAAGACTGAAGCAAAATTCTTGGTCACAAATTAGACTGGTTTAATGATATACTGAAGCAATAGATAATTTCATACAGTATAAAAGGTTCGTGTATTTAAATTTTTTAATGCTTGCTATTAACCTAAAGAAAAAGTGGCTTGTTATATTGAGGTTGTTTATATATATATATATATGTTTTGACTAAAAACTATCTTTAATAAAAAGCTGGAGTAGTTTTTATCTGAGAAGATAATCATCAGTGAGTATTTCACAGCTCCATGTTCATTCCATTTTTTACTTTACAGTTGCAAAACATTTTAAAATTCTGTTGCTTTCTGAAGTCTGACAGTTTCTGGCTATCTTATTATTTCTTGAAGTTACTCAGGAAAAAATGCATAGCATTTGCTCTATAAGCAGGTTTGCTTTACTGTTCGGTGCATTTTCTATGTAATAGTGATCGGAAATTAGGACATTGTACAAAGTAAATATATCAAGATAAAGAGGTAGTTGTGCATCAAATGAAGCAGTACTCCATACTAAATGCACAGATCAAATAAAGCAACCATCTATGAAGAGCCCATGAAGCGCTTAAAGCTTGTGTTTGGGATATTTTTGTAACCTTCTGAGCTATGAGTTATAAAATATTTGACATCACCAAACTGTTCCTTTAGGTTGCTGTGCTGGTACAGCTCTTTGTTTGTGCAGAAATTAATTCTGGTAATATCATTTTGCTGAAGTAGCTTATTTTAATGCAAAACTTTGGTGATGCCCACTCCTGCTTCAAGTACAGAATCATTCACTAAACCTGGATAGTGACATCACATTGCTTTTCATACTTCTGTCATCTTATGCTTTAAGTTTGCTTTGATGTTTGTTGGGTACCAGAGGATTGAATCAATGATCTCTGTGTCTCTCTTGTGTTATTTTGTAAAAACACCCAGTGCAGAAAATGAAAATGGCAGTAACAGGGTCTTAAAGCTCATGCCTTAGATCTTGCTGTACTTCTGTTTGGGTAAGGAATAGTGTCCTTTTTAAACAAGTGTGAACTCATTGAGAAATGTCTTAATAAAACTGCCTTAAATATAAGTAATTATATTGGCATTTTCCTAGTCCTGTCTTAATATATCTATTCATAAAGTGAGAAGTAGGTGTTTTTTAGAAGCACAAAACACTGCAGCTGTCAGTGTGGTCAAGTGCACAGAAAACCAGCTTAAAAACCCTCAGTCTTCATAATCCCTGAACTGCACATAGGAATGGCATTGTTTTGGGTGAAAGTTATTTGCAAGTCAACTGGTTCTCTAGTTGTTGTTACTAACCTGACTTGATAGAATGGTTCTGATCTCTGAAAATGTATCCAAAGGTACAGTTTATATTACTGAAGAAGAAAGCAACTCAGTCCTAGGAATGAATAGAAGAATGCAATCATTGGTTCAGTTCTCTGCTCTGTATGATGCATGATCAACTGTGATGTGACTTTGCTGCTCTGAGTGTCCGTAGCCATTACAGCAGTTCTGACTCTGCAACTGTTCTTGATGTTACAGTGGACTAAAGAGGATGGACATAGAACTGCCACCTCTGCTGTCCCTAATCTGTTTGTTCCACTGAACACCAATCCAAAGGAGGTCCAAGAAATGAGGAACAAGGTTTGTAATAGCACTAAAATAATTTTTTTTGGTCATCACTACAATTAAGTTGCGTACTTGTAATGAACGAACTTACTTTGCTATAATGACATTTTGGGGGCTCAGTAACACAGTTCTGGTGTTGTCCTTTCCTTTTATAACTCAATAATGAAAAAATTCCTAAGTGTCCTGAACTCCTCTTGGAAAAAGCTGGTATTTCTGTTCACCATATGAAGATGTTTTTCTAAGACTAATTTTTCTTAGACCAATTGCTGGGTACCTCTGAAACATCCGGTCCTGAGTTTATGGTAGTAATTCTGTACCCTGAGATCATAATTTTACATTAGTGACCTGTTTTCCTGTTTTGGTAATACCAGATGGAATTTTGTGACCTAGACAAAGTAGTCTATAGATTTCTCTCCATATTTCAGTGTACTGTATTTTAATATGCTGTGATTGTTGCAGACCTCCTTTTTTGTCTTTGGAACTGCAAGTTAGCCTTTTTGAAATGAGCTTGCAGTTAATTTTCCTGGTTTTGAATTTCAGATTTTCTTGTCCAATCTACAAGCAGGAAAGCACTGAATGGTTTTTTCACTTTATTTCTTTTACAGTATAAAATATGCCCTGGTATCTTGTTAATATTTAACTTGTTCTGGATGGTTTTGATACCTCTAAAATATGCCCTGGTATCTTGTTAATATTTAACTTGTTCTGAATTGTTTTGATACCTCTAACTGATGGCCACATGGTACATGAGAGTTAGCATTCTGTCAAAGAAAGGCTGTGTGCAGCAATCAAAAATAATTTGTATATGGCTAACAGAACTTGTGCTTGGCACTGTAAAATAATAACTACCTGAAATAAGAGTTACTATGAAATTTCCAAGCAGTTTATTTGTGTTTCAAACACAAATGTTGCTTTATTAAAAACTTGAATGACTAAGAGAATAAGTCTTCAAATTTTATACTTTCTCAGTGATGAGAAGGGTAGTAAATTAGAAACAAGTGAAAAAGATGGGGGAGCCTTGTGCTTTCTGAGATACCAAGTATTAATAATACTTCTTGTTTGTGCATTTGTATGCATATATTTTTTATGAAGTCAATGCCCTTTTTAGTTGTAAAGTAGAGGACTTTTAAGATGTATGCTTTTCTTAATTTATCTTGGAATAAGAACCAGAATATTTTAGAAATAAGTTTTGAGTCAGTTATGAATTCTTTACCACTGATGGATATCTAATTTAAATAGACAATACCTAGGTTCAGAGATCTGATTTCTGTCCCCATTTTCTGTATTGAAATAACTGGGAGGTATTTAGGATGCAGCAAAATGGTTGTTCTTGAGAACTATTCCAGAGTGTCAGTTTATCCACAGAAATTATTTATATGTCCTTTTGAGGATATGATCCTGACTAGATGCAGAAATGAAAGTTATGCAGTGTTTTACAGTAACTTCTATATGAAGATGATATTGTGGTGCCATGTCAGTAACTAATGGCTAATGACAGCATCCCACAACTGACTGGTCAGGTAGAATAGACAGAAAAGTACAGAGGTAATATTTCTGTTTCTCCTCACTTTTCCAAATTGGAGTTGTCTGTTATCTGTTTTGCCATGACCTAATACTAAAAAGCAAAGGACAACAACTTTGATGGTGGTTAAAGACTAAATTCTGATAAATGTGAGGAAACAGCCAGGAACCTGAACATTTACGTTCCAAATGGTGTTTATAAGCTCAGCTTCATTTGACAGCCCTGTGGCCACAGCAGTTAGCACTGGTGGTTGCCTGATGGCAGGTTCACTCAACCCTTTTTCAAATACAAAAATGTGATCAACTTTCCTCTGTTGTTCATGTGATTGTTGTTCATTCTGCTGCTTTTCTTTACAGATCCGGGAGCAAAATTTGCAGGATATTAAAACAGCAGGCCCTCAGTCACAGGTTCTTTCTGGGGTAGTTGTGGACAGGAGCCTCGTACAGGTGAGAGTATTCAATTCCTAAAACTATTAGCTTAATCTGTAATATCCTCTGCTTTCACCTAATATATCACTATGAAATTATTCTTTAATTGGCAGAGAGTAACTGTTTATAAGGTAAGTCTTAGAGGTAACACCATTGTCTTTGCAAGAGTGCTCAGGGTCAGAAATCTAGAGGCTTCAGCCATGTAGCCCAAGCATGTCTGTGGAGGATGCTTCTTGGTTTTTTTGCTGAATGGTAATGCATGAGATTCAGAAGCCTTATTTATATGGGTTACATTCTTGTTCAAAACTAGTTGGGCTTTGTGACAGCTTCCTGTTTGTTTGATTTCTGAGTTGATGTATCTTGAAGGATTAATACTGGGCACACCAGGCTCACTGTGGGGCAGTAGCGTTTAGTGTTAAATGTGGGATTTCATGCTTCATAATATTTTATTTGAAGAGCAGTTTGGGAAAAAAGCTATTACATCAATGAAACTTAAAAGCAGTATATCTGGATATACAAAAGACTAAAAATCATAGCTTCAAGTAAAGTAAGAATTGGAGCTGTACAGTTATACTGTATAGCTGAATAAAGCTTTTTATATCCAAGTGCTTTCAACTGCCCAGATAAGTATTTTCTGATAATACTTTTTAAAGATTGGCAAGTCTTATCATGACCACAGCATTATTCATGTTGGGTGTCACATTGTGTGCATGTCAATTCATTGTCATATGCAATTTCATCTACAGTTACTGTTTCTTTGCATGTTTTAGCAAGCATCACAGTGCTTTTGGTTGATGTTGTAAAGCCCGGGCTCGGTTTGCTCTGTTTACTCAATTTACTGTTGCAGGATGCTCCCCTCTCAGACTGTACGGAATCTATTGAAGGGCTCGATCTCACAGAGCAGGCCTTTAGTCCCGCTAAATCTCTGTCTGTTAGAAAGGTACTGCCCTGTCATACTGCTCTAAATACTGTTGTTCACCCTTCCTTTAACCTCTCCTTACCCTGACCTTTTTCCTCTGTAAGAAATGATTTGGCTAGAAAACTTTAAAAAATGAAAATAGATGGATCTTCAAATTATGTGTATGCCATGATGCAAACAGTTACTTTACTCTGTTAAGAGTTTCTTAAGGATCTTGATCTTTGTCTGTAGAAGCTGGTGAGGAAACACTTTCAGTGTTAAGGTGCTGATCAGGTCCTGAATATAGAGGTTTTCTTTATGCATGCTGTTAGTGTTGAATTATTCTGAGATCAATTTAGATTTAACTTAATCTCGGCCTGGTTACATCAGTGTAATTCTGAGGATTCTGTGTGTGTTATGTGACAAACACTGTCAACTCTTGATCCCAGAGCGCTGGACACTTGGCTTCCTTCATACTTCCTGCAGTTAGCTACAAGAGTTGCTAAGTAATGCCCCACACATGCAAAACTGATTTGCTTCCACACTTGTTGTCATGTTTGTGCTTGCATAATATCCATTAACCACAGAATAAGTTCAAGAGGTGTTGGGGAGGGCAGGCCTTGGGGCTGACTGAATGGAGCAGTGCACACTGCAAATAACATTTTGTAGAGCACATCTAGTGTGGAAGCACAGTGTGTAAATAAGCATCAGTGCCTCCTCTGCTCCAGTGTTTTACCTAAAAGATTCTTAAATCTTGTTTTAGGTTGTGCCTAAAACACCTCATTAACAAAATAGCTTTTGCATGAAAAAAATACAGAATACTTTGCATTGCACCATTGTTGGAAACCTTGTGGTTTTATGACTTTCTAAAGTGTAACGAGCCAGTTTGTGTTATAGATACTTGGGTCTTACTGAGAATATGATGGTCATATTTTTCACATTGCAGTTTGTTTTGTCTGTATTCTGAAAGGAAAAATAATAAAACACCATTTATGGGTTTAAGACAAAAAGTAAAATAAAGCCAAATTCTTTCAGGCAGTGCATGGCTTTTATTTTCCACTTAATAATACGTTCAAAGTGAAAAATTACTTTTATGATAATTATCACAGCACAGGTCTTTTTTATTGGTGATATATTTCAAGTATTATGTTCAAACAGTGACATAGCTTTTATATAAAAGTAGTCAGATAGTTTACATGTATTTTCACAGATGGCAGAGAACCAGCAAATGGTTTATTGGTTAAGTGATTTTGTCTAGTAATATCCTGTTAGGGTTTAGATGTCCAAATTGTTTCATATTTTTGTGGTATCATGAAAGTGCTTTCTTCCTGAAATAGTGTGCAAAATTAGATCACAATGTAAATAACAGGAGTAATTATGAAATAGAAGTGGCCTATTTAATAATCTTTATTATTTTAACATGGATTGTGACCCAAATGCTTAATAATTTCCTGTTTGGGGAAAAAAAAAAACCACAACCCAAGAAACAAAACCAAAACAAGCAAAAAAACCCCAAACTAAACAACCTCCTTCTAAAAAAATGTTACCCAAACCAGCAAATCCAATGAACCCAAAAATAACAGCAACAAAAGACAACCACCAGAGAAATTTCCTTGAAAGGTTCTGCCATAAAACAATTGTGTTTTGTGGAACAAAGGAAGTGTAAAAGGAAGTGTAAGCAATCTTATGATGCCCACACAAACCTCACCTGAAAATTTAAATGAAACTGAAGAATCCTGTACATCAAGGACTTAGGCACTTTTAGGTACCAGACAATTAGAAGTTTTCAGTTGACAAATTCTTTGACACTCAATGACAATTAATGTAAAAAGTTTCATGTAATTGCAGTAACAGAGTGTATTATGTTTTCAGTTAATGTTGAGATTTATATAGAATATTAATGCACACTATTTTGGATGAAGAAATGCCTCCTTGTGTACAGAGTGCATGTACTGCTTTGAGCTCCTGTGCCTATGGCTGCAGCAGTGAATACTCCATCTTGCCTTGTTGCTTGCTTTATCCATGTTCTGAGAAGTCCTGGCCATGTTGCAACACAACCTCCTTGTGCATCATGTAATTTTATCCCTGGTCAGACTTGGTTAACCAAGCTTCTGCTGCAGTCTTGGCTGATTGACAGGGAATTCTTACCAACAACCATTCTGCAGTCTCATAAGAAAATAAATTCACAAGAATTTTCAGTCATTTTAAATAGAAGGAGAGTCACCCATTTTGGGTCTCTTCCTTTAGAATGGAAATTCTGTGGCTTTGTTCTTAATCCAGACCCTCTCAGTGCTGCCCCAGAGGTGGCACTGAGTTTGAGTGGTGACTTCTACATGAACAGTACCTCAGGAATCTTGGTGTTTTGGATAAAGGCACTGCATTAATGTCAGATTGTGTTAGGAGCAATTGTTAACTTAGACCATTATTATGAACCTCCTGTCTGATTGAAAGAAGAATTGGCATATATAAAGTGCCAGTTTTGGTCATATTTGTCCCTGAGAAAAAGGTGAAGTGCTTGCCTGTTAAATAATGGTCCTTTTGAATTTTTCCCTAAAAGCCAGGTTTGGTCTAGAAGTTACAAAATTACTTAATTATCTAAATTTCATGTAGGAAGTATGAAGTCCATGTTTAATATGAAGGCAAATTGCATATCATTAGCTATAAATGGCTTTCCCTTTGTGTCTTTGTGTGTGCCCTCAGAGAGTGAAAATGCTTTCTCTTCATCAATATAACCTATCCAGTGTTTCTTACAGTGGACAAAATGCTGTTGATATTTGAGTGCATACATGTGATCAAATTTCAAATAGTCATCTAAATACTTTTGGAATCATCATCAAAGTTATACTAGGATCAACCTAATCTCAATGAGATCACTAGAACATCAATTTTTTTCATGTCATTTTATGTTGAAATGGAGTGTGAGTCTATGAGAATTTATTCCCTCTCTACAGGCTCTTTAGTACTGGAAGTAACTCCAGACCAATTTTCTTGTTCAGTTTTTCTGAACATTCTTAGGAATCTCTGAATGGCATCGTCATGCTCTGCAAAGTCTTGTCTATTTTAGTGTCACATTTAACCATTGGAAATATGTTCTATGCTGTCTTTTTAGTCCTTTATACTTGTTTTCTTTCTGTCCTTTGTTTCATTTTGTGTTGTATATTTTTATTTGAATTCATAGAAGGCTGTTCTGTGGCCTGTTCTGTGAAGTAAAACATATCTGCTTATTGATTTAGAAGCAATGATGGTTTAGAGTAATCATACTGGTATAGAGTAACCATATTGCAGAACTTATTAACATATTACTAGAATTTATTTCCCACATGGACTCAGTCCCTCTACCAGTATTGTTTTCATGGTGACCTTTGAACAGCTTCAGTATTGTTGATACTGAATAAAACTGGATTTAAAAAAAAAGTTTTTTAAAATAAAATAAGTTTTCCTTTCTGATCTCTTGTATAATTTTTCTGCTTTTATGATCCAGCATTGTTGCCTCTGATCTTTTCAATGCTGCTTGTCTTGGGTCAAAGCTACTCAGCAAATACAAATACTGTTTGCATTGATTGTGAGTGGTTTTTGTGAGGGTTTAATTTTGGTTTGTTTTTTTGGTTTTTTTTCAGTCTAGTAAATGTGATAAGCTTGATTTGTTGCTTTTGTTCCCAGTATTTAACAAAGGTACTCTCCTAAGTGGGAGAACACGTCATGCCAGTGCACCAGGCATCTGCAAACTGCCTGTCTTGCTGTTTGCCACCATTAAATCTACAGGCATTCAGGGACATTCTGCTTCATTAGAAATTGTTCTACCCAGTGATTCTGGATTTAATTTGCAACATTCAAAGAGATTCTTAGAAATTCCAGGGATACTAATGGGTACTGTGTCTTGTTCCTCTCTTGTTCCCAGTAAACTCTAGAAACTCTGCCTGAGATCGGTGCTTTACAAGGTCCTGCTGCTTATGCTGAGTTTCAGTTAAAACTATGGACTTGGTTTGAAGTGTGGGCAAAGACAGAAAGGGAAATAGAAAATTTCCATGGGCATCAGTTTTCTGCCATCATTCAAAGCTGAGACCTGTCATTTTAAGGGTGTTTTGAATTTTCTACAAAACAATTAGGATTTGTACAAAGGTTGATGTTTCTCTGACCCTTTTATGCATTATCTTTTGTGAAAAGCTGTTACTGTCAAATCAATGCTTCATGGATATGCCTTGAGAAAAGGCTTTTGACATTCTACTGACATTCTGCATATAGAATGAATTTTCCTCTTATTTTATGAGGAACTGGAAGTGATCTGTAATGTTTTAGAGATGTTTCTCTCCTGCAGTTCCTTTCAGGAACATTCCATTCTTGCAGTGAAGGTTTAGTGTTACACTGTTTGTTCTCTGGTGGTTGCTTCCTGAAGAGCAGCATAGATTCTAACATCCATCTTACCTCCCTGGATTGCTCTAGGTTTCTGGAGATCTCTAATCAGACTTTGAGAACTGCTCTTGTCCTCCTTCCATCCAGACATCCTTGTCTGTCACCTCTTTGTGCTGACAGCTTGTCCAAAGCAGCTCTTGCTGTCCAGAGCAGCATTCTGTCTATTTGCATCATCAGTTTTACAGTGGCCATCCTGTGCTTGTCTGTGAAGTGTGGACATGGGATGGAATGTTTCTCTCTCTTCAGGCACTGCATATTTTTGAAGTGTGCTTTCTAATGCTTTCTTCTAAATATTGATGTAGGCAACATTGAATATGGAGGTGACTTGGGTCAATCAGTAGCCCATACCTCTTGGGTAATGGAGTTCAAATATCTCTTTTTTTCGTAATGAAGACAGTTTGGGTGTCACCATGACATGGGGCACAGCTGACACATCAGTCATTAACAAACTAGTACTAGAGTTCTGTGTATCCAGTGGAAAAACCCAAATGCTTAGACAAGTCATGTGAGAGACAGAGCAGCTATCTCCAGGCAAGCATTTTCGTACCTGAGACAATGAAAATCCAGTGGCTGTAGCCTTTACCATAGGATGAGAGAAGAAAAATGAAAAACTTTAACATTAGAGAATCTCTGATGCAGCTGCTTTTGTCCACCAGAACTACTGTACTTAGAATTGCTTGTTATATTTTTATTTGTATAACTTTTTATCTGGCTTATATGACAAATGTTATAGATGTAAATATGCTAACTTGTATCTGATTACAGTTAACCTTAATTATTTTTAAATGGCTTGTAATAAGCTGTTAATCTGGTGTATACAGAACATATACAAGATGGCTTTTTACTATAACATCTGTTAGGTGTATTGTAGTAGCTGCAAGAAATAGCTTTTCTGTTATTAAAAAAATAGAAAGCAAAACAAAAACCCAAAGCAAAATAATAATAAAAACCCAAAGCAAAACAAACAAAAATACCCATGAGCTGAGTTCTTGACCCTTTACGAGTATTCTGTGCCCAGACTGCCATGCAGGTGGGCCTGGTATCATGTTTCTTTTGTGGTGAGAAAAAGAAACTTGATAAACTTTTGTGACTTTAAATATAATTCAGCTAGACTGTTTGGCTGCTGTTTGATTTACTGCTTAATGGTAGATATTCCCTGGTGGAGACTTGTTTTCTCCTTTATATTAACCTCCTGTGAATCACATTAAAAAAAAAAAAATCTGCAATAGATTTTTTTTTAATCTAAAAGAGGAAAAAGTAGCACTTTCCTGGTTATGTTTTTGTTTTGTTTTTGGTTGCTTTGTAGCCTCTATACCTCTGAAGGTTCTGCAAGTTACTGCTTGATTGCAGATGTATCTTAATTTTCTTTTGCCAGGGAGAACTGGTGACTGCATCAAAGGCAATAATTGAGAAAGAATATCAACCAAAAGTCATAGTGAGCACAACAGGACCAAATCCCTTCAATAAACTCACTGATCGAGAACTGGAAGAGTATCGCAAAGAAGTAGAAAGAAAGCAGAAGGGACCAGAAGGTTGGTTTCTCTGTGTGTGTTTTTTCTGCAATAGGCTGTTGTACCAGAAAGTTTCTTAGTAATTTGAGAGGTGGGTTACCTGCAAAGGCCATGGGTAAATTACCCAGCTTTTTTATGTTTCAGTTTTTCCAGCGTGAATTAGAAATTTGAAAAGTATCTCTAATATTAGAGAGAAAATGTGTGATCTAAGTGTTTTAAGAGTGTTCTGTAAAATGCGTAGATCTCACTCTAAAATTGTCCTTATAGACAAACTGGGCAGTAGGGCCAGTTATTCCTGCTGGTAGGAAGTTGAAAGCTTCCATCAAAAAGGTGTTTTGGTACTGGTTTTGTTCTGCTTTGTTTCCCTTGGCCCTAGAGCATGGGCTAAGGTGAGAGAATGGTGATGCTTTGTAGCAGCAACACTGCAGGTTTAAGTCATTGAAATTTGTGGATTTGAGAAATACATTGAATGGAGAAGATACAGAATAACATTGATTGTTGCTTGGAAATATGACATCTTGTGGGGACTTTACCAAAATGGACTTTTTCAATTATCCCATGACAGATTTGTGCTATAAAAAGAGGGGTTTGCTGCATCTGAAATGGTTCTCCTGCTTTACTTTTGAATAATTTTAAGGGATGATACTTAGAACGCTCATCTGTTGTGAGGTTTTGAATTTGAGTGATGCAAGAATCCAAAATGCTTGTTTCTTTTGCAGTGTATGTTCCCTGCAGCTGCTTTTTGGGACCACAGTGTAGGAACCCTTGTGTTTGGTTTATGAAGTACTGGGTGGGGTGGGGGGGGATGCTGTGTGTCATGCCTGTTTAACTGCATACCTTTATTCTCTCAGTAACAATGCCACATCCTTCTTAGATAAGGTATCAAAATATGGAGAGACTGTGTTACTGAGACAGACACCAGCTGGGGAGCAGAGTGCAGTGCTTAGAAATCAGACCATCAGTGAGCAAAACACGTCAGATAAAAAGTCTCTGGATTTGAAAGGGAGATCAAACACCTTTCAAGGAGCAGATACGAAGACTTTACAGGATCGTGACGTATCATCACTGCCTAAGTCTTTAGATAATGTTCAGTTTGCTGCTGCATGGGTTCCTTGTCAGACCATGCAGCAGAGCATCCCACATCTAAATGGAGAAGAGCCAGATGGGCAGAAGTCCTCCCATAAGGAATTTCATACTGCAGTGATCAAAGCATTAAGGTCTGATCCTGACCTTTTGGCTGAGGCCTCAGGTATTACTAACATGATACAGCTGCGCTTGCAATCCAAGGAACCACCTCTTTATCTACCCCATGTGGAGATTCTGTCAGTTGACTCTCATCTGTGGGACTGATTTCACTTTAATTGTGTAGGTGAACCTGATGGAACAACACTTTAGTGTTGTTCCTAATATATGGTGTACTCTATTAATGTTTTCCTTTGGATCTAGGGTTATTCAAAGCTGGAAGCAAAGGGAACCCTTCTTACTAATAACAAATACTCAAACCTCTGTGAAATCTGGTTGGAATCATATAATTACTGCATGTTTTTCTGATTATCTATGCAGTCTTCTTTTCTTTTGGGATGCAATTTTGTTTACTCCAAATTTCAGCAATACAAAGCAAGCAAAAGAGTGTTATCTTCTGTAGGCCTGGTAGCATAGCCCCTCCTCCATATTTGTTTATATATTCCTTGTGGGTTTTCCTCACAAGTTTTCTTTATAACAGCAGCGTAAACCAATTCCTGAATTATTTCATTATTTTTGCCTGCTTAAGGAAAAAAAAAAAAAGACCCTCCAAAAAGAGCTACAGAGCACAACAGTGACTTGAACAGTTTTCTTAGTATCAAACTATCACTTAATTTTCTTTTGCTTGTTTTGGTATTATTTAATATCCTGGCAGAATTTTGATTCCGAAAAATGTATTGGTATCTTTTGTGCATGGAGCAAAAGGACACTTGTTTTCTTACATGTAGAGAGATTTTATTTGCCTTTTTAATTTCCCTTTGCCTACCCCTGCAGAGCCTTCAGAAGATGGCAGGCCACAGAAAGAGAAAAGCCCCCCTGAGCCCAGTTCAGCTCGCACTCCTCCCAGCACGCCCATTAAAATAGAGGAAGGTACGTTGTGCTCCCTGGGGGCTGGGGAGCCAGTAAGTGCATGGAGGACATGAACTAGAGCTAATAACAGTCAGTGACTTTTGTGTTTCATTGTTGTACTACCTACGAGGTACTCCACTGAACTGTGAGTCTTAACAGTTTCGTTGACAATAATAAAGAAGTGTGCATTGATATAAAGACAAATTTCCATCTCTTCAGAATTGCCTTGTCATCTCTTGGTGTTTCTCAACTGATTTACCTTTTTGTACATTTTCTGCGAGGTAATTGCTCTTACTAAATGAAATAGTGTCTGCTGGTGAACCAGACACATATCTAGATGCTTTGGTAAATCTTCTTCACTGATTGCACATTTCTTAAACATTATTGTACTTGGATTACACCTCAGTAAATATTTTTTCTATTTAATTTGAATCTAAGTTTGCTTATTTGCTCACCTTATGTCATAGTTTTAACTAAAACGTGAGCAGGGCTAGTTAAAGTTGATAATTTCCTAAAAAAAAGATAAAATTATAATCTTGATCAGGTGTAATCCAATTATTGTCTTGTTTCCTTTACCTTGTACATTGGATATATCACTTGTCTGTTAGTCTGCCATTCACTACTTCATCTCATTCTGTTTTCTACAAGAATGGTTGCAACCATTCTTCTAACGTAACACAATGGCTGTGATGAATGCATAGATTCTCTACTTGTGCTTTTTTCTTCTTGTGGCTGCGTTACAAACAGGAGATGGATATGCTAAAGAATACCTGTTACCATAGTAAGTATCATTCCATACTCTGACCTGCTTTTGTGCTTTGCTTCACTCTTGCATCTTTGTTTACTAAGTTGTTTTTTTTTTGTTTTGCTTTTTTTTAAAAAAGCAGGCTTTTTCAGTTGAGATGTTGAGTTCTTTAGTTCTCAATTCCATGTAATTCCAGGCAGTTGCAGATCTCATGTTAAAGCACACTCCCCTTTGGAGAGAGGCTGTGAAAGTCAACTTCCGTGTTTCCATATCTGTGTGTCCGATTCCTCAGTTTAAAAAGGAATAGTCTGAACTTGCCTGGCAGATATAGCTGAAACAGCCCTGGCAGTTTCTGCCCCAATAGTTTGCTGCTGCCCACACAGCTTGGGCCTGGTAACAAAATGGAAGAGTTCCTAATCTATTCCAGAGCAAAATCCACTGACATGGATTTAAATTTACCCAGCAGACTTCTGCATGGAAATGGATATGGGACTACTCCTATGTTTTGTGTTAACTGTAGGGAATTCAAATTCCAGCCAAGGAATAGCAGCAAGTACTTGGTGGCAGCAACCTCTACAGCTGTTTTGGCTGGCTCTGCAGGGCTCCTTCAGATTATACTTTAAAGGAATAAGGATGTTTGTATGTCCTGTTATATCCAAAAGTCAGTGTGTTTGTCATAGGAGTGAAAGTCAAACTATATTGTAGACACCTGTGATGTTACTGATAAAGTTCTAAAACCTGAAAGTTCTTTTAAACAGGGAATTGTGTTTGATGAACTCTTCTAGTTGTAAAAGTTTTCCAGGACAAACATACAAAGCTTATTTTAGAGAATAACTGGAAGTTTGTATCACGATGACTTTGGTTGGGGGAGGTTCTGTTGAATGACAGTGTTGTCAGTATACAACCTCTTCTCAACTTTGATTCATCATATTCTTTTTGTTTAAGTATAGCTGAAATAATTTAAGTGTTTTTTTAACTCATTTATAGCCTAGTTTGTATGTTTGTCCACATTGTTGTGTTAAAAAAAAAAAACAAAACCAAAGCCATAAACATTTATTTTCACAAATAATGTGAATTATAAACACACACCAGTATTGATGTTATGCTTTAAACTCCTAAACCACAGTGTATATGTATATATACAAAAATAAAGGGAGAGCATGGATGTAAACATGATTATTTAAAAAAAAATCTTTTAAAATGTTGAGGTGCTGCTGAGTTCTTAAACTGTAAATAGGTTTTGCAGCAAGAAAAATATTTTTAAAGCTTTCTAGTTATGTTACTGAAATCCATGCAGTAGAGTAGCAGGGCATTTACATGTTGTGTGCTGGCTTAATTGAATGTGGAATTTGTAAATCTTCTGAATTCTGGTTAGATATTGCCCTGAGCAAACTAGATCAACAGATGTTTGCTTGATTCCAGCATCACATAAACCTGTTTATTAAGGATGATGGGATCTTGACAAACTGGGAAGGATGGCAGTCCTGGGTTAATGAGTTACAAACCCATTTATCTTTATTCAATGCTCAAGCCAGCTGGCAAATGCTGTTTGAATGTCTGTAGCTTCCTATTCTTTAATTTGAAGAATCTCTAAACCCTTTTTTTAAGACTTCAAAATTGTCTTTTAAACATCTAGAATAAACCTGACAGTCCAATATGGTGCCTGTTCTAAAAATTGGGCCGACTAATGAATAGAATATAATATTTTTGACTTGGAAGGGACCTACTATGACCATCTAGTCCAACTGCCTGACCCAATTCATGGCTGACCAAAAATTAAAGCTAATTGTCCTAATGCCTCTTGAACACTGACAGGCCTGGGGCCTTGAGCAGCTCTCAGTAAGAAGGAAGCCTATTTCAATGTCTGACCAGCCTCTCAGTGAAGAAATGCTTCCCAAAGTCCAGTCTGAACCTCCTCTGCAGCTTTGAGCCATTCCCACACATCCTGCCACTGGATCCCAGGGAGAGGAGCTCAGCAATGTTTTCAGTCAATTCCTGAAAAGTCAAATCCAAAAGCAGGGTAGTGGTAGTGAAGAACTGTAACTGGTGTTTCTTATTAATGTGTGTCTGCCATACATAGACAGGCTAAACTACAGCTTCAGAAGGCAGCTTGTACTGTACATAACTGCTTTCTCTTTTTTGCTCTGATTTAAATCCTGCCTGCATTATAACTTTTAAACTGCTAACTTGTGCATTCTGAGTGGATACTAGTGTGTGGTGTTTATTTAACCTATTAGAAGTTCATGGTGCTCTAGGCAGAACATATTTGTTTCCTAGCAGGTATTCACAGAACAGAGCCCTCTAAAATATGTCAGAAAATTATTAATCCCATCTGGCAGAAGTAAAAAGAACACTGTCATTTTTATAGGAAAAATGTGAAAGTGTCAAGTATTTTCTGTAAATTCTTCTGAAATCCTTCAGTCTTTTCAAATTAAAACAAACAAGATCTTGAAAGGAGGAAAAAATAGTTGCCTTTCATTTGTGCCTCACAATGAGCGTGGCCTGGAATTTGCTCTGAATTCCTCCTTACGTAACATCGGTGGGGAGAGGTGGCACAGCTAGCGGGACGCTGCGGTGAGCAGGGCAGGCAGCCCCAGTGCTCCTTGCTCGGGCCATGCACAAAGAGGAGCCCTAAACAGAGCATCCTAAAGCACAGCCTGAGTGGGGACAGTGAGGGAGGAGTGGTTCAGTTCCCCTCTGGACACAGAGCTGCCACTGGACTCTCCATGTTCCCTTTTACAGGGTGAGTTTGGCTGTTGACATCACATACGATAAACAAAACAAGCTGTATTGCATAACCTGCTGAGCTCATTTAATTTGATAAACTACATGGATTTTACTTATAGGAATCCATAATATGTACTCATATCTTGCCAAAAAAAAGTGAAGCCTTTGTGATAGGAAATTATATTTTGAAGCAATATCTGTCAGATCTCATGGAAGAATATTATGAAAATCTCTTCACTGGGATTATAAATTGGCAAAGCAACAATTTAGAAATTAATGGATTTGCATGTATAGGATCACTGCAAATCAGTGATTAGTTTTATCTCTCCAAAAGAAATAAAAATAAAATATGGAATTGCAAAACACTCTACTCAACGCCAATGAAAGCTGTAGGTTTAATTCCTGCTTTATTGTACAAAAATATTGTGTTGCCTGCAAATATCATGAGTAAACCAGGAGCGAGGTCTGAACAGTTACTTTCTTCCTGGTGCAATTCAGCTTTACCTGTTCTGTGTGAAGAAGCTTAAAAACAAACAGAACTTTGGAATATCTTATTTCTTCTGTGCCCAAAGCTGGAGAACAGCCCTATTACAAAGGCTTTCGTGCCAAGTTAATATATTAGTTTCTTAGAGAGCGCGCTCACCATCCACTTGCCTCACTAGCCCTGCTCCAGGGACACTTTTGTAAACTGACTGTCACTGTCTGTCCGTCCACCAGAGGCACGGCAGGAGCAGACCTACAGAGATGACAGTGATGCTGCAACCTTCAAGCAAACCCTCCCAGATCTCACCCCCGATGAGCCTTCGGAAGCACTCGGCTTCCCTCCCTTAGGGAAGGAGGAAGGGAGATGTGACCATGATGTGCCCAAAAGCCAAACGGAACCGCCTGCAGTGGAAAATAAAGAACCCCAGTCCCAACCCACTGAAGAGCCAGCAACACCAACAGCTGAGGAGGGGACAGCAGCTGATGCAGGTAGCGATGAATCTCCAGGGAAGTCCCCGTCGAAAAAGAAAAAGAAGTTCCGCACTCCTTCCTTCCTGAAGAAGAGCAAAAAGAAGAGTGACTCCTAAAGGCCAACCCACTGCAGAAACACTGTCATATTTTAAAATCCATTAACCACTAGAATGTACCAGATCGTACTGAGTGTTTTGTCTTACTATGTAAATGAATGCCACAATTAATCCAACCAGCCCCTCAAGTTATGGCTTGATTGTTTAGGGTTATAACCAGAAACTCGTGTCCAAAAAGGTGCTAATCCTGTGTGTTCAGCAGCTGCCACAGATCTGATCCCTAGTTTGTAATCAAATGTAAATGACTTCCATGTGGAAGGCATTGATTCACTATTTTTAATTTAAAGCCTGCACTGCTTTGCAAAAGAATATAAAAAATTCACAATTAAAAATAAACCACCCATTGCTTACCCACAAGAAGTGTTCTTTCCAATATTCCGTTCCAAGTCACAAGTAAATTTCTTAAATTTTTACTTTTAGAGAGGATGCTTTTGCAGTGGTGTTCTCAAGGGGGTGAATTCTTGAACTGACACGTAAACTTCTGCAAGCTTGTGAGTACAGGTTGTGGTTTGGCCAAGCTTTGAGGCTCTCCATTGCTTCCTCTCTTTCTCCCTTCTCACTGTTGTTACAAAATGAAGGTGTTTTTCACTTTGTTTTATTTTATAACTGGCTGGTGAAATCAGTCTTTGTCTAGGATTGAAATGTCCGTGGTGTGTTCCGCTCACGTTGTGTGTTCCAAGAGCCCAGTCTTGGCCTGTTCTTTTTCTTTCTAGTGAATTGCAGTTTAAGGGAAATCTGTCTTTGCTCTTGC
Source organism: Onychostruthus taczanowskii (assembly GCF_017590055.1). Taxonomy (NCBI): domain Eukaryota; kingdom Metazoa; phylum Chordata; class Aves; order Passeriformes; family Passeridae; genus Onychostruthus; species Onychostruthus taczanowskii. The sequence continues at coordinate 21,299,381 of NW_024499239.1, read as the reverse complement.
CTCACTGAGTCATGTGGTGATTTGGCTGTCAGAAAAGATTAAAAAGTAGCTGAAGTCAAAGCTGGTGGTGTGGAGCATGGGCAGGTGTGTTTTGGGCCTTAGCACAGTTCTTCCCATCCTTTTAAAAATCCCTTTGATTCACATGCAACCTTGCTGTGCACGAACCCCATGTGCAGCCTTTTGTGTTTGTTCCTTCCCACTAACAAAAATGTAAGTGCATTACACTGAGTGTTTCACCTTGTTTTATAGTAATTATATTTTCACTTACAAAAGCTGGCCTTTCTTTAAATCTTTTTGTTGGTGTTGCCAGCGGTTGAGTACAGAAATCCCGTGTAACCTCAAAGGTGTATTTTCACTGTTTGCTATAAATGTTTGTTTAATGTGCAGCATGGCAGATCACTCTTGCCACTGAGTTCACTATTTCCCAGTTATTGCCATGCTCGTGTCTATCACTAATTATAAAAGTAGTTTGAGATCAGGCAGGTCAAGCTTGTGGAATTCTCTGGAAAGCGGGGGCTGTGCCCCGGCCCAGGGCCGGCGGGGCAGTGACCAGTTCTGCTTTCCAGAATTTGCATTTTGGGTTTAACAGCGGCAAACCCCAACACCCCGTGGGGGTGAGGGCAACACACTGACTCGCAGTAAGCGTCTGTAACACCACAGAACACGGATGTAACCTTTTAGGACGATATTAAATGTTGCAATTGGTAAAATAGCAGAGAACTAATGCCTTACATTCATGCAGCAGAACGCACGGAGGGCCGGGCGGGTGGAGCGGCTGGAGCCGCGCCCGGGCCGGGCCGGGAGGTGCCCATGCCTCGGGCTGGCTTTGAGCGGCGGAGGGGAACAGCTGGAAGTGGAATCGAGCTGTCAGTGTTCAAGTGAGAACAGAGGGGTCGAGGTGGCCCCTGGGGCCGTGGGAAAGGTGACAGGGCGTGGGCCGGAGCAGCGGGCACTGGGCCGGAGCCCCTGGACAGCAGCACTCAGGCAGGACTGCATGGCACGAATGGCTTTCAGCTTCTGCTCTAACATTCTATGTCCTTGTACACTAGGAAGCAGACAACACTTATTTTGCTAAATTGTGTTTTATTGCAGGGTCGTAACTAAATGACTAATTGCTGTATGTTTCAGTTCTTTACTGAGGTCCCTCCATTTATCTTGACCACATATGCAATGACTCTTAATTTCTAATTTTGTAGTTTGTTCTTTTAGTTCTTTGTATTACAATATGAAATGTAGTCATGTATGGTATGGTTACACACTTTTGGGCAGAATAAAGTCCTGTATTTTTTCTTTCTTTCTTGTATCATTAAGTTCTACTCACAAATAAAACTCTTGAAAAAAATCATGCTCTGCTTTCAAAACTTGTACACTTTTATTCTGTAGCCTCATTTGCTTAGTTTTCTTTTAATACTTAAGGCGTTGATTAGTGATGGCTTTCCTTCTCAGAAATGCTCCAACTGGCTAGGGCAGGACTCCCTTCCCAGAGATTCCTCCAAGGCTGGCTCCCTCAAGGAGGCCTTTGGCACCTTGGGTAAAATTCTGGCCCCTTTCTGCCTCAGCCAGACAGGGATGTTCAGTTCAGAGGGGGGTAAGGACTGTAATGAACGGACCACAGGAGTGTTCACCGTAACCCTTTATTGTAATGCAAAAAGGACAGGGCTTGGTCATCAAAAACATCCCACAGTATTAGAAATATAAAACATGTCTCCAAATTTATTTGTATATTAAAAACAGTGCACCTGTGCCAAAGTACCAGTGGGGTACCAGGCAGCCTGTAGTGGGCCTGTGTTTTTGTTTGACCATCACGTTTGCAGGTGTGGATGCAGCAATTGCAGCGCTCTCGTCCCACTTGTACAGAAACGCCATCAGGATGGTCCTGAGGGTTTGTTCTGTGGCAGCCCAGCCCCTGCAGAGGCTCGGGGTGAGGAGCAGAGCCCTGTGTGCAACAGCACCTGCTGAGTGGGGAGGGCTCCAGGCCTGCTGCTGTTGTGCTGTCTCTGCTTCTCTGCTGCTCTTCATGCCTTACTCAGCTCTTGGTAAGGGTGTGTGTGTCTGTTTTCGTTCGTTTGGTGTTTTTCTGTTTGCAAAGCTAACCCAGCTGGCTGGGAGGCCACCTTAAACAAAACTGCTGCATGTTGTTGCTGCCAATGTTCATCGTGTATCTCCTTCCAGAAGATCAAAATCTTCCTATTTGCTCAGCAGAGTCAGGTGCCAAGAGTCAGGTCTTGCAGAGGTCCTTGGAAGCTGGTGATGGTTTTGTGGTTCCTTCCTACTCCTCCTTTGTCTGCTGTTTTATAGACCTGAGTAGAGCCAAGGGGACAAGGAAAAAAGCTCCACAGATAGTGAAGCAAACCTCTGCCCCAGCCAGCCAGTAAACTGCAAAAGAAAGGGAATTCATCTTGTTACTGAGCTTGTCCTTGCAGATGTGTGGGTGCCTGCAAAGCTGTTGTACCTGCACAGAACAGAACTACTGCCCCCTTGGCTGAGCCAGAGGGTGCCAGGAGCTTGGCACACGGCTGCCCTCAGGAGACAGGTTCTGGCTTGCTTGGTGTTAACATCAGCCCAGGTTCAAGCTCTGAGGCTCCTTCCCCCTCTATCCCTTCACCCTGAAATGCTCAGGGGCTCTGACCCCAAGCAGGGGATACCTGTGCCCCTCCTGCCCCACCTGGGCTGGCTGGTGCCAAGAAGAGGAAGGAGCACGAGGCCACACTCACCTGCAGCTGCCAGGATGGGTCCCAGGGCTCTGGCCAGGGCGCCCAGGCTCCTCAGGATGCCCATGACTCGTCCCTTCTGGCCGGCAGTGCCTGCGCAAGCAGAGTGTGACACTGGGGTTTGGGCACGGCTGTGGCTCTGGGAGCTTTGTTCTTTGGGATATTTCCCACTTGCATCTTCCCCTCCCATCATTTCTCACCCAGTCCCCAGCCTGCCCTTGCCCTCCACCAAGGCCCTCACAACTGCATAAACACCAGGGCCTGGCACAAGTGCTTGACTGGGACAATTTGCAGTTCAACCCCTCAAACCTATCCAAAACAAAAGCTTCACATTGTACACAAGATTTTCTGAGGAGGCCCAGGTGTACAATAAACACAGAACTGTGGATGCAAGCTAAATAAGAGCAACATAAACATGACCTTAATGAGCAAAACCTTGCTTTTCCACCTCAGCAAGCGTTGTAGCCCTGGCACCCAGGTGACCCAAAGCCGTGTTATCCACAGATGGCACCACAGCATCATCTGCTTTACAAGGTAACAGAGCAACCACTGCCAGAAGGTTTCAGAAGGTTCCTCAGAAGATCTTTTCTAAGGAATCAGCAAGAAATTACTTCACTGCTGGCAGGGATGGCTGGTGTCCTTTCCAGAGAGCCCAGACTGTTCCCTCCTCACTGCTGTTTGTGGCCTTTGCCCACTTCTCATCTTCTTCATCACCACCAGCAATGAGGTCGCTGCAGTTTCCCCATCACACTGGACTGAGCTGTGTTACACAGCACAAAACTGCAGTGTGATATTGATGGTCACTGAGCAGGTCATTGCTGTTAGTGCTGAAATTATCAGTTGTGAGCCAGGCTGGTTCCCTGTGCTCCCCTGCAGAAGGGCCCGAGATGGATCCACAACTGTTCCTGTTGATGCTTCACTCAACTCAAGGTCAGTTCTGTGCAATTGGAGCCAAGTCAGTACAAAGGTCAGAGCAGGAAGGACACTCACCATAGCCTGACACCACTGCTGACAAACACGGGATAACAATGGCTGCAGCTGGAAAAATCCACAGAAGAGACTGTCAGTGAGCAGCAGAGCTCAGAACAGACAAGAACAGTGACAAACATGTGGCCCAAACTCGTTACTGCTCTAGAGAAATGTGCTGAGCTCTGGGCACTCTACCACCACTGAGTCACCAGGTTTAATCCAGGTCAGTGATGGGAACAGCCCCTCCAAGCCAACCTGCAGGAAGAGCCCAGAGCTGCGAGTGCTCCAAGCAGATGTTTCACATTAGCATCCCTCATTCTGTGAGCCCTTGGGACAGGGATGGACAGGGCTGATCGGCCAGCTGGCAGCTTTCCAAATCACTGTGCTCTTATCAGGGGGAGCAGGGAATTGCTCTGTTCCAAACAGACAATGAGGTGGCTGTACCCAGCGACACTGTCCCTGTGCAGGGAGGGCACTGGACTCAGGGAGGAGAGGCAGCTACAGCCTCTCTTGGAAAGTCACATCCAAGAAGAAAAGGTTACAAAATTTTTTGGACACAAAAGCCAAGAGTTGTTCAGCAATCACTGTCCTCTTACTGCAATAGGGGCCTTTTCTGCCAAAAAGAAGTGCCTCAAACATATAAAGCAGGGGAAGGGAAGGAAAGAGCAGGAATGATCAAGGTTGCTTTAACCACAGATGGCCCCACTGCTGGGCAGAGGGAGGAAAAGGAGAAGAGAACGCCCCCCTCAAGGGGCATTTCTAGCTGGTTTAACTGGGAAGAGATGGAGTCTGCACAGGAGGGGGCCAGGGAAGACTCAAATGTGGTTAAACATAATGAACACCCCCTCTCACTCCTCACCTGTCAAACACACAGCTGGCCCCAGACAAACCATAGGCTCAATAAGTACATTTTGTGGTTTACAGTTTACTCCCAAATCAAGCTGTACTATGCAAAAGAGAAGCCCACTTCTGTATCAAGTCACATATGGAGCTGCTTAACGATAGTTAGCAGCATTGGTAATACCTGAAATGTGTTTTTAGACATCCAATAGATGGATCCAACTTCATTCATTACTGTTTCCCTGAACAACAGCTCAGGTTGGCAGAACAGAATTTTGCAAACACTGAAAACACCTGACCCTCACTCTGAACACCCTCAGAGTGTGCAGGTCTCCAGCCTAAGAAATAATGCAGCACCACTTGGCTACAAAGGTTCCATGTCTTGCTTTTTTTCCTGAGCTGAGCTATTTAGTGAATACTTTGCTTCTAGGTCTGCTAAGAAGGGGTAAAAAAAAAACATCCTCAAGAGCTCCACAGTGAAACGGACAACAGGAACATGTTCCATGTCTTGCTTTTTTTCCTGAGCTGAGCTATTTAGTGAATACTTTGCTTCTAGGTCTGCTAAGAAGGGGTAAAAAAAAACATCCTCAAGAGCTCCACGGTGAAACAGGACAACAGGAGCACTGGGGATTCTTCCAAATACCAACCACCATGATAACTTGCTGTGACACAAACAGCATCAGAGAAAACCCCAAACACTGTTTTGTCCGTACTTCATAAACCCAAGTGTCAACTTTCTGTTACTCGTCGTTTGAAAAAACCCAAGTGTCAACTTTCTGTTACTTGTCGTTTGAAATTAAAAGCGCATCTTTTTTTTTTTTTTTTTTTTTTGTAACAGTGTGAATAAATACGTGAAGGAAAATCATTTGTGCGTAGCTTGCAGCGCCTTTTGAACGGCTCACCGAAGGAGTACAGCAACAGCCCGGCACTCAGCATGGTCACATTTGCAGCCCATCCAATTAACAAGAACGCTGGAATCAGCAACATAATAGCCTGCAAAAGGAATGAGTCACACGGTTACAGCCGAGCCGCGCTTGTTAAAGCCTAGCTCCAGGTGTCCTGCCAGCTCCCTTCCGGGGTGGGACAGCGCACAAGTTACAAGCTGAAAGCTCTTTCTGCCCAGGCAGACGCTTCAAAGTCACCTGCACGGCCACACACCAGCACAATGAACTTTTTCTGCTCCCTCTCACTACCACATGATTGCACATGCAAGTTCTCTCTCTACACTGCTGCCGTTTTGGGGGGATTTTTCCTCTTGTTTTGTGTTGACCTGGACAGAAATCTGGCTTTAACTCTTCATCTCCTGAGCTGGCACAAGAGAAAAAAAGCTTGTGTGCAGCAGGACTACAGCTCCTCTGCTTCTTCTCAGCGTTATTGGCTGATTTTACCTTTAGCTTTCAGGTTTCTGTAGCCAAGAGGAAAAAAAGGGGAGAGAGGGTGCATCTAAAATTCAAACCCCCAAAATAAAAAGCATTCTTCATCTGCTCCAAGAGCTGGACTTCCATTCCCCTGTGATGCCTCCCTTGCTTACAGAGCTCCTGCAGAAAAGGCAGATCAGATCTGCTTTGTGTGTGATAAAGGAGAGTATTCACTGCCACCGAGTGCCTCATTTTGAAGATTCAGTGATAAATGAGCTACTGTAACCGCTGTATAAGAGAGGCCCCTTTTGCCATATGGTGCAGATTCACAAACTGCCAGAATCACTTCAGCAAAAGGGGGAATTCCCACAAAACCCACGGGCATCCATGGAGAAGAGTCCCCAGGGCTGGGGGTGTTCTGAGGAGCCACCAGCCCAGCAAATGAGTGTTTGAGGTGACCGGTCCTGGTGCAGGGCTGGGGAAGGAGTATGACAATGAGAGGGGCAGAGGGCAGGGCAGTGCCAGCAAACACAGCAGGCTGACAGAGCACGGGGGAGGTGCAGGATGAAGCAGCACAGCTGATGTTCATCCACAGGGAAACGTGACACCAGCAGCCTGACACCGATGTCTGCCTGCCAGGGACCAGGGTGGAGGGAGATTGTTTCACCAGCAGAAATCACTTTAAGAGAAGCTGAGTCAATTCACTGGAATGCAGTGGTTTGGAAATCTACCCTTCCACCAGTGAAATCACACGGGCCTCATAATAATGTAAAATACATTAATCAAGGCTCTAACAGTCCAAGCAAACCTATTGCCAAGGAGCCAAGGTAGTGCTTTGTCTGGTTCCACACACAAACGTAAAGGACACATCTACTGTCCCCACAGCTGTATAAACTGCAGGGAGCTGCTCCCTGTCATCCCAGCACAGCAGCTGCAGTATCTCTGTGAGGAAAGAGCCAAGCAAAACAAAGGAATGTACACTTCTGTCAGTGAAACCTCAGCCTGGACATTGATACATGCTTTTGTTACGTGTCATGCTGATGATCACAAACCAAAGATTGGAAAAAGAATCTATTTCTCCCTGCCCAGCAGTGAAATATACTCTAGGGAAAGCCTGTCAAGCATAAAGATAGCCAGATTGAAAATAATTTCCCAGAAAGACAGAGATCAGCCCTGAAGCAGCTTTAGTAGTTTCTGCATTGCAAGAGAAATCACTGAAATAAAGCACTCTTCACAATATTCTACCTAACTTGTACAGACATACAATCTGTTCTCATTCCTTACTGTAATTAAATATGAAGAACACAAAGTTTCAATACTATTGTTGCTCATATCATAAGAAAGAGCTCTAATGTCCCAAAGTTTAGTTAGATAAGTGCCCAATAACCAATTTTGAGAAGTCATTTAGCTGGATAGATGAGAGAGAAATTTCTTTTAACTGGACAAATACAGTTATAACCTCCAACTACCCTTCACTGCACTTCAGACTAAAAATTAACATATCAGATTTGGGGGGGGGGAGGAAAAAGAAATATTGATTTTTTTTTTTACCCTTTTTACAGCTCTGATTTCATTTCCTGGCTTGATTCGGCGAGCATAGCCTCCCTGGATCACAGCCATTGTTATTCCAATAAAGAAAAACATCTTGCCCTGCTGCATGCTGGAAGGGAGGCAAAAGCACGGATGAGGAGTCAGGCACGGAGCGTTCCCCCCTGGGATTCACCACTCCGGGCTGCCCTCCCTGAGCAAGGCACACAAAAAGCCCCTGGGGCTCTCACAGCTCTGCAGGGTGGCACAACACCGCCAGCAGCTGCACGGCAGCAGAGAGCAGCGAGGGAAAACCCAGGGTCTCACTGTATAGGGGGCACAATGTGGCAAGTGCTGCAGCCGCCTCTGGGCTGCTCTGGGGCAGGGGAGGGTTTCTGGGGTGGCCCACAAAGCACATCGGTGACCCTGAGCTGTGAACATCCGTGCATGTGCTGGTTCCCAAGGGGCAGCTCATGCAGGGTTTGATGGGGGTCAGCAAGGCACAGCCTGCTGGTGATCTGGTGTCACACTGGGAAGCCTGAGACATCACTCCCTCCACCCTTCAATTTTCTTCATCTTTCCCTTTCCCCTCTCTCACAGACTGAATTATGTGGATATTCTCAACTGAAGGGCCTCACCTCCACAACAAGCCTGCAGCCTCAGAGCCTGCGCTGCTGGCACACAGCTCTGCAGCTCACCGGGGGCTGCCCTGAGTGCACAGGACACAAGAGAGCTCAGAGCACTACAAAACCTCTCCTTGACACACATGGATTACTTAAACCACAAACTGTAATGAAAGACAGACAGGGAAAGATGAGGCAACCCCCTGAGAATTACTCAAAGGGAAGGACACGCACAGGAATCAAGTTGCAAGTTCACATTCCTGGCTGGAATTCTTCCTGTGAGCTGGCAGAAAACGTATTTCAAGCTGAGCTGTTGGTGGATTCTGCTCTTTCTTCTCTGGTGGTTGACTACAGGAAATCAGGCTCTGTGACATGACTGCACACCATATGCCATGCACAATTTGCTGATGAGCAAATATCAGCACACAGATATCCCCCCATCCTTCGCCTCTTTGAGCTGCAAGATTTGTCCTGATACCCAAAAACTCTTCTGAGCAAGAAAAGGTTTTACTGTAATCAATACAACTAGCACAGCTATACCTATTTCAGGAGCTTAAAGTTAATCTTGGGTATTTATAATCCCTAGTTTTAGAAGCTGTAGATGGAGTACTTCCTTTCCTAATAAACATTGTGTCTATATTTCATCAATTCTTCTTACAAAGCCCAAATATCACTGAACACAGGGGTGGCTTTACTAATGTCAGAAAACCTCTCTTGAAAGTACATGAAGAGACCTTAAATCAAAATTTTGGAAAATATCCAAACATTTATTGCAATACCTGCTGAAGTGGAATCTCTGGTGAGTGAGAAAACTCAGTGTGTACTCCAAGCCAGAAAACAGGAAGAGGTACAGGAAGTAGGCCAGGCCCAAAATTTTGAGATTCTGAAGATCTGAAAAAACAAAAAAAAAATCCAAACAAACACCAAGGGGGTGGGAGGTGGGGAGAAAAACATGGTGGTGTTTTCCAAGCAAAGCTTGACATTAAAACCACAACAGAAGAGCAGCATTTATCAACTGTACAGGGAAATGTTCTCACCTCAGATGCTCATTTTAAATATCCATACAAGACATGCCACAAAATGAGTCCTACAGAGATGCAGGGAATCCTACATCTCCAAGTCATGAATTGAGAAACAAAATTCCAGTCTGAAGTTCCTGGTTTGCAGCTTGAATAAGCAAACTCACATCTCCCTTGCTCATGCCTTGATCTATCTTTAAATCACTTCACTTACTACAGCCAGTGGCTGAGGAAAACACAAATATCAAGTCAGAAATCTTCAAAACACTCATCTTCAAAAGCTTCTTTTGGGAATAAAAGGACCAAGGTCCAGTGGAAGTTCCGATTGCCTGTGCATAAGTTATCAAGGTGGGTTTTAAATGAGTCAACAGAGTCCTGCTTCTGGAATGGTTTGAGTAGTTTTCACTTAGAGGCCAATGCCATACACAAAAAACCACAGAGTATTACTGTAAAAAGCCATCTGACACTTACTCTGCTCTGAAGGGGACTCCTTTCCTCGGGTGACTGCAGAGAACTGAAACAAAGCCAAAGGACTGAGCAAGTCAACTGCTGCCTGAAACCCAGATGCCACAGAAGGGACCTGATCAAAGACAGAAAGAGGTTTATTTAAAACCCTAATGCAATAACCACTGCTAGGAACTGACAGTAACCACCAAATGTGCCTCCACACCTACACAAATCATCTGAGATGAAACAAGGCACCTGGCATTGGGATTTGAGTGGGCCCCAATAACAGCCCAGACTCTCTGAACTCAGAACTGGCGCCAGCGACTGCAATTGAAGGGTAGAGCACTGACAGCACCTTTCACTGAGAACAGAAATCCTTCTTTGGCTCTTACAAAGCTGAAGTGGCTCATTCTCCACAGCCTTGAAACTGGCTTTATTTGGTTCACCTTTTGCATCATCACTCATGTCCAAAGAACATTTACTGGGAAAATAATGGCACATCTGCCTGCAAGCTCACAGGAAGCTGAGGATTTGGTCTTGTGCTACAAATCTGAGACCAGTATGTGCAGCACATCAAACAAACACTGGTTGCTATTTTAGCCAGCCAGTGACACCTCCTGGGGAAGAGAAGGAAACATATAATTTTTACAGAGATTCTTTGAAAATATTTTAGAGAAATTTCCAAGGAGATTCTGCTCAGCCACAGTGGGTTCCTTTTTGAAGAGGGAGATTTATTTTGTAACACTTCTGGGCCTTGTACTGTGTACATCCCAACTGAATTATGTACCTAGTGGCACTCTCCCTGCTCCTTATCCACAGGCACTTATTCTTCCATCTAATGCTTATTCTTTCATCTATAGATAATTTACATTTTTTAAAATTCTAAAATACTAGAAAATTAAAGAAAACACTAATAATGTCTGAATTACTAGAAACCAAATTACCTACATTATTAGGAAAACAATTTTTTTGAGTAGAACTTAGCTTGTCACTTTACACAACAGTCACAGGGAGAGAGAAGACACTCAAGAATCCTGAATAATCACATGTAATATTTCACATCTTCAAAGCACTGCCCAGGCTTTATTTGATGAGTTTTCTTCTCTTCCCAGATGGGGAGGGAGGGAGCCACCATCCCCCTTTGAGGGCAGAGATTAAAGGTCAGATTATCAGTGGAATTTAATCTCAGTGCATGACCTGGGACTTATTAGGGGCTGGATTTAATGAAGCTGTAAACAAATCAACCTTCAATATGGTATTAACATGGCCCCTGTCTTGTTTTGATAGTCAGAGCTGCTGAGTACCCCACAGCAGAGTCTGGAGCCCATTAGTCCCACAACAGCAACCAGTTCAATAGGCTGGGCTGGCCTGGAGCCACGGAGCTGCTGATTCACACAGAAAATACTGGGATGTTTATTCTCCCTCCCACTGCATGTACTGCACACAGTACACAGACACACCCAAGAAGTTTGTTCACCCTGTTAAGAAGTCTAAGAGGATTTCCTGGAGCTGGCCTGTGGCAATCCCCAGTTCCTGCATGTGTTGGTGGGATGGAGTTTGCCCTCCAGCACAGAGAATCTGGGCACAAGCAACTCCCTGCAAGCATCTTTGCCAGTAACAAAAATACCCTGCAGCTTGTACCTGTTTTGAATTATTATCCATGTCAGACAGGATGCCAAGCAGCTTTGCACAAGGCTGATTTTAGTTTTGTCCAATTACAATACATTGTAATTGTACATGTTTAAAATCTTAGGTGGTTTATGAAATATATACACCTATTCAATTTTTTAATGCAGGTGTGTTTGTGTGTGCACACATAATTTTTTTTCAATTTCTCCTATCTTTGCCATAGAAACAGTGTTCTAGAAATGATTTAATCTACTGATGCATAATAAAAACATTGTCCTAAAACTGGCTAAAGAGTTTCACCATCCCCCAAAAAGTACACACTGCCAATTTCAGTCAGTGTCAGCAGCTGCATGAAGTTGAGTTTCTTCACAGGTTCAAACTCTGCAACATGTAACTTGTATTTAATTCCTATGCTTATGATTCACTATTCCATAACTGCTCAATTTTACTTCACGACCATCCCAAAAGTCACCATGAATGGCTGGCATTTTTCAGAGTGTCTCTGCTCATTCTGTTTTCCTCTAATGCAGAGAGACTCAGTAACAGGTCTGGAAGGCACAGTCAGTCCACATCAGGAATTCAGCCTGGGCCTGCCCAGCTGCAGCCTCACCTTCCAAACCAGAATGCACAGAGCACAGCTTTGTCTTTCCACAGGTCTGCTACTGATACTGCAAAGCCCTACACACAGCCCAGAAAAAAAGAGTTGTAAGACTCTCCCTCCAACTAGGCAGCCTTGCTCATGGTTAGCTCAGCTAAAAAACTAACTCAAAAGCTCTTAAAGGGGACAGATTCCACTAGAGACCTTCCTATTATTCCCTTCTCCCAGCAGGGGCTGTTTTGGCCACCATGAGGCCAGTATGACTCTCTTGACCCGATCAACTGGTGGAACAGTTGACAAAAAGAGGAAGGAAGAGAGTAAAAATGCTGTTCTCTTTTGATCAAAACACATCCTTGTTTCCCATCCCCCTCCATTTTCCCTTCCTACAAGTTAATTTCAACATGAATCAATATGAAACACTCCGTCCTGTCACAAGCAGACTGATAGAGAAACAAGGGTATAATGAGAACACAGCACACTTCAAGGAAACAGATGTTTGATCCCACTGGCACATCCTCCTGCCATTTATCTTGATGATTTCACCTCTTTTTACAGCTTTGTCCTTCCAACATATTCCACTCCTACACCTGTGGGAGCACCTGCTCCAGCTCAGCCCAGCCAAGTTCCAGAAAGGCAGCCAACATACCTGCCTTTCCTCTGTCATCCACAGGCCAAGAAAACTGCCCAGGAAGTGGGAGGAGTTACCAAAGAAGAGAGCAGAGCAGCCTAATAACTGAAATTACAAATATGCTGGAACACATGGATCACATGCCCAGATGGAGGCTGAGAGCACATGAGCACAAGAAGCCCCAAACCACCCTGTGATGAGCAGCCAAACTCTCTGTGCACTTTGTGTGACTGGGACCTGGCCCTGAGCAGCACCTCGTTGCAGCACCCACTGCTGCACAGGGGCAGAGCCCCAAAAAGCAGTGACAGAGAGCTCCTTTCCTTACCAAAATCCAGTGGTGTTGGCTAATACAGAGCAGCTGATCAGAACTTTCAAGAGGATAATAAAAGGGGGAGGAATCTATTCAGTCATCACATGATCCCAAAAGGCACTGCAGCCATTTAATCACTCTACAGCAAAGGGGAAATTGTTTATAGAATACAGATTTGCTCTGCAGCACTTCCCTACATCACCATGTTGCCACCTTCCTGGAGTGCTCAGCTCCAGCTAAGAGCAGGATTTTATCTGGAAGGTTTAGGAACAGCCTAATAGGAAAGAGGAACAGATGACACATGGAAGAGTTGTTAAAAGAAAATAACGTAGCTGTGGTGCTTGGGAACATAGTGTGAGCAACACATTTCACATGGGACACAACCTGCTGGGAAACACTCAGGGAAGGTGCAAAGTTTTGCCCTGGTAGGATCATTGCAGATAAGTTCCCTGAACAATTCTTCATCTTAAATGGGTTTGGCTATCCAGAGACCAAGCATGCTCCAAAAACTGAGTGCTGCCTAGAAACCAGGGATCACAGCAAAGACCCAATCCAGTGAAAGCTTCAAATCAAGTGCAGATACTCAGGGCTGAATTCCACCTCTCTCACTCTACAAAGGAGACTGTTCTAAGAGACTAACCAGACAGTGTCCAACCACACAATATTAAATCCTAATATTAATAAATGTTTGGCCCTACAAATCCAATCAGTCATTGAATTTTAGCACATGTAGGTATTTTCTGTCTATAGAAGACAGAACAGCTCAGAAAAAAAGTAATTTGCTATTTTAACATTCAAAATATTCAAGCAAATACAATATAATAGGTAAGAAAACTTCTAACATATACTGGCTGAATGAAAGAAAATCCAGTCCCTGATGCATTTACTTTTATGATTTGCTGAAATTCTTCCCCAAGGAATCCTTGTGGTCATAGTTTAAACTTCACAGTCTCCCTCCCACGTTCACATTAGGTTTTGAGAAATTTAAACCTAACACACCAAAACCAGCAATGAAGCATTCATGTTAATTACAAAGATCTTATATTACACTGGGCTAGGAGATGGGAACATCCCTGGAAGTGTTCAAGGTCAAGCTGGATGAGGTTTTGACCAAACTGGTCTAATGGAACGTGTCCCTGCCTGTGGCAGGGAGGTTGGAAATATGTGATCTTTAATCACCTTCCAACACAAAATATTCTATGATTCTGTGATCATACAGCTGCTTTGACACCAGCATTAATAATAATCCAAATCCAGGAATGAGCTACATTTCTGAGACACTGGCTAAGCCTGTTCTTCACTGTTTCAAATATTTCAACCATTTTCAAATCCTATTTTTACAGAAAAACCAGATCTTGAGACTGATGGTCCATTTACCCGTTTTTCCTTGGGAAGTGTCTCTGGAAGAAGGAGGAAGATGAAAATGAAATCAGCCACAGAAAACACGAGTGCTGACAAGGCTGAGCGAAGGTAGAAGACTTCTCCCTTCTCTGTCTGCATGGCGAGGTAAGCACCCATCATGGGGCCCAGGGTGAAGCCCAGGGAGAAAGCAACACCAATCATGGCCTGCAGGGATAAAATGAACACAGACACAGAATTTTAGACACCAGCTTTTTCAAATTCTGAAACTATTTGGATTAACCAGGTACAGAAATCAATCATCCTGAGGATTCAGGGAGTGCATATCAAGGAGCATGAAGCATTAAAAGCCTGCTGTTTCCAAATAACCAATTTTGTTTTCTGTCTAGTCAGGGAAGAGCCAGGAACAGGCAGTGGCCCATCACTGTTTGAGAACAGCTTCACTCAGATGCTGTTTGCTTCCCAGAAAGCAGTGACTTTCAGACCCTAAAAAATAGGCCCTGACCCATTTTATTTACTAGTGCTGTAAGGCTACCTCTCTCCACAAATAAAAATGCTTTTTGGCTCCCCAGGATTATGATAATTTGCTTGGAAGATTCATTAGCTATCACTGTGAAATCTAAAGCCTTCCCCTCCCATGAAGCAGCTGTCCTCTATAGTGGCTTACAACAATCTGTTAAGAGAAATCTGGGCCTGTAAGGGTTTTATAGGATAAAAGATATAACTGGTAATTCACAGGCCAAGTTCAGCCTGCAGGATGTTTCCATCTGGGCCACTGTCTTCTGGAAATGGATAGGGCAGCTGCTCATACTTCTCAGTCAGCCAAATGTCACATCCTCTACCCACTGAGCTCAGATCCTGAAGCCAGTGCAGTGTGCAAGAAGTCAGGATCATGCTGTGCTGTGCTGCTGTGCTTCCTCAGCTTGGGAAGGCAAGGAAAAGGGGTTGCCCTGTAACTTCCAGCTGCCAAAATTGGGCCATAAGACCTTTTGATTTCTCAGCTATTATAATCAGCATTAAAGTTATCAGCAGGAGAAACAGTTCTAACACTGAAACAAGATAATTTTCCCATCTCTAGAGCATCTGTGTTTCACTTGTAGGTGAAGGTCCTTGGCAGAAGTCCAAGAGCTCAAGGTCATTGGCAGAAGTCCAAGAGCTCCCAGGAATATGATCTGGCACCTTTCCAGAAGCAAGGTAGAATGTAAAGTCATGTTTTCACTTGATCAGTGAATACGCACCTGATGAAGACGTACTGAGCACCCAAAATCAATTAGAAGTTGCCTGTTAACACTACACATGTGCCCTACAGGTGTAACTCACCATGCCCTTGCTCCGTGCTTTTGCAGAGTGCAAGTCAGCAATGATAGCTGTGGAGAGGCTGACATTCCCTTTGCTTATCCCACCTATGATCCTGGAGAGAAGAAAAACGCCAAAAGTCCGAGAGGCAGCCCAGAGTGAGTATGATGCTATCAAACCCATCTGCAGAAGCAAGAAAGGGTTCTTTATAAAGCAATGCAAAGTTGATGTCATTTCTGCCCATTTCCCAGCCAAACATTTGCATTTTTTGTTTTCAATGGCTGCCCCATGTAACTGAATAAACTGACACTGCACAGCAATATAAAAGAAGTAGAAACAAGTCCATACAAACTACATATAATTGTGATATTTCTAACAAAATTAGAAAAGCAAAATTCTGTTGAAGTTAAACCAGCCCTGGGTACAAAACATTTTTGTACATCCCACTCCATTTGTTTCCAAATTCAAGAGAAATCTGAGTTCAAAATAAGAAGAATGTTCACATTCATAAGGAATGCATCTTGCAGTGTTATACAGAACTTCCTAACCAACAATTCCCATGCTCTGTGGAACAGGTCATGAAGTGATCAGCCTTCATTAATCATTTGATGAAATAAAATACACAGGAATTAAGTTTAACATTTGTCAACAGAGCATCTGAAGCCATTCTCCCATACACAAGGAAAAGGGGGTTTGGAAAATGACAGAAACAGATAAACATTTTGGTGCCTTCTATGAACAGTTCTGGGTCTGGGAAGCTCAGTTTAAGCACTCACACTTGGAAGTGTGGCCAAGTGACTTGGCAAGAAAGAGTCAGCCAGCAGCAGATCTCAAAAATTCAATTCTAGAGCTGAACTGTGACTGTCACAATTCAGATTCTGTGCTAAGCACAAGATCACGGTGCCTTCCACTGTGTGTTGAGATGCCATGACTACGATCAGCGTGTGACACGTACCACTGTCACCAGGATGACAGGCCTTCTGCCCCAGTGGTCTGACACAGCACCGGTGAGGGGAGAGGAGAAAAACTGCAGGAGGGAAAAGATTGAGCCAATCAGACCTAAAAAAAAAAGATAAAAAGATATGAATCATTAGGTTTGCTGCCTTCATCTTAAATACAAAGACAGCCAAGCTGCTCGAGATCTATCACACTGTGTGATAAAAACTAGAAATGAAATGTAAAACAGCAGCTATGAAGACTAGCATTGTCTCTCAGAACACCAACATTGCATTGTTACTTAACTGAGGTAGCAAATACAGATAGACCAGATGCACAGTCTGACCAGAGCAACAGGCATAAACTGGATTAATTCCTAGTTACTTCACTGGTGAGAAAGGGTTTGAAACTCATTAGTTATTATGGAATGATGATTCTCCAATGTTTCCCTGCTGACTACATACAGTTTTTGTTCTTGAAGCAGAGATAACACAATCTTTAACAGTCACAGTTCTTTTAAGACTTTTTTGATTGTTTGAACCTGATTCTGTCACACTTAATTAGTTTTTCTTTCCTTTTTATCATGGAAAGAAGGACTAAAGCACTGCTGTTAGTGAGGCACCCTAAGAGGTAGGAGTGATTCCAACAGACTCCAAGAGTTCTTTGAAATCTGCCTCCAGCCTCTGTGATCTTTAATTCCTCTTTTCTCTTGCCATTTCTAGCTTCATAGACTTATTAATTTGCACTACACTCTCAACAAGCAGGCAAAAGATGCTTTGCTGTCACAGCTTTTCTCTAAAGGAAAAACTGGGTTATATGTTTCAGATCACTCAGCTATCAAAACTTTAAAAGGCAGAGGAGAGCCAGACCAGAAGTTCTGCTCCCATCAGCTTTGAGGGAGGCAGAATATTGATACTGAACACCATGTCAGGAAGAGCTGCTTGTGATAACTCACAGTTCAAAAAAACTGGTTAAAAAATCTTACAGCATTTTACACCGGCAGGTTATGACACACAGTTCCCTTCATTGTGTTTCTAGCACTGTAAAAACACCCTTTCATGCCAAATATTTCCAAGCCAGCATGCAGCAAAAACAGGGCTGTTCCACAGGGGGAAGGAGCTGAGGGTGACCACAGTGCCCTCACCAGCCTGGTGCCCCACGGTTTGATGGGCTGGGCAGAGCAGGTGCTGCCAGCAGGACCCACGGACAGTCCCACGCAAGGCAAGGGGTTCAACTCCCTTCCAGGGAGTCCAGTCTGGAGTCAGGGGCAGAGAAAGGAGTGGGAACAACACTGTGATGTTGGCTGGGAGACAAGACACCTCCAGAGTAAATCTGAGGCCCATCCCAAGAGATGGGGACAGAGACAGCCCTGGAGACAAAGTCTGAAACACGGCTCCTGAATCACTGGGCAGAAAATGTGGGGTGATGACTGGTCACAGCAACTCAGTATTGGTGCCATCAGGGCCCTGACATGGGCAGAGAAGTTTCTGCCTTGAAGAGCCTGCAGTCTAATGAAAAATGAAAAACATGGCTGGCACTGGGAGAAACACAGGCTGCAGGAAGGCTGCAGCAGCCTCTGCTTAACATCACAACTATAATGAAACTTTCCACACAGCACTCCCAAGAGTGCCGGACACGGCAGGTAAAAGGAAAAGCAACAAGTTGGACTTGACTGGGAGTTCCCACCCCTTGTCTAAACAATCTGAGATGGTGAGAAATTGAAAGTAGGAAGCTTCTGGTCAAGCTTTAGAGGAGACCGAAAGCAGGGATTAAAGAAAACTGTTTCCAGCATTCAAAGCCAGTAATTTGACTAAAAAATGAACAGAGAAAGAAAAACATGTCTGCAGGGATATGGTGGGGAAAATGAAAATGGCTTATAAACTTCTTAATGCCTGTTATCCCAAATTAAACTACTTTAAATAGTAACAATACATTCATACATATTCTAATTAAGTTTTGTGTTTCATTTAGTTTTTTTTTTAAAAGCCTTTTGCTTATCTTGGGGGAGACCTCAGATCAGTAAAAAGAGAGGGTAGACAGGGTCTAACTAAAATTAATCCAGACACCTTCATATCTTCATACTCTGAAATCACAGTTTTGTCACAACTGTCTAGATGGCAAGAAGCCAGAAGAGTCTCTGATGTGTAACATGATGTATTTCCCCCACTGTTCCTGCTGGAGCTCATCCACAGCAGTGTCCTAGAGAGAGAAAATGCTTATGGGTCCTGCAATCCAGTGGCTCTGCTGCTTTTAATAATACTAATGGGATTTAGAAGCACTACACCTGCCCAAGGGGCAAGCGAGGCTGGAACGCACAAGTTTCTGTTTCCAGTGCTTCCTACTGATTGATCTCTGACCACATGCAGATAAACTGTGAAGGGAGAGTAATTTCTGTGACTGCACAGCAGGCTCCTGACCCTCAGCTGGCAGACTGACAACAAGGAACAGCAGGCCTGTATTTCTGTAACAATCTGTAGAACAAACTGACAGCATAATTCAGGTTTAAAAGCAGCTCTGGAGGTCACCTACTCCAACCACCTGCTCATAGGGTCAGCTGTGAGGTCAGAGCAGATTGTTCAGGTTTGACAATCCTTACCTTACCCAATCAGAGTCTGACAATCTCTGAGGATGGACACTGCTCTGGGCAGCCTGTTCCACTGACCATCCTCACTGGAAAAATGTTCCCCCCGTTTCCCACCTGAACCTCCCTTGCTTCTACTTACACCTGTTGCCTCTCCTTCTCCCACACACCTCAGTGAAGATCCTAGCTCTCCAGGTGTTAGAAAGCTGCCATTCACTGCAGACCAGCCAAGGGCCCCAGATTCTCCACTGAACTCACCACAGTGTATGGACACTCTTCCCTGTACTGGGGACCAAAACTGAATGTAACAATTCAGATATGGTCTATCCAGTGCCGAGTAGAGCAAGATGATCACTTCCCTTAATCCACTGATTCTGATTCTGTTCACACATCCCAGGAGCTCTTGGCACCTTTGCTGCCAGGGCTGGCTCATGCTCAGCCTGCTGCTCACCAGGACCCCCAGGGCCACCAGTGAGTGTCCAGTCTGTAGCACTGCAAGGACTACTCTTCCCCACAGGCAGGACCTAAAATCTGTCCTTACTGAGTTTCACAAGGTTCCTGATATCCCATTCCTCCTGCCTCTCTAGGTATCTCCAAATGACAGAGATGGGGCTGTCCAACTCTTCATTGCTATCAGTGTGCTGAAAACAAAATCACTTATAATCTACTCTAAGAGACATTTTCAGTGTTACTTAAACCTAGAACTAATAAGAGACAAGCATGCTTTTTGTATTTCTTGTCATTCTTCACATCAACATTGCAAATGACTTGGAAAGAACACTGTTTTTTGGCTGTTAGCTTGTTTGTTCAGTTTCCCTACCTCCAAACAAGACACTGTTGTATTTCCTCTCTGGAGGTATCCCAGCCATCACTGCAAACCAGTCCACCCCACGTTGCAATGACAAATAGAATCCATCCTGAAAAACAGGTAACAGGGAAACAGAAGCAGGAAGACAGTTTATTTTCAAAGACTGCATCAGAGACTAGACACAACGTGAACTAGAGACAATGTTAGATGATTCCTTCCCTCCTCCTCCCGACGAGGGAAAATTTCCTCACTGATCAAAAATAACTTAAATTGTGAATGTTAACAGACAGCAGATAGTATATGTTTGGGTGGGGGAATGTCTGAATTTGAACTTTTTCAAGCCTTCAGGCCCATTACTTGCTAAATCCTGAATTAAAGAGGCATGCCCTGAATCTTTCAATTAAAAAGGCAACATGAGAAACACTCTGTCCCACTGCACATGTTTAGCCTGGGAGAACCAGAAACTTGCAGATGCAGAAGGAAAAGGCGGAGCAAAAAAAAGAATGACTCCCAAAAAGAGGAGGAGGACTTAAAAAGACAGGGTCTGGAAAAGCAGGTGGAGATCTTTGCTATTGGAAATACAATGGAAGCAGAGGAAGACCCTGGAGATCAGAGTCCTTGGTTGGGGTTAAGAGATATGGTTGTAAGAAGGACAAAGCCTGCAACTGCAGCTGGAGTGGGGTTAGAAAGGGCTGAGAGACAGAGGTGTGGGCTGCAAAAACAATTCTCCCACAACAACATGTTCATTTGACCAGTAATACCATTAACACCTGAGAAGGGTAACAATGAGCACCTGCACAGCCAGGATCCAACAGGACCTTCTGCCCTGCTCCTGGAGCAGCAGCCAGCTCCCTGCTCGGAATGGAAGTTGAGATGGAACTCCCCACTGGGGGAGGGAGCAAGTGAAATACTCAGGTGGGGTAAAAGCTCTCCTCTCTTTGGTTCTTCAGTAAACCCCAGCATGCAGATCCATTATGAACTGCCTCACCAGTGACATCAGTGTAAGACACAAAAGCACTGGTAACCACAAGGACTAGTCCCTAAGAAATACTTGAATTTTTATCAAAACAAATCTCATATTTTAATGAAAAAATAAGGGTGAAGAGTCTTATGCAGGTTGACTAATGAATTCAGTCCATGCACCATTTATATGTGCCAGGTAATTATTAATTTTCCTTCAGCTGGTTTGGTTTGCCCCACGGCAGGTGATTTTTCTTCCATTCCTCCCTCAAAATCCTAACACTTTCTGTGGGCTGACTTTCTTGTTACTTACCTCAGTCTGGCTGTAATAATCAAGGATGGAAGGAAAGAGTGGCAAGATGAGGGCAAATCCCAACAAGTCAATGAAGAGGGCCAGGAAGACAATTGTAATCACACGATTATAGTTCTGTTCCTGCTTGTCATTGCTGGGGCTGCTGCTCGTTCCTCTCTCTTGCAGGGCCATGTTTCCACTGCTCTGCTTCTAAAAAAAATTGCATTTATATCCAGTCAACAGGAAGCTTTTTGCAGGCCTTTCATAAAAGTATCTTGCAGAGTCACTTCTACTTTCTACAGACTTCACAAAAATAAGTTCTGGCTGTATTAGGCTACCTGGGAACAAGGGAACAAGAGCCTCAAGCCTCTAGTCTTGGTTATTAGCTCAGCACCAAATTCTCTCCCATCAAGAACAGGTCACAAAGGCAAAAAAACACCAAACTCTATTATAGGAGCACCTCAAATGGAACAAAACTAAGGAGCATTTTAAGTTTGTCAACACATGAGCAACACTAATATGACTTCCCTACATGTTTTCAACTCAGCATTACAGTAAAATAGGAATGAAAGGGCACCCTATTCCAAATATTTACATCCAAGTAAGTTTATTTATGCCTTCAGTGCATACTAGAAATGACCAAAACAACAACTAAAAAAAGAAAAAAAGAGGCAGACTTCCTAACTATTGCAGGAATGCAGTCTTCAAGATAAACCCCAGAGAGCAACATAAGAAACAATAGAAGAAAATTTTTAAACTTCATATTTTATTTTTTTCTCCAGATGATAGCTACCGACCTGGGGCATCAAATCATTAAGGCAGCATTTTTATTTTGCCAGAAATACCAGAACTATCAACCCTCTTTGATAATACTCCAAAACTATCTTAAAGCCCTAAACAAGGATGCAGATCATATATAGTTCAGTCTTTAACAAATAAAGGAGTTGGTCTCAGTCCCAAAAATTAACTCATTCGCAACATAAATCAAAATTAAGGAGTAATATGTAAACCATGGAACTGCAAACTTCAAATTATAAAACATACACGATATCTGAGTCATAAAAGAATCAAATTTACAGTCACCTCTGCTGCAAAAGTCCCTGAAAGTTTGTTGGACTAAGAGTAAAAAAGGAGACAGAATTTCATCCGAAGCCAATTAATACAAAAACATTCATCGACTTTGATGAGTCAGCACTAAAAACAGTGAGTAATTCTTAATATAAATTTTTCCAGACCAGATATACCATATTATATACACAAGGCACTTGCACATAGAAAACCATACTACACTAATTGAAGGCTATAACACTTTGTCATGCTCAGCAATAAATATTGTTGTGACATTTTGTTACCTATGAAGTCAGTTTAGTGGCACTGAAGCACTATTAAAGCTCAATTGCCAGGAGGTAAATAAACATGGAACAGGGGCCACCTGCAATCCATTTACTAAACTCTTGGCATAACGCTCTTAAACCAAACTCATCTGATTTAGCAGATTTATGTTCAAGACTCTTTTATTTAAAATGGCAAATCATCACTGCTACAAATATTTAGCATTATTTGCTTACCCAAATGATAAAAGAGCACATGGAGCCAAAATAACCATTCCTTTAAGCAAATACTCTCTGGCCCTAGGCCTATCCAGCCAACAGCTGAGGGATGGGTTCACTGAGGCACACTGTATCTTGGTTTTCCTCACAATTTGTTTAGTCACCCACTGAATTGTATGACCAAGCTGAACTTTATTCCAGGGTTATTTACAAAGATAACATCCTTCACACCTTTCCCTCAGAAATATTTCTGCCAGCGCGCAGCTCGAACCCATCGATGCTTGTGCTGACCTTTCCCTCTGCTCCAGTTTTGGCTGCGTGGTTGCAACTTCCCTTACGCAATATTCCAAGGTACTGCACGTTTCTGCCTTTGTGCTCCATCGGTTTTGTTGCTCAAACCTCTCCATAATTTTTGCTAGGCAGGAAACCACACAACATTTTACAGGCCCTTGGCATCCCGACAGCAAAAACAGAACACTTCACGGCGACATCTGCCTCGTGTGAGGCGCGCAGGGCGGGGGAGGGCTCTGGGTTGGGGGAGCTGTTCCAGGCACACGTGAATCCCTCACAGCCGCCGGCTCTCCCCAGCCCTTCCCTCGGCATTCCCCGCCCGTGTCTCGTCGCTTCTGTCCCCGTCCTCAGGGCCGGGGCTTGGTGCCGTGGCTCCCAGGAAGGGATGAGCACCAAATCCGGCCCTGCCCGAAGTGAGATTTGTTATCTGCCAGCAGCCAGAATTTCATCCTTCGGCGGTTTTCTTACCTCACCTTATCCCCTTGTAAAATTTCCCGGGCCCGGCTTCACCTGCTCAGCCCCCCGGGGGCTCCTCAGCCTCCGTCCCACAGCCCCGGCTCAGGTCAGGGCAGGCGCTCGGCCGGGCACGGAGACACCGCAGCTCCCCAGGGCAGGGAAGGGGCGGCCCGGCAGAGATCGGGCAGAGAACGCGGGACGCCCGGGGAGCCGCGCCCGGCCCGGCCCTGCCCCGCCGCTCTCACCGCCCATCCGGCCCGGGCACCTACCGCTGCTCCGGGCTGTGCGGGCGGCCCCCGCCTGCCAAAAGCCTCCCCGGGGATGCTGCGGGCGGCGGCTCCTCCCCGGCCCTCCGCGGCGCCCCGGCCGCCTTCCTGTTCCGGCGGGGATGGAGCCGCTCCCGGCCCGCGCCCAGGACGGACCCGACCCGCCCCGGAGCGGCTCCGGGAGCGCGGCGGGGCTGGAGCCCGGACCCAGCGCGGCGCCGCGGTACCGAAATGAACCGCGAACCTCGCACCGCAGCCCTGCCTTCGGCCCTGAAGACAGGTCTCGAAACACTCGTTCCAAGGAGAGCGCGTCTCGTTTATTGCTACAGCAGCAGTTCGCTGCGGCGTTGATAAGGGCTATCTGACAAAGAGAAGAAGGTAGTTGCAAAAGATGTAACTCCGTTCCCAAACCAAACTTCTCCCTCAACACTAAGTTTTTTAGCCTGGAGAACATGAATAGCTGTGGTATTGTAAGCTGCACCGAGCACTTTTCCATTATCCAGGCGTGTCTGGTATCCAACTGGCTAATTAAAAGTGGGAGGATGTGGTTACAAGTGGACGTATGCAGATCCATCACCACAGTCTTAAACAGGTAAGAATCTGCCAGCAAAAGGTATAAAGCAAACGAACACAGGCATTAAAAAGACTTCTGATTCGCTCGAAGGCAATGCAGTTTGGAGGAATGTGGTTATCAGCACTTGGACACAGACCTTCTACGTGACATCTCAGGGATTGCCAGCTGATTAGACTTGGAGGAGTTTATGTAAGCATAATATCAGGATTAACATGCCAGTTAGATCAAATAGTTATCTAACTGGCTAACTCAAACAGTGAGCTGCTAATCTCATGTATACCTGAGAATTTTATGTACTTGGTTTGATGTGAGAAGTATGGTAGATCCATAGTCAGAAACCTGAATGACCACACAATTGCAGTCCATTCCAAGGCAAAATTCTTTTTTAGTGCTCTACACTAAGTAAGAATAATCCTTTAATATCTGAAATATATATATATATATATATATATATATATATATATATATATATGTATGTATGTATTTTTCTGGTTACATACCACTGTATATAACTGATCAGGGACCATCTGAATTCAGATATATTAAAAAAAAACCCATTGAGACACCAAATAAATCAGCTCTTCCTGTTGTTAATTGTACTGGCCTAAAGCTTTTGCAGATCACTGAGCCCAGCTGTGTTACTGCAGTCAACCATGTCATACAATCCTGCATGTAAATACATTACACTGTTCCTAGAACTAGACAGGTCATTACTCACTCCTTTCCAGTCTAAAATCTTGCACATCTGACAGATAATAACTTAAATTTGGTTCCTAGAATACATTTATTAACATTGGCCTTTCTCTTATATCAGTCTTGTTTTTTTACTGAAGTAACACCTCATTTACTCTTTTACTTCCCTGCTCTATTGCCAAAAAGCAGTGTTAGCCCTAATGTCAATATTTTGAAGTATTTAATGCCATACAGCATCTTCATCATTTTTTAGACTCAGAGTTCAGACTGAATGAAAGATTTTAGTTTTCCACTCCACACCTAATTTACTGAAGAAGAAAAAACCCAACCCCAACCTTTCCCCAAACCAAACCCTTACAAAAACCAGTCTTTTAACTAAGACTGCACAGCCAATATATTTAGGACTGAAATATACCTGTTTAGCTTAGGAGACATACCTGGAATACCACAAGAATCACATTCACAGAATGCTTTGACCCCCTGAATATGTAACACCTCACAGTCTCAGAGTGATGATAAAGCTGCCAAATGTTCTGTCAGAGCTTGTTTGACTTTTCCAAATGCCTAGAAGGCCCATGAAGAGGAAAGAAATCCCACCAGTTCCTGTGGCTGACACCAACCTCAGCCCAGCAGCCAAAGTGCCCTCACTCAGCAGAAAGCTGGTGGTCAGAGGGGAAGCCTGACACAGAGCAGGGACACACCGTGGTGACTTCTGCAAGGCACAGCTGAGAATATCAACTGCTTACCAGCTTCCAGCTGACAACCAAAAGACCAAACTCCTGAGGAAGCTTTTCATGCTGTCATAAAAAAGGTAATTTATGCAGTTTCTAGCTGAACAGTTTTGTTCTCACTCTATTCTTTACAATATTCATATTCAAGGTAGCTATTCTCTGGGACAGCTGATGTTGATAGATAAGCTACCTGAAACTAAAGGCAAAATGGCAATTTTCCTTTTTTATGTGTCATGACTTGATTCTAGTTACAGAATAGTTTATTTTTTGGCTAATTAAATACAGATTTACAATTGATGTGTCAAAAGGCCTGTTATGACAAGTCCTGGGTTAAAAGAAACAGAGAGACAAGACAGTGCCTCGTAAGCTGATGGTGTTCAAGAAGCTCTAAGAGAAAGGGTCTGCCAGCACCCAAACATGTTCAAACCCTTTGTAGTCCAAATGACCAGACCTTCCAGCACATCAGAGCAGCAGCACTTCCCAGCTGCTGTGGTACTGAGCAACGGCAAAACTGTCACACCAGAGTGACTATTGAGCTAGGATTATGTAGTCTTGTTCTCCTGCTCAGGTAAAATACTGTATGTTAAGCATCACAGTTAGTCCCAGGTTTGCAATATTAAATCTGACTTTAAAAACTGACAGTATAATTTGTAAAAGCGCATAGAGTGATTCTCATTCAACAAGATTTCAAACAGAACTCTACTTTCACTCTGACATTCCAAAACAGTTGAGTAAGTCTATCAGCTGAGGTTTCCTCATCCTTCCTTTTTGTTCATCAGCATCACAAGATAGTTCTGTTCATTCTCTTGTCCCAGAAAATGTCCTGTCCCACAAACATTATCACTGTGTCTCTACCCTCTTTCTTGACTTCCCCTATTGAGGAATAAAAAGCAGCTACAAGTGGTATCAAAAATCACAATCAAAGTGCCTCTGTCAGCCTCTCTGTGATTCTAACACCCTACTGGACAAAACTTCTGAAGCTACTCCTAAAGTCAGATAAATAAATAATAGTACTTTTTAACAGTTTATTTCTGCTGTATAGACTCTAACTAAAGCTCCAAGCTGAAGGTACTGATTTATAGCATAAAACAGGAAATTAGCTCCTTCCTCATTACTCCACTCTTAAGTTCTTGACTTGCAAAGATTTTTTTTAAAGAAAGAAATTCATACTTTGCCAAATAGAAATAAAACAGAAGGTATACTAATTTTCTGAGATTCCTTTCAGGTTTCAGAAGATAACTTTTCCAAAATCAGCAAAGCCAACTGAAAATTATTTTTAAAGTGTGAGTGGATTTCAAACATAGGAATCTTACTAATTTTTGACTGAGACAAGTATCTTCCCCACATGAACTTAGCAACTTGCCTATTTTAACACTTAATAGAAATGCTTTTGCAAGCCAAAAAAAGTGAATTATAATCACATATTACTTGCATTACTAGTTACACTGACAGTTAAAAGCCTTTTCCTTCAATAAAGTGCTTTTCTCTTTTAAGGAACAAGACTTGCCTAACTAAGACTGTTTTATCATTAGAGACTAAATGTAAAGGCTGTGTTTCAACTCACCCCTTCCTAGTTTTAGTCCTGCTTCCATTACAAGTTTAATTTGAAAAAAAAGCCCTCAAACCAACCAACCATGACAAAAAAACCCCAACCAAAAAACCCACATCCCAAAAAAAAAAAAAACCCCAGAAAGCAAACATCAAACCAAAAACCCCAGAAAACAGAACAAAGAAAACATTCTAAGCCAGTACAAAACGGCCAAGCCTGTTAAATCAGATTAACTGACAGCATGTAAGTTTTTCATGAACAGTAGGTAGAGCATTACAATGTCTCAGGTACCCATTGGCCAAAACACAGATCAGATCTAGGAACAGCATTTGAAAATGGAGGGAACTTTGGGGCCATTAGTTCATTCTTAACACAGGTCTTATTTTATAGTTTGTCTTTTAGATTGAAATTGAAAAGTTAATATAAAAGGGAATTTTATTTTCCTAACAGTTTTCCATGGAAACATTACACATTTGTTGAATGTGTAACAACTATCACTGTATTTACCAAAAATTAAGTGAATACCTGACCAGTAAACCTAGTTCAGATTAGCACCCATCAGTAACTGTGATGCTTTTTGTCCCATTGCAATGTTTCTTTGCAAATACACTATAAAAAGAAAACATTAGAAGTATTTGCTGGCTCTGTTTAAAGAGCAGATGTTTTTCAAAGTAATGCTGGGCAGTTATCAGTCATTAGACATAGATGATCAATTAAGTGGAAGAAAGTTAAAGATATCACTGTTCCCTTCAGTCAGACAGTTTTGAATACAATGTGGAATTGCAATTAATCACCCTACATTA
This sequence comes from Onychostruthus taczanowskii, assembly GCF_017590055.1. NCBI lineage: Eukaryota > Metazoa > Chordata > Aves > Passeriformes > Passeridae > Onychostruthus > Onychostruthus taczanowskii. The sequence goes on along the minus strand of NW_024499239.1, from coordinate 21,271,577 downwards.
TTAGAGAACTTCAGAGCTGTGCTCAATTCAAAACTCACTGAAAAGATGAATGGATGTACAGCTTTAACTGGGACTTCTACTTAAGAGTTGATACCATCACTCAATACACAATTTAGCATGACCTGATGCTACAGACTAATTAAAATGTTACTGTTTAAATTATATTATCATTATGAGAGCTGCCTGCAACTATTCAACATTAAAAAAAGATCATACAATGTCCTGCCAGGACCATTCCCATGAGTCATACCACATGTCCAAGAATTTCTTGAACTCTGTCAGAACTATTCAACATTAAAAAAAGATCATAGAATGAACTCTGTCAGGCTTGGTGCTGCAACCACTTCCTAGAGATGTTTCAGTTCAACCTTTTCCTAATATCCAAATTACCCCTGACACAACTTCAGGCCATTCCCTGAATCCTGTCACTGTCAACACAGAGAAGTGGTGTCAGAAGAGAAGTGCCTGCTTCTCCCCTTCCCTTCACAAGGAAGTTGTAACTGCAGCGGGGTCTCTCCTTGTTCTCCTCCAGGCTGAACAGACCAATGGCCCTCAGCACTCCTCACACGGCTTCCCCTCAATGTCCTTCACCACCTTTGTTCACTCTCTTGTAGCTTTTATATCCTGCACTGGAGGTGAGGCCGCCCCAGCCCCGAGCAGAGCGGGACAATCCCTCCCTTGCCCGGCTGGCCGTGCTGTCCCTGCTGTCCCCAGGACAGGGATGTCCCTCCTGGCTGCCAGGGCACTGCTGGCTCAGGCTCAACTTTCCACAGCCCAGGAGCCCCAGGTCCCTTTCCCTGGCACTGCTCCACAGCCCCTCATTCCCCAGTCTGCCCGTACATCCAGGGTTGCCCCATCCCAGGTGCAGAATCCGGCAGTTGCCCCTGTTGAACTTCACATGGTTGGTGAATGTCAAAATCTCCCTGCAGGGCCTCTACCTCTGAGGGAGTCAGCAGCTCCTCAGCAGCTCCTCTCAATTCAGTCTCTTCAGCAAAACTACTCAGTGTAGCTTCGAGTCCTGTGTCCAAGTCGTTGATGAAGCTGTTGAAGAGAACTGGCCCTGAAATGGAACCTCACTACTGACCTGTCACCAGCTTGAAATAACAGAAGGTTTCTGACGTAGAATTTTTGTGTGTGTTTGTGTAGTTCAAGTTAGGTGTGTGTGATCAGGTTTTACATTTAGAATTCTGATTATTTGTCCAAATGTTTTCATTAAAAAAAACCAGAAGCATGCTACATACAAAAGTGTTATTTTTATTTTCCTTATGAAAAGTTGTGGATTTTCCCAATAAGCAGGTTCATTTTTTCAAACAGATCCAATGATGTTTTTTCCTCAAAAGGAACGCATCCAAAAAATGCAATTAAAATCTGTTGAAAAGCCATGATTGGGTGTTTTATATGGTAGTAAGCTTCCTGCTGTAGGCAGTCCCAATTAATTCTGCCATTTTTTCCTTTTCATTGCTTTCCATTCACCTTCCTGTGTAGCAAGGCTACCAAGAAGCTCTTTCACTTTTCTTTTTCTGGCTGCATCTCTGTAAAACAAACAACATATAAAATATTTCAGAAAGATTATATTAGGGAAAATAAGTATACTTAGAGAATAATTATTAATTAATAAAAAGCCCCACAATTCTTTAATTTCACCAACACACCATTTAAATAAAAACATTTTGTATCCTCCTAAACTAGAGAAATGAAACCACAAAGTTGAAAACACTTTAAATGATCTCTATTGAAAATGTCTGGATTTCCTCAAATTGTCCCATTTTATTGAAGTTTAGTATGGTTGATCATTTATGTCAGTCTTGGGACACAGCAAAGAAATGAACACATGGCAGGACAACCCTCAAAGTGGTGCTGAAGCAAAGGCTACGTTACCTCTCCATGATTTCTGACAGCTGCATTCTAGCCAGGTATTGGTTATCTTTCCGAATCTCACGAATGGCTCCTTTAAGTTCACGTTTATGCCTCTGGATCAGCTGCTTCCTTTCTTGCTCCTTCTTGCTGCCTGCCTGCTTTTTTCCAAACTCTAAGCTGAAATAAGAATGTATGTGTAAGCACAGAACACCTTAAACCCACAACTTTTTCATATTTATCAGGAGAGGTTTTGTGTGAAAACTATCTCAGTATTTTAATTCCTGCATATTATATGGATAAGTTGCAAAATAAGAACATACTGGAAAAACACTCACCAGACCTTCTAACTGCACTTCATCATCATGCCAATGACCACACTTCTATTCCCCATATGCAGCCTGCACTTTGAACAGACTAAAAATCTAGACTAGAAGAATGGAAGACATTTGGAGAAAGATGGAACCTCCCCATACATCTTAAATTTTTTCAGACCTTCTCAGCAGATGCATTTTACAGAAGAAGCCTGATCAATTACTTGGGGATAAGTGTGTATGGCAGAACAAAGCTGTCCTCTTCAATTATTAGAATAAATAAAATAGACACTTTGTGCCCCTGTAGATAACCAATATGGTTAAATAAATCAGCAGCCAATATGAAGCAGATTTCCTGAATCAGAAAACTGTTTTATTATCCACAAAACTAAATTAGTGTTTTTCACCATCCATCTTTTACCATCACCTATTTCATATACATTATGAACTACTCACTCTTATTCTTCTGACCTCTGTGCCTGACAGAGCATTCAGTAAAGCACCTGACCAGATAGTAACAATCTAATAATCTTGAAATTTGTTAATTTAAAATTCGTTATATAGGCAAGAGTTGACTATTAGTGCTATTTTTCCTATAAGATAATTGTTCTTAAAATTACTTTCCTTTTTTTAGTTTCCCTCCCTACCACACAAGTAGATGGCCCCTTTAGAATTATACACAAAATGTGCAGAAAACCAGTTGTTTTGTGTCTTGCTTTCCAAATCCATTCTAGCTTGCTACAGACCTTAAGGTTTAAATGCACCTTTCCTTTGCATCCAGGGTTCTTTACTTACACTTTCACAATTTTAGGAGTATACTGTTTCAATGGCACTGGCTTCTTTTTCTCACATATCAGTGGGGTATAGTGTTTTTCTTTGTTCTCCAGCTCTTTCAGAGCACTATGATACCATTCCTGAAAATGCAGAACAAATTACCATTGTAAAAGCATATCAAAGCTACCATAAATCAAAAGCTATTGTAAATTCAATCAACAGTAATGCTCTCCCCATGATTTTTTTTCCCTGGGTTAAGTCACAGCTACTCAATAGGACACTGCTAACACTGACATGCTGTAATCCAAGTTGGATAATTCTTAAAAGCCTTTGGAAGTCGATTAAAATTGTATCATGAACAGTCTGTGGGCAGTTTCACCTAACAGAGGAAGAAGCAAGACTAAAGGCAGTTTAACTCAGACTCTTCCTTTATGGTAATTTTAACAATGACTGGTTTTTTTTAAATTTTTTTGGCAAAAGCAAGCCATTTGACTTCATCTGAGTAATAAAACTTTGTTCTCTAAGGACATTTTACAATGCTTCTTTGAGGAAAAGATTATTTTGCTACATTCAGAAGAGACAGATTAAAAATCTGAATCTCATTTCTAGAAAATAAGCAACTGCCCTAGGTAAGGTACTGACCAGGGATACTTATGTTCATTTTACCTATACAGTTATAAGTTTTACCTCCCCAGTTTGGTACATGTATTATTTTACCAAGGTCTTACAGATTCACTACAAAAGTACAAGAGCAACCAGATGCCCATATTACTCTTATAAATTATGTTACTCATGGAATGCTACATTATTACAAGCCAAGTGCTGTTCTCTTCATTTAGACAGGCAAGACAACATATACAATGGAAAAATACCTTTTCTAAATATTCTCTGTTCCTTTATTTTTTCCACAGGAATACCAAAATGCCTGAACATTGAAAAAATTAATGCTTATACTTTTTTTTTTTTTTTTTAATGCACAGATGAAGATCACAGAATTTATTAATAAAACCAACATATTGATTATTTAAATCCTGAGGAATACATACCTGCATTTTTTCAGGATATTCATTTACTGGCATATGTTGTGTAAGCAGTATTCTGACAGGATGCATTATTTCATGGAATGATGGTAAAGATTCATACAGAGCTGCACATTTTTTAATAAGATCAAAACACAGGGCTAGACATGATAACCTGTTAATGCATAAAAATTAACAATTTCAGACGCAAAAAGTGCAGTGGATTTTGAAATAAAATCAATTGAATTAATTAAATTTGGACTGTTAGCAGAATCCATTAAGATTGTTTGGTAGAACCAGTTACAACTAGAAATAGTTGTTAATTCAGACTAAAAATTTCTCTCTTCTAAGCAAATACCAAAATAATTCCATCAACAACAAATCTTTATGTCAGTGCACTGAACACAGCAGAATATCCACTACTCTTGTTTTTACTTCTAAAGAGCACTGTCACTGACATGACACAACAGATGACCTGGTATTTTTTCTGTTCTACACTTCTTACATACCTGGTATGATTTATCTCTGTTCTGCTGGTTTCCTTTAATCTAGTTAAAATACTCAATGGCACGTTTTGCTTCTCCCAACTCTTCAAATCCTCCTTATCACACACCAATAGCAATTCTAGATTTTTCCCCACTGGTGTAAATGGATGCACTACAGTATAACCTAAAAAACCAAGAACAACACTCATTAAACAAGGTCACTTCTATGCATTCTTTCTGAAGAAAAACAGCTGACTCATTTTACATTTTTAATTGTACTACCTTTAAAATAACTTCTATCTGTATTATATTTTTCTAAAACAATGGAAAACACTGGAGCATGGGGACATGGGTCAGTGCTCTAGTCACACTGTGCAAGTCACAGAACCCAAAGGTAGATTCTCAGGAGAATCAAATACTGTCCACTGTAGAAGGTCAGGCTGGAGACCAAGGAACCTGAATGTGCCCAGCTCCCTGGGACCTTAGGAATCTGAGGGTCCTGAGGGATCTCACAAGATAAAGCTCCTAAACCACTTTCATATTTGAAAAGCTGTAGTTCCCAGTGACTGGAAAAAGGGAAAAACAATCCTCATTTTTAAAAAGGGGAAAGAGAAGAGATTCAGGAAGCTACAAGTTGATCAGCTTCACCTCCATGCCTAGCAAGATTGTGGAGCAGGTCCTGCTGGAAACCACGACAAAACACATGCAAAACACAGAGGTGCTCAGTGACAGGCAACATGGCTTCATTAAGGGCAAATTGTGCCTGACAGGTTTGGTGGCCTTCTGTGACAGGAGTACAGTGTTGATGGGTAAGGAAAGAGCAACCGATATAATCTACCCAGATTTGTACAAAGCATTTGAGACTGTCCTGAACAACATCCTGGTCTCTAAACTGGAGAGGCATGGATTTGGCAGGTGTATGACTCAGCAGATAAGCAATTATCTGGATGGTGGATCACAATTGTGGCCATTGGCTCCGTGTATGGATGGACATCCATATGATGTGGGTCCATCAGGGGTTCTATCCTCGGACCAGTGTTACTGAACATCTTGGCTGGGGACACAGACAGTGGGATTGAGTGCATCCTCAGCAAGCCTGCAGGTGACACCAGGGTGAGTCATGTGCTTGATATGCTACAGGAAGGGGATGCCACCCAGAGGGACCCTGACAGGCTTCAGAGGTGGGACCATGTGAACCTCATGCAGTTCAGTAAGACAAACTGTGGGGTCCTGCATGTGAGTTGGGGCAATCCTACATGTGGATACAGACTGAGCAATATGAGTGGATTAAGAGCAGTTTTGCAGAGAACTCAGGATATTGGTGGATAAGAACCTGAATTCTGAGCTGACAATGTGCCCTTGCAGCCCAGAAAGCATCCTGGGCTGCAACAAAAGCTCAGCAAATCAAGGAAGGGGAATCTTCTCCTCTACTTCACTGTCATGAGATTCCACTTGAAGGAATGTGTTCAGCTCTGAGGTCCCCAGAGAAGAACACAGACCTGGCTCAAGAGCATCCAGAGGAAGGTCATGAAGATGACCAGAGCACTTCCCATTTGAGGGAGCTGGGCTGTTCAGCCTAAAGAAGAGAAGGCCCTAAGGAGACCTTACAGCAACCTTCCAGCATTTACATGAGGCCTACAGGAAAGATGGGGAGGAACTCTGATATTTATCAGGAAGTGTAGTGCTAAGATGAGAGGTAACAGTTTTAAACTGACAGAGGGCAGATTTACACTAGATAAAAAGAAGAAACTCTTCACTATGAGAGTGGTGAGACACTGGACTACAGGCTACCCAGAGAAGTTGTGGGTGCCCTAGCCCTGGAAGTGTTCAAGACCAGGTTCGATAAGGCTTTGAGCAACCTGGTCTAGTGAAGGTCTAGTGAAGGGGGGCTAGATGGTCTTTGAGGTCCCTTTCAACTCAAACCATTCGGTGATTCTTTGATTCATTCTGTGGATGGGGAAAGTTAAGACATGTAGCTTCATGTTTGCCCTGTGGGAAACAGGATGCACAGTGAAACTGCAGGTTTGGTCCAGGATGGAGGACTGGATATGGTTAAGAGGACAGGGCAGGTACAGGACTTTTCCCATGGGGTCACAAGCAGAAGGCTTTGGCCAGAACGTGGCCATGAGGCACAGTGAGCTGGAGCAGGGAGAACCCACAGCTGCAGCCAGAGCCTCTCCTGTGAGCCCTCAGCAGGGGCCCTCGGACACACTGTAAAGTCCTCTCCCACTCCAGCTGAGGGGTTTAACACAGGAGGAGCATGGGACACAGGATATATACTGGAGCAGGGCATATGGAAAACATGAAGGAATCCCTATGCACAGAGCACAAGCTGATCTGTGAAACTACTTATACAGCAAAATTAAAGAAGCATCTGAGGAATTTCTTGGCTAAGGGACAAAATAATCTGCATTCGCTGTGCTGGACCTAGGGGGTCTTTCTCCCCTCTTTGTTTTCCTCATGTCCTGCAAGCTTGCAGTGGAATTGACTTCAAAACTTTTTCAAACTTTAAGGTCAGATTATTTACATGCTTTACACCTTGTACATGGCTCTTCACAGACAGGCCACAAGACAGTATATTTAAATGAAGGTTTTTAGGGTTTGAGACCCAAAGTTGTAAGAGATCATGACACACACAAGATTATGCAAGATCAGGAACTAAGATATGTGAGTTTTATTATCTGCTTTACTTGTGAGAGGATAGCAGATTTCATTAACAATTCAATTAGCTAAAGCTATCAACCATGACAACTCCTTCCCACTCCCTCCACCTACAGCTTTTCTTTTTTAAGGTAATAGTCTTTACTCTAAATCAGACTGTATTTCAGTCTCTTATGAAGCTGCATTCCATATGTCTTTCTCATGTGAGAAATTTATGGATCAAGATAATAAAATTGAAGCATTAAGAGTTTATTTGCTGACTCTAATGTCAAAATTGAACCCTGAGAATTCTTTTGGTGTGATGGTGCATCAACATTCCAGAGAGCTGCATGTCTGCTTATTTTAAAATATTCTCTGTTGATAGCTTAACCATCACAACTACCAGAACAACTTCCACCATGAATATTTAAAACCACAATTGGATACTTTGGGAACTTCAGAACATCAACACTGACTGGAAAGTTCTCAAAGAGAACACTGGGCCTCTTATGTATCTTTTATTGAGCTTTTCCTTACAGCTAACAGAAACCAACACCATGCGAATTTAACTAGTGCACAGTCATTAACAGAAATACAAAGAAATATTTTAAACAAAGTAACAATTGATCAATGATTACCACTAAATTTTTTTCACGTTTCTTATCTCATTTTGCAGAACCCTGTGTTTTAACTTTACCAAAAACCTCTGTAGATGAAATATTCCTAATATACACAAAGGAGAGAATACTTTTAGTACTACGTAACCCACCCACTCCATAACCTCTTCCCACCTCCTTCTAAGGGTTCAGCTGTTGGTGTTCTGAGAATCCAGGGCTTAGCTCTGATGCAGCCCAGCTGTGTAACCTTGGCTCACACTTCAGAGCAAACTGCTAAGCTGTGAGAAGCAGCAAGGGAAAGGTCTGTGGAGTACATCCATGCCAGATAACAAAGGTGAAACTGCAGTGATAGGTTTGTTGAGAAAAGGCATCAGTAGTAGCTCAAAAATTCAAAATGGGGAAAAAAAAAAAAAAGGCAGCATGGAAAGGCAAAAAAGCCCTGAAGGGAAATGAAGGGAGCTGCCTACTGAAGTACTGGAATACTGACAGAAGCTAAACCTTCCTCACCAGACTGATGACTATTTAGAGAACAGACTCTTAAGGATCTTATCAAGAGAGATAAGCATACTAATACATAGTGTGTAGTTCATTAAATCCCAAATATCTTGTGAGTTTATCAAATAATTCCAATTTTCACTTGGTAATATCCTGCCTGCAGAGTCTCCACCGGCATACTGTGCCCAGACAAAAATATTAACACATGAATTAGTTACTGTGCTCTGACAGAACTCCTCAAAAGTAAATTATTGTCCCTGAACAGGTCAACAAAAAGAGCCCCAGAACCAGAACAACTTTAAAGACAGAAACTAATAAAAGAAAAAAAAAACTGAAGAGAGACTGGCAAAATAAAAAAAAAATTGCTAACACAGGGATCACACTGAAAAGAATTTTGTTATCCCTGTTGTCTGTGCAAATTGTTACGTTTACACACTTATTTTACTAATCCTGCTTGTGGAGATAGCTGCCCTCTATTGCACTATACAAATCCATGTCAAATAAAGAAAACCATCAGCTTTGTGACATACACCTCTCTTTTAGCTCTCATTTATGTGATGCAGCTATTAGGTGAAGATTAAGGGTATCTGCAGCATGAGCTGCTGCCTCACTGTGAACTTGCAGGGTACTCATCAGGAATCCATTAGGAACTCTGAATTTCAGAACACAGTCCAATCACACAGTCTGTTTAGAACAACAACATTGCAAAAATACTGCACTGTGGCCAACATGAGTTCATTTCCTTTAATAACTTCAGTCCTTTCCTTCCTGCCAACAACACGAGAGGATCTAGCTCATGACAAGATGCCCAAGAATCAAGGTTGTGTTTGGCTGAACTTGCAGATGATTTTGGGCTTTTGTTCAAAACCAATGAAATCAGTGTGAAATACTCATATTTAAAACATTTAAAAGATGAACCCCAATACTAAAATGGACTCTAAACAAAGTACTCATTTACTCTAAACAAACTCACCCTGGGCCTGGTTTTTGGGTAGAGAGATGTGAAGTACTCCAAGAAGGAAATTGATGAGTTCTGGTACAAATCTTCTGGAGAGAGATACATATTCCAGGAACAAACAGCATATAAATAACCCTTTAATAACATCTTGCAATGTTGTAATGCGACACTAAAAGAAATAAAAAGAGCATAATATTCCTAATTAAAAGTCTATACATAACAAATACAGAATCTCCCAAAAAGATTAATTATTAACTACATTGTAAGCATTTGAAGTATGTAAAATTACAGCCTTTGATCTTTGATGAGAACCACACTGGCTTTCCCTATTCCTCAGCTGAAGAGTATCTGCAAAACTGAGTAACAGGTTTATCAGAACTCATTTAGCCACTAGAAGGTGCTAAACCACAAACAATAAATCCTTCAGAAATTAGTGAAATAGAAGGCTCTGAGTAACTTGGCAGCAATTGAGCAATTAGCTCAAGACTTTTGAAACATATAAACAGGATATTAGGATAGAAAGATAAGGACATGTTTTAACTCAATGCACTGCATTAGGTACATTTTCAAGGAAAACAAATACTGCCAATTTTTAAGTAAATAACCTCTCAAGTATGAAGAAATGCAATATATGGAGAAGAAACCACTAATGAATGACTTCAGATTGTACTCAGTCTGTTCTATTAGTCCCATGTAATTTACCATAGAAGGAATTACTTTGTGACAGCTTGAAAAACTGAAGAGAGATGGTTTTGTGAGTTGGACTACAGCCTGCAAGGATGTTTTCCTCTTCACCCTTTCTTCCAGTTACTATCTGTGGCTATACCAAGCAGAAAGCTGCCTTTGCAAGTACATTTCCACTATATAAATTAATACTAACATATATATTTGGAGTCTGAGGAAGAAATAATATATGTATAATATAACCCTGAGGTGAAACATTACAGACATACCTTAGTAAGTAGCTGACTCATGTACATAAAAGCAGGTGTTACAACTGGGTGCCAGAAGTCAGAAGTTGGAAACAGCAGAGACACAATTTTCAAATAAATAAGCTGATTGCACATAAAACAGAGTAAGGCAAAATATAGTTAAGACATTATTCCCAGGATCTTGACTTTATACATATGTAACTTTTGAATGAATAACTGCCACACAGCAGTCAAAAATACTACAATATACATAATTTTGAGAAATCTGGCATGATATACATGACTCATTTATTGAGATAACTGCTGAAGCTAGATGAGAAGAAGGAATATCCATTACAAGACATCCATTATAGTTCTAATATTGGATTGAGGCAGGTGAAAGAACAACTAAGAAGGAACTCTGCCTCCCAGCCCCATTTACTCCATGAGAGCCCCATCTGATCCCCCTCAGCTCACCACAGTCACATACTCTCACACCAAACACAGGAGCACGTGGCCTCACAGCACCTGTGGCACCTTTCAACCACTCCTCAACACAGACAATGAAGTAACCAGAACCCTCAGGCACGGGCACACATCAACAAACAGTTGCAGCCAAAAGAACTAAGCAGTAATTAGGTACACTTTTATTGAAGGGGACTTCAGTGACCAGTCAAGATCATATGGAAATTAAACATCATCTGCAAGGTAATTATGAACATTATTTAAGTGGATATTTGCACAGTAAAGCAGATGGAAGTAGTTTCATTGCTTCCTCTCTGTTCCTCCTTGATTGTGAAAAAAATACTCTCCTGAAGTGTTTTGGTTACTAAATACTCAGAATTGCAGGCTAAGATAAAATGAAAAGCCTACTAAATTTGGTTACTAAATACTCAGAATTGCAGGCTAAGATAACAGTAGGCATATGAAAAGCCTACTAAGACAGCTGATCTATGGAATGTTCATTCAAACAAGTGCTTTGAGAATACAAAGTGATATAATTCCACCTTAAAAGATAATGATGGCCTGCAACCTGGCAAAGTCCAGTGAAGGGAATGAAAGCCAGAAGTGCGACTGGTATTTTAAGGATGACAGTGACAAATCAAAAATAAAGTTAAAAGCTCTCAATAATACATTTCCTGCAAAATCCAAATATCCTGAATAAAGACTCTTCAAAACAACTCAATATATCTTCCAAGCTGTAAGAACCAAGGCTTCAGTCCATTTTCCTTCAACAGTCTAATTATTCCATTAGGCAGCAGCAATTCATCAAGCTGACAGAAAACAAGTAGCTCTCTCTTAATTAGATTTATGCTTTGTCTTTGAAACTTTACAATTTAAAAAGATTCATTTTCCTATGCTCCCTTTTTGAATTCTCCAACAGCCATTTACTTAGACACTGTAAAAGGAATCTGTTCACATTTTACATGGCAAGTGAAAATGGGCTATTACCAATACAACAAGGAAAGAAATTCTAAGTCACTAGTTTAGCCATTATCATATATAAAGTACTAAGAAATGTTATGGCAAGTGAAAATGGGCTATTACCAATACAACAAGGAAAGAAATTCTTTCTAAGTCACTAGTTTGGCCATTATAATACATAAAGTACTAAGAAATGTTGTAATTTTATATCCATAATAATATTCTCTTAGTTTGTTTTTTGTTTTGGTTGGGTGTTTCTTGTTTTTGTCTTGTTTTTGTTTTTTTTAACCCAAGAGATACTGCAGAGATATCACACTTCTATGGAGCACGTTTTTTAAACATTTGTACTTATACAATTAAAGAAGTCAAAATGCAAGTGATAACATAATTTCTTCCTAAAACTACCAATTTAAGTTTCATCTGGAAAACAAACAGTGTTCTGCTATGAAGACTGAAGAGACAATTTTAAGATCTCTTCCCCTTATTAATTCCAGTCACACTTCTGTTCTGAAGAATGTGTGTGTATTATTTGTTTACTTCCTAGGGGTGGGGATTTTTTGTTGTTGTGGAGGTTTTTGTTGCAACTGATCTCCAGAAAAGGCAATTTAAAATATTGAAAAGCCTGGAACATCATAGATGCTGATAATTCACTACATAATGTCATTCTGCACTTACTACCATTCTGCACTAATGCAAAGGGATTATCCCAGCAATATGGATTTGTTACCGTGTCTAAACCTGGAAACGCTGCACGGCCTTTGACTTCAATTACTTCTTCCAGATCGTGTGCAGCATCTCGAAGGATAAACTTGACACTGTCACTGGCTGCCTCAGGAAACATCTGGCAAAGATTGTACAATGGCCTATTAACAAGAAATTTAAGTCATAATCAAGTTACACTACTGATGTTAATAAAAAATTGATTTTTAAGCACCCATAGGAAGGTTTCATGTATTCCATCTATATTGTAACAATAACAAATTGCCTGCAACAAATGTTCCTTTTTTAGAATATAAATTATTACTGTAATACTTTAGTTTACAGAGACATGTACTTTTTATTCGACCTTCTCAGAATCCCGCAGTTGTAGGTTTCTAAATCTTAGATGAAAAATAATTTAAAACTTTAAAATACGCTCCTAAATCATTTGCTATGGTTATGACATATCCTTCTGAATCTCCTGACTGTAGATATTACTTCAGTGAAGTATGCTGGCTTACACTAGACAGCCCACTATTCTAAACACTCTTAGGCAATATTAAACAACATGTAAGGCAGCAATGTGGTTAGCAAAATTATTACTGCAAACAAGAAAAACACCCCAAACACAAAGTCAGATCAGCTCCTGGCCTATGCTTAGTGCCTACAGACATACGCAGTCTGGAGCCTCAATCTGCTTGGTCTTCCAGGAGTTTCAGTGAAATTTGTCTGCAGAGATATTAATATATCCCAGTTCTAAAAGACAATCAAAACATATTAACCCTTTGGTACAAACCATGTGTGACAGTATCAATGGGTCAGAGCCCTTCCTGATGAATGCAACAGAGCAATGAATGCTAACACTGCATGGAACAGATTTTTAAAAACTTACTGAATTTAGCAGGAAATAAGAAAAAAATGCTGAAAACTACATAAAAATAACTTGAAAGAAACCTGCCTATCCTGGAAAGTCAAGATAGGAACCAATGACCAATTTTGTTTGGAAGGGACCTTTGGAGATCATCTGATGCAGCCCCCTGGTCTAACTTCAAAGCTGGATCAGGCTGCTCATAGCTTTGTTAAGTTTTCTCCATCTTTACAGCTTCTCTGGGAAGCCAATTTTAATGTTCAGTACCTTTTCTGAGAAGATTTTTTTTCTTTAAATCTAATTGCAATTTCCCTTGTTGCAGCCCTTGCCCATTAACTCTTGTCCTTTGCTGTATACCTCAGAGACAAACTTGGCTCTCCCCTCAGAGCCTAACTGCCTGTCAGGTACTCAAAGACAACAATGCCAAACTGACAACTTCCTGCAAAGTGTTTAGCTGGAACTTCCATATCAGCTTACTGTAACACTTTAATTTAATTCATCTAGGTCTCTGAGTGAATTCACAGAGCTAAAGCCCATGGAAAAAAACAGAGATTGCAACAGAAACTGCACAGTGTCAGTGCAAAGCTTAAAATCCTTTAGCAGCTGTCTAAATAACCTCCTAGAAAGGAGTTTCATGCATATATGGTATTACTTATCCACTACCCACAAAAAGCATCTTGCAGATCACAGTCTGAGGTTTTGAAAATCTCTTGGTACAATTAATAGATCAAGTAACACGTGAAACAAAGTTAAAACATAAAGCTAAAAGTTACCAGCTGCCAACAAGTTCTACAGGCTATTTGAAACAAGCAACAAGCTACATGCTGTACTCTAGGTAGCTTTTCTCTTTAAACCCTGAAGGAGCAAAAGTCCATAGGATTTAATACTTACAGGACCAGTTTGTCAATTGTTCTGAGCTCTGGTGAATCCAGAGTTGCTAACTCTCCAATATATTCCAAAAGGAAGCCAAACAATTTCTGCAAGAGATATGTTAAAATTATTAAGTTTTTCTTCATTGTACATATTCTTGAGCAGTGACACAGACTTAGAAAATTAAGATTATCACGTTAATTCCACTGTTACTCACAACATAGAAGCATGTATATTTTATACTTCTCCCTAAATACTTACTAAAACTTACTCTGGAATTAAAAGTTATTTTAAACATAAAACAAAACATACTTCCAACTTTGCTTTGTTTCCCACTGCAAGGCTTGGATGATTGCATTTCTGAATCCTCTCCAGTACAATAAGCTGCTGTTCTATTGTTCTTCCAGCCAATAAAGCCTTAAATGTCTCGTAGGACTCAGGAACTAGAAAATAAAAACAAAAATTGACCACACAAAAAACTCAAATGTTACTCAAATGATTCAAGCGAATGTGCAACAAACTTCCAATCTGAAAATTATATTGTTCAGAAAAAAAGACACCAGAAATGTTTTAAATGATTACCTTTTAAACACTAATAACAGATTATTAGCATATATGTAGCATTATTCCTATGAAGACAAGTCAGAAAATAACATGTTTTTCAATGCTTAAAACTCAAGTCATCCTCTATTTACCATGTATACTGAGCAGCACAACTATGTTGACACAAAGTAGAATTGAACCTAAACACACTTTCAATCAAAAATTTACCTTAAACATCTTTATGTTTAATTCACATGTAATTAGCTTTTGTGTGAAGAGCATTAAGAAAAGTAACAATATCACCACAAATATAAAATTATTTTTAAAAAAAACCCAAAAAACCAACAACCCTGGCATGCATGTAGTTTTTTACAGAAGTCAACATGCTAGAAGACATCCTAACTAGTTGTGGTTTTTTGAGTTATTTCAATAAGACTGCTTTCTGGTTAAAGCAAATCCTGAATGCAATTCAAAAGGCTTTGTGTACTAAGTCATCTTCTTTGGATGGAAAAACACAAGCACTTAAGGAAGTTGTTTGAAAGATTGTTTAATCTTGCAACAGATACTTTTGTTCGAGAAATCTACACTAGGACAATAGTTAGATGAATTATGTACTTAATATGAATAAATGTTTTGTGTACTACTTGAAACATGTCTCCTCCTTCCTGCTAGGCATGGACCCAAGACCAGTCAAACTGAGTGTTTCTACACTAACTCAGTGTTACATCACAGGGATTAAACCTCAGAATCCTGTCTCTCCAGCATCTTCAGACAAAAATGTCAGTCCAAACACCAGAGAAATTATCACAGAAAACTCTTCTGGCTTCTCTTAGGTAAAACAGTAGCACTTTGGATTGGATAAGCTGGCTGCCTTAGGAAAGGAGCACAGGTGTTTTTATTTTACTCCCCTGTTTTTATCTTCCAATTCTGATGCTGCTCAGAGGCACAGAAACTGCTCTGGGATGAAAGAGATCTGGTTCCTACTTCTACAAGCATGATTAGGTTTGCTCACTAAGAACAGCAGTTATTGGCTGCTCTTTGAATAGTAGAAAACAACTAAGGAGCAAAACTTCATGAATGAATCTAAGACCTACAGTGCAGAGAAACTGTCTGGTTGTTACAAACCCCCTGACAACAAAGGATCTCTGAATCAGTCCTTTGCTTACCAGCAAATGTGTAGGGAAGCTCTGCTTTGGCAGCTTCTCTCTTTGGATCTAATTTCTCCACATTCTGTGATTCATTTTCATTTGCCTTGTGTTTCATCTCCTCATTACTCTCTGCAGCTTCTCCTTCACTCTCAAGATCAGATTCAATATCAGAGTGGCCATCTGCAGCATCATCCTCCTCATCTTCACTTGCAGATTCTTCCTGACTTTCTTCTTCATTCTCATTATCTTCTTCCTCTCCTTCTTCCTCTTCTTCTTCCTCTCCTTCCTCCTCATTTTCAATATTAATTTTTCCATCCTGTCCATAGAGAAAACAAGCCAGTTAAAACACTGTTAAAGTGGCAGCATCAACACAATCACCATGCAAAGCTATCTTAAATATGCATCAAGAGAATTTGAGCCTTGCTACCCTGACCAGGCAATGAATGCCAGCAGTGCCAGCCAGTAAAGGATATCAGAGAGAGAACACACATATCAATATAAAAAAAAGTAGGGTATTTTCAAGGGGCTGTAAGAAATTGGAAGAGATAGTATATGAGGAATAAAAGAATCCACTTTAGGAACCACAGAAGGAAAACTATCAGATGATACAAAAAAGACTTCAACATCACTTACAGGAACATTCTTTGTATAAAAATATGTTCCTTCTATGTGTTAAAATAGCTTATCAGATACATACTTGGTTCCATCCTGATTTTATTAATAATCAGTTTAAATTCACATTCACAACTGGTATTCTCCCCTTCAGGAAGAACAGCAGCTCCCTTGTTACTTGTGCATGAGAAGACAGAATCAGCACACACGTGCACCATAGCCAGGGTGACTGGTAATATCAGTTTTAAGGTTATGCTGCTCTGCCACCTTAATCAAAAACATGTCAGAAATCTACTCATCTTCAGAATGAAATTCAGTGGACACTGTATCAATGCAGCAAAAAATTAAAAAAAAAAAACCAGAAATGCCAAAGAGCCTCCTGTTCAACCCAGCAGGCCAGTGGCAGAGAAGGCTACTCTAATAGCAAGAATACAGTGAGGACACTTGACACTTGTAAGGCCACACATAATTCAGTTTTGAGTCTTCAAATACAATAAAGATATTGATAAACTGCAGCAAGTTCAGTAGAAAGCCACCAGGACTACTGGGAGCTGGGTACCTGCTCTGTGATGAGAGGCAGACCTGGGCTTATTTAGCCTGGCTATTAAGAAAACCTCTTCACAGTAAGGGCAGTCGGTGCACATCTCTCTGAGCAGCCTCCATTCTTGGAGATTTTCCAAGAACAGACTGGATCTGAGTAAACTGGTTTCATAGTTGACCCTGCTCTGAGCAGGAGGTGGAACTAAATGTCTCCACAGAGCTCACTTGCCAACTGTTTTTCTGAATCTTCTTTACAGACCTCTGAAAATTTATAAATTTGAAACCTTACCTTGTAAGACAATAAACGTCTGTCATCTTTATCCAGGATAAAGCCATCAGCTAGATCATCAGCTGACACGTGGCTGGGTCTCTTTTTATTTGCCTCTTCATCTATTCCACGCATGCGACGTAATCGATCTGCCTGTGTTTCACAAGAAATACCACACACAGATGTGAGACATCTAGGCCAATCATGTAACCACACCAAAACAGAAGAGCTCTCAAATACTACAGCTAGGAAAACACAACGAAAAACCAGTTAGTTTGGATTACTCAAAAAGTTGGTGTAAAGAAAAAACCCAGCCGCTTGAGAAATTATGGGCAAAAGCTGACAATATCTTTTTTTTTTTTTTTTTAGGGAGTACAGTCTGATAAGAGCAAACAGTCAACTGGGTTAGCTTATTTAAAAGGCTTTAAAACTGGGTTAATCAGTAGCATTGTGTTCTCTTATTTTGGAATTTATCTCTTTTTTATGGGACATCATTACTAGAAAATAAAAGCTTCTAGTGTGTTTCAGGATTCTGCAGTGTTTATCTGTTTTGCGTGTGTGTAACCAGCTTGCAGTGAACACAATGATATCCTAAGATTTTTGGGATACAGACTGAGCATCAAACTCTAAGATGGTAAGAGTAGAAAAGAAAAAAGTATCTCTCTGTTCTGCTATTAGATACTGAGCTGCTCTGATGTAATCTGAAGTTACTGAATTCCCTGCAGTGTTAAATGTGTTTTTAGTATACCAAAACAAAAAGAATTAAAAAAAAAAGAGTGAAACATTTACCAAATTATTCCATCTTCCCATAAGACTCAGTGCTCCAGGTAACAGAAATAGCATGCAACATTTCCAAGACATTCCATATCCCTCTGCAAAGCAAAGCTATGCACATGCTACCACTGAAAAGCTCTTGCAACAACAGAAGAAAGCAACAAATGACTTGCCCAGTGTATTAATTCAACTGCTGTGCAACATGATACTCCACTAACTTAGGATCACCTCTCAACTCTGAATAATTTAAAACATTTAAAGGCAAATCAAAGCAACATTACATTTTTACTGAAGGAAGATTGACTCATTTCATAAACTTCCACAGTCACATACTAGGCCTATGGTGTTTTTTTTGGTTGTTTTAATATCAGATTACAAACACAAACAGAAGATTTCCTGAATTCACCCTCTGACGAATTGCAGTTTAGTACAGCCACTTACAATCTAAGGTCAAGGAATGAATTTAAGCAGTCACTCCCAAAAGACAGGCCCCAAACAATCTCAGCCATAAATGGTATACCTCGAGCTTCTGGAGTCGGGCCTGCTCTTCTTTGGCCAATTCTTCTTCTGTCTTCAGCCTTTCTGAAGGTTTTGCTTTCATCTCAAATCCAAGTTCTCGAACAATCATATCATATTCATCAGGCTAAAGAAATATTTATGCAATTGTTTATTATCTTAAGTTTCATTATTCTGCTTTGCAGCCATCCCTCTGCCAGACTAACAGCTAAGAAATCAGACTTAAGATAAAAGGAAAAGACTGCTTCCAAAGCAAGCTGCAAAAACACTCAACTCAGAATTAAGACAAGGAATGTTAAGAATAGTTGAAGAGAAATTCTCCAGGAATTTCCCCCTTCCTTACTTAAATTACTCTGAAATGAAAAACTTAAAAAGAGTATCTTAAATAATAATTGGATTACTTATTACTTTAAAAAAAACTTCAAAATATTGTTTATTAAGAAAACACAGCCAGAATTAATCAATTAATAAATTTATAATTTATATTACACTTTAGATTTCACATGAGATAAGCCTTTGCTAGTTCCACTCCATGGAAGTCTAGCTTAAAGAAAATAAAAAGGGATGCTGCTATTCAATGATCTTCAACATGCCATGGAGCAACTTAAACCCAAAAATCAATACACCCAAACATCAACTTTTGGTCCAGTATCTTCTGTTGTACTTTGAGATCAGTTTTAATGCAAGACTGAACTAGTTAAGTGAAGTTATAAAATCTGGATTCTACTGCAAAACAATAAATGGAAATTCATGATGTTCTGCAAGAAAATACACATTTATAGAAGAAAAATAAAAAAGCTCAACAGAATGCCTATTCTTACATTTAGAAGTTTATTTCCCTTATTACAGAATACAAATTATAGAAAAAGCACGAGACCATACAACATCTACTTAAAAGTAAATTTTTTCCATTCCCTTTTTGAAAGGGACAGAGCCCAATTTCAACAAGGAAATGTCTATTGTCAAGTAGTAGTTGTTTCATCAAAGGAACACTCCAAAGGCACTCAAAATAAGTCAGTGTTCCCAACAATTTTAATTCTTCAAGAAAATTTATTTGTCCTACAAATAAGCTGTAGTCAAGAGTATTGTTCAGTCTGCAATCTGCCTCTCACTTGACAATTAAAGAAAAGCAAACTAATTAAAATCAGAGAAAATACACAAAATCCTACATTCCTCCAACTAATCAGACCGTTGTAGAACTGTAGCACTCCTTCAATGTCAATAGCAGGAAACATTTTGTTGTATGAAGTGATAACTCTGCCTTATAGTTTAGCCACTACAAGTCAAAACTACAAGTTACTAGAACCAAGGAAATCAGTCTAGTCAAAACCTCACCTTGGGTTTTTCTGCTTCTTTGTCCTTCCTCTCTGACTTTGGGGTTTTGTGGGCAATAAGGGTTTGGATTTCCTTCCAGTCTTTGTCAAGTTTTTCTGTCAGTTCTAGGGCACTTTCTCTCCGAGTTTGTCTCTCTTGCTAGAAAAATAAAACAAAACCAAATGCAGCATTTATGTACAGATATACATGACATAGCACTCAGAACTTAAAAACCAAAATGCTGTCTTTAACAAATGAATTATTTCAAATATTTAACATTTTGAAGCTGCAAACATTCTTTGTGAAGAAGCATAGAGCTATGGTGAATGGTACAAGGGTTGCATTCAGAAAGCAGGTGTGAACACAAGGAGAGATTTGGGGATACAAACCAATGGCAGATACACAAGTTATATCTAAAATGCCTACAGAGTCAGACTTCATTCAAGGACCTTGGACTCCTCTCAGATGGCTTCCTCCTTTGTTTGCTATGCCACTATTATTCTATTCTACAAATACAGGGATGGTGACAGCTTCTTAATCATGCTCATTTATATTTCAAAAACTCACCTTTTCTTGTTTAGATTTGGCTATCATCTCTTCAATTAGTTCTTTCCTAGACTTAGGTTTTTCCTCTTCTTCATCTTGCTGTTCACTTGACACCTTTTTACGAAGAAGGCCTCCACCCCCTCCAAAGTGAGCAGCAGTTAATTCAGCTAGGGAAAAAAAGGAGCATGTAAATCTTTCAAATCCACACATGACTGCAAGAGTGCTGCTGCTAGGACAGTATCTCCCCAGTCTTTGACAATGCTTCAATAGTTAAAATTGCTCCCAATCATGCATCAATCCCATCCCTATGAGAATGGCCATACCAAAAGAAATTATGTCAGACACATAATTTACACTGACAAATAGTTGGGATGAGGTAGGATTATGCTTTTTCCCTGTATTTATGCAACAGGTAGGTCCAAAGATGCAAGAAAGCAACCAGTAAACTCACACTTTAGATTCTGGCCAAAAGGCTCAAAATCCAGGTTTTTTATGCTGAAAAGCTACAGAGTAAAGAAGCTTGCCAGTAGTATGTCCCACTTAACCCCTGCTAAAGTCCAGAGAGCTGGTCTGTGTGTGACCAAGAAGTAATCAAATCTGGTTTAAACATTCCAACCAAGAACATGATATTCTCTCTCACTGAGAGACAGTACTGAACAAATGATGTACACATTTACCAGTAATAAAATTATCAGTGAAACACAGCTGGCACTTCTTACCTGACAGTGTTCCTCTTTCTTCTGTGTCACTGTCACTATCAACAATATCATTTAGTTTTTCAATTTCTGCCAAAGATTGGCCATAGTGAGTCAATTCCTCATCTTCATTAAGATTATAGATATTCTTCTTTCCATAATTTTGCTAAGAACAGCAAAACAAACCAATGAAATATCAAAAGATCTTTAGTTCCCAGGCAACAGAATAACACAGACTTTAGTTTCAGTTCTAGTTGAGGTGATTGTTATTCCAGTGTTTTGCTGGAACTTAACACTGGAATAAGAGCACTGTCAGACCAATATTTTCATTCAAATACATTTTAAGTGAGAGAATGTCATGTCTCTCTTACACTAATGTACAAATGGACTAACCCAGGAAACCAAGGGAAGCTGAAATTTTATCTATTTATCAGTAACATCAATTCTTAACTACTGCATTTCAGGTCTAATGAAACAGACTTCAACCTATAAAAATTACACTGCTTAATCCTGGAGACTGAGTATGATGAGGGAGAAAGGATAGTACTGCACATTCAATCCACAGTACAGAATGACAGCAAGTTACAGAGTTCCACTCAGCTACTGAATATACTTGATGGTGACCACCTTTTCCTAATTTAACTCCTAAAACAAAGCAGTGAAAAAAAAACAACCAATGAATCTGCTATAAATAGCTTTCTTGCATGTCAGTGCTGAAAGAACCATCTGCTCCAAACAGTTGTCTTGCAAAACCAAAAAGATTCAATGAAAAAATTTCTAATTCCATAAAAAATTTCTTTTTTGTAAGTTCCAAACCTATAAAATCAAAAATAAAGCATTACCCTGCAAAACCTTCTATTAAGGGGGTGCTCCCAACCTGAAAATTCAAGAGTGCCTTGTGGCTTTGTGTTTGGCTTCTTTGGTTTGTTTTTTCCTTTTTTTTTTATTGTTTACCTGCCTTTCCAGAGCGAATCGTCTGATCATCTTCTCCTCAGGAGTGATTTTGGTGTTATATTCACCAAAACGTTTATCTTTAAACACATTTGTCTTTTCTCTCTCTTTATATTCTTTCAGTAATGTTTGATTGCGCTAGAAGGAAAAAGACAAAAGGAGATAAAATTGAAAGAACAGAGAGTAACTGCTGCCAAAGCCAACGTGAAAAAGACCCCACTGTATCCTATCAACATAATAATCTTTATATTACCATCATATCATAAATAGCAATTTATCAGAATGCAATAAAAGAGAAGGAAAAATTAACATGAAGATGGGAACCTCATACAATACATTCAGATGAAGTTTTCTTATAAGCACCCAAGTGAAGATAAAATGTTACACCTTATCTCACCTTTATTTTATTGCATACAAAACCTGTGCATTCACACTGAAAAATTCTGACATGTCTTAAGCTTAGTAAACTAAGAATAGCATATTAAAGAAAGCAAAAAAGCCAGCAAAAGTCAGCTGAACTTTTTTTGATCATTTCATCTAAGACACAAAAGCCTTGAGTGGATCCACACATCTAGCCCTGTGCCTGCTTACTTTCCAATGCCAGTGACCTAATTCATGACAAATATCTGATTTATTTTTTTATAAAATAAAACTCCAAATCCTAAAATGTGATGTGCAACATTCATGAAGTTTTCTAAAATCTTGACTAATAGTAAAAAAATCTGAAAGCTAATTTATAACTTCATGCTGAAGATATTATACAGTTTCTAAAGAAAAAAAACGTTGGCTGTGTTTAGGCTGAAGAAATACCCATTTTTATTTAAAGCACAATAACAGATTCTTAGAGAAAGATACTGTGCCATTCATACTACCAGAACCTCACAAAGTGCTGCACTCAAGGAAAAGTCTGGGTTTTCTACTCTAGACCTCTGCAGCCTCACTGAGCAGTGACAATTTTCATATGCTGCTGCAAATGACACTAAAACTCAGGTTTCATCTAATATTGTGCCAGTTCTACCTTCTATTTACTTCTTAC
Organism: Onychostruthus taczanowskii; assembly: GCF_017590055.1. NCBI lineage: Eukaryota > Metazoa > Chordata > Aves > Passeriformes > Passeridae > Onychostruthus > Onychostruthus taczanowskii. The sequence continues at coordinate 21,248,705 of NW_024499239.1, read as the reverse complement.
ACTATACCTATTTATAATGCATAATGTGTACATATTTATATGTACATATTCTTTATATTTATGCACAATATGACTATTATACATTAGTGTATAATGTTCATACACACTGTCTCTATAGCTCAGACACTGTATATGAACATTAACACCTCTTAATACATTGGGTATCAAAAGGCATTTCTGTGGGGTTTTTTGTATTCAATAATTTGCTTACTTCTTCTATTGATAAAAAAGAAAATACTTAATGCATCACCTTTCACAACACACATAATATGATAAAATATCTCTTTGCTTTCAGTGCATTTGCCCCTCCAGTGCTTTAAGTTCTGTTGAACAACAGCATGCACGTAACATGTCAGAGAACATCTGGGACATACTTTCAAATTGCCCTTTTTTCAGCTTTAACTTAACCTACATAGGTTTAAACGTTGCTGGTTTGTGTGAAGTGACAGACCACTAAAAAGTCCTGTGTTTCACCCAGGAATAAGGTAGGCTGCTGGAATCCCAGATGCATAGTATGACACACTCTCCCCTGTGCATCACAGATTTTGGTCAGGTAGCTACTGATGGCAAGAGAGAAAGAATATGAGGCATTTTGAAAATGGTGCAAGGGTTGAAGATAAAAAATTTACTCTTCTTAAGTTGTATGGTGATCCTTACGACAGCGGGGAACAGATCATTACATCCCAACTTACTTCCACGACACGACTATTCAGCCTGTGCACAAAAAATCACCCGCATTTGTTTTCCAGATCAACAGTAGTTTCTTTGTAGCTAAACATTTCGCACTGTATCGCGACCTTAGCGCTCTTTCAACCTTTCACTATTATACCACGTTACAACATTATCAAGAAGCTTAACATCCTGTGAGGATCAGGACCGACCAACCTAAGGAACACGTACTCTGGTCCAGCACTTATCGCCGACAACACGTGCCACTGTATCGCGGACCTGGGTAACTTGGGAAGAGAACCATTCCCACCAAGCAATAAGAGCTGTTCTACGGAACCCTGCCGGAGCCATTCCCCGAGCCCTGCATCACCTGAGCACTCAGAGGGGGGCAGATTCCACCTGAGAGGGCTCCAGCCTCATCATCTCCCCACATCGAGATACCATTCTTCCTCCTTGCTTTGCATGTCCTCTTACCTTCTTGATGGCCTTGGACCGTGAGACACCCGGCAGCCCCACATCATTTTTGGTCTTCCTCCCCAGAATGTCAAACTTCTGCCTGTTGACTTTCACCTCAAAGGGGTTGCTCTTGACCACGGCCATCGCCGACTTCACGGGGCCCTTCGCTGTGGAGGGCCCTGACACCTTTTTCTTCCGCTTCGCCGCCTTCCCCATCTCTGCTCGGGCTGCCCGCGGGGACGCGGCGGGGAGGCAGCGGCTCGGCCTTCAGTGCGCGGGGCCAAAGCCGGAGCTGCGAACGGGGCGGGCAAAATGGCGCCGAGGGGGCGCAAAACCCCCAGAATTCCCGCTTAGCCTGACCCCTGCCCTCCACCACAGCTCCGTGAGAGCCGGAGGCGTGCAGAGCGGAGGAGGGAGCGCAGGAGAGGAGGGAGAAGGGAGAAGAGAGAGCAACGCGGCGGCCCCGGCGCGCCCCTCACCCCGCCGTACCCAGCACTACCACATGCGCACCGGCAGCGTGCCGCCTCTCACGAGAGCCTTCCCCTAGTACCGCGATATTTGCCGCTCTGCTCCCCACCCGCTTGGGGAAGAGGTCGGGGAAGGTTTGACGCACTACATATCCCAGCAGCCCCACGAGCCATCGCGCGCGTGTGTCCCCAGAGCATACCGCGCTCTGCCTGCCGGGACTTGTAGTCCCGATAACAGTGAGGGGGTGGCAGCGCAGGGGCGGTGCTGCCTGAGGCGGGCGGAGGAGCCATGGCCGGGGCGGGAGGGCGCTGCCTGCTCTCCGTCTCCGCCCTCGGGGAGGGGGAGCGCGGTGCCGGGGCGAGCAGCGGGTGATGGGGAAGAGGCGAGCGCAGTGCTGAGGTCCTCCGGGGCCGGATGAGCCGAGGCTTGGCGCCGCGGCGGTGGCGGGGCTGGAGGAGGGGGCGAAGGAGGCTGTAGGGGCGGCCCCGCTCCGGCTGCCCTGAGGGGAAGGAGCCCCCGACCATGGAAATCGAGAACATCGTGGCCAACACGGTGCTGCTGAAAGCCCGGGAGGGTGAGAGCCGCGGGGCGAGGCGAAGAAGGAGGAGAAGCGGGAGTTCGAGGCGGGGCGGGCTGAGGACGTATGTTGGGGGAGGAAAAGGGTCTGAGGTGAGGGGTAAAGGGGCCCGCGAGGAGGGGGAGAGGAAGTGATGGAGGAGAAGAGGCTGGGAGGGAGGAGAGGCTGCCGGGCAGGGGGTCTGGGCGGGGCGGGGACCCCTCGAGGTGGCGGCGGAGCCCTCCCGGGGCGGGCGGAGAGTCCCGGGCAGTGCCCTGAGGCACCTGCCCTGCTCCTCCCGCGGGATCTGTTCGGAGTTACCGGCTTGTGGCTTTGCTTCTGAAAAAACACCCCTTCCTCCTTCCCCCTTACATCTAATAGTGTTTTTACCGGATGTTTTAAAAAGGTCGTTAATCTGTAAGTTCTCAGTTTGTTTATAAATATGAATGCTTATGGATATAAACGATAAAGTGACATAAATCTTCTCTGGAAAAATCTTGCACTCCATCTTGCTGAAATTCCTGCCTGTGAAAGACGTAGCTGTAGAATGTGACCTGTACTTTGCAGTCGAATATTTTGGATTATCCTAATACAAAAGCGTGCTGTTTCCCATTAGATTAACACTTAGGGTTTGACTCCCCAGAACACCTTGAGCTGAAGATTCCTGCCCCCAGCTAACAACCCTTTTGGGTAGTTAATTAGTTTTAGTGTAGCACGTGGTTGCTGTTTAAAAAACCATCCTAGACTAAGATTGTCCTACTGCTTTTTCCGTGTATGTAACTGTCCATTAAATGGCCACTTGAATATCTCCCTGGATTACCAGTGTACTTTGTGCAGAGTATATTTTTCAACTTTGAAATGTGCATATTCTTTTTGGATTGGATCCTGCTTGTCTTAATTGTGTTGAGGAGTCCCATTAGTTAAGCTGGAGCTGTTTAAAGTGAGTAAGAGCAGCAGAATCTGCCTCTGTATGTTTTGCAAGTTCCTCCAACTCTAAATGGGTTTGGCACTTACGCCATATGTGTATCCAGTTAAATTTGCCTTAAGCAGCAAGAGAGGAAAATCAGCTTTTTGACTTTGAAGTGGGGTTTAAAAAACAGAACAGTGATCACAATTTTGGGCCATTTTCCAGCCTTAGCTGAAGAGACCACCTCAAACTAGAGGACATGTTTTGGCTGGTTTCACTGACGGTAACATGTCTGTGGTGGTGCTGCCTGAATTTGGAATTTGCATTGAAGTGATCTGAGAAATGAAGGGAAAGTGGAATCTGGCTCAAAACTTTACTGTGCCCAAACCCTCGCCACAAAGAGCGGAGTGGTAATCTGCAGAGGCTTTTAAGTGGATGCTTAATGTCAGGCTGCCTCTTTAGTTAAGGTTTCACTATGTTTAAAATAAATTATAGTGGTAGAACTGACCAAACAAGATATTTTAATGAACTAAATGAAAGTCTGAGAGCAGCTGATGTGAAGATCAGTTCTACCTGACGTGAAACTTAAAAAAGTAATGGTAATAATCTTTTACTCTCTTTGTATCTTCAATTGGCCTGGGCTCTGTTGTGTAAGCATGCACAAAAAAATGTGAATTCTGGCTTTGAAACTCTAGAACTCCATTGATCAATTGGCAGAAGGTCTTTCACCTTCTTGGGTCTCAACCTCTGTGCATGGGGTACTCTTTATGTCACATTTTTCAAAACCCTCCTTGAAATGAAAGTGTTTTCTATCTGTTGCATGCTCTGGCTGGTCTGGGAATGTCTGGTTTACTCCATCTGTCAAGACCATTCCATAAAATCCCTGTCCCAGCTCTGTTTTTGTGCCTGATAGACTGCAAGGCAATGGGATTTGTGAAGTTAGTGTGTGAGATAGATGTTTTACTATCTCCTTTGCTAAAAGGGCCTCACAGCTGGGAGAGAAGAGCAGACTTTCAAATTACTTCCCTTCCCACATTTCTATTATCACACTCTATAGTGTATGGAGAGGTGGGATAGCATGGAAAAGTGCAGAATTATTTCTTGTGGAAGAAAGTAAAATCCAAAGCTAATGTACAACAGCAGCTTCACTTATTTTCACGTATAGGCTTTAGCCATGTCAGTAATCCTTCTCCTCAGTGTAGGTGAGAGAAGGTGTTCACCTGGTCAGTTGTACAAGCAAATAAAATTACTGTCTTACTCTTTACTTGTGGTGCATGACAAAAGAAATCAGTGAGGCAGCCCAACTTGAGACTCTTTTCTGATGAAGATGAGAGTAGTAAAAGGCTGTACCATTGAATACATCTTACCAAGTCTTTTAACCCCAGAGAGATGTCATTTTCATTTTGTAAATATAGAAACAATAAAATATGTGTACCTGTCCACTTCTGGTTAAAGAGTATGACAAGTGCCTAATGGGAATTCAGAAATTCCCAATAAATAGCATCAAATCTTTCCTGAGCACGTAAACCAGTTTTGTACCCATAATTTTCCTCTAATTTTAGGTACTCTAATGCTTCTGGATGGGAATGTTGATAGGATGTGAATATTATTTGTGTTGTACTTTGTAGATGTGCAGAACCAGCACACCTTGAACAGTGAGGTTCATGTCTACCATTTAGATCTGATTTGATATATAGAAAGTAAATTTGATCTGTGTTATTAGAGAGCAGTGAACTCAGATAAAATGAATCTCTTCTTCTTTTTTTCTTCTCCTATACAATAAAAAATAAAGTGCTATTGCTTTCTGTTTCTAGGCTATCTACCTGCTCACTCAGTCTTACTATTGGCTTATTTCATTAGAGGTATGAATGTTCTAATTCAATTTGCATGAGGATAATATCTGTTTATAGGAGTTCACTAATTCCATTTTTGAGTTCATACAAAACCCCAGCTTCCCCCCGCCTCAAAAGTTTAAATTTTGTCTCTAAGAGGATGTTCACAGTTGTTAATAAAACACCATTTAATAGAAGCCTATCTCTTTTCATTAAAGACTTGTAATGTCTCTGTAGCAACTGCAAAATTTCTTTATGATAAGAAGGGAAGCCATCAGGATTCCTTATCCTCTTTTAAAGTGACTTGGTAAATAATCAAATGCCAGTTCTTTGCACGTGTGGGTGTTAGTGATAACATAATGTATGATTCTTGAATGTACCTACAAGTAGAAGATGTTATGGTGGCACAAAGTACCCTTTGGTACTCCGTGGATGAAAGACTTAGGAGTCGGGAGCTGTACTGGGAGTTTTTCTTTCCTTGTCCAGTTTTTCAGTTGACCTGCTTGTGCCAAGAGCTGGCCCGTCCTGGAGGGATTTGCCTTCAGAGGAAAACTGCAGTGCAAGGTGTTTTGGGATTCCCCGTCCCGGTTGCCTGGGGGGTTGCCTGAGGGTTAAGTGGCCCTCTGTGTCAATCCTGCTCTTTGCTCTTGTGATACATTACTTTTTGTGAGAAACCTGTATGTGGGAAAGAAAAAGGGGAAAACTTCCTCTTAAGGTGAACCCAACGGTGGAACAAGCGCAGGTGACTCAGTAGAAAAACAAGAGATTATAAAGCAAACTCTAAGTTGATCTTCTAAGTGCTGAAGTGCAGGAACAGAGGTGCAAAGCCATGTAGGTGTTAAGTGATAGTGATGCATGAGCTGAGATTGCAAGCTTTCACACCAGGCAGTCCATGTTCTCCTTACTCAGATTTCTGTGAAAGAGTAGTGTACAACAATGTGTTTTCTAGTTGTGTACAAGAACAGAGACAGTAACATATTCATTTTTTTCCCAGCAGAAAAATATTTGAAATTAGTTTCATTTGAAGGATATTGAAGAATTTGTCCCATAAATAGAGAGAAATAATAAATATAAACAAGGTTATTCTGAAAAACAAGAGTTCCACCCCCAATTTTTATTTTATATTCACTTTTCTCTTTATATTTCTATCTTCTGTTTTTATTTCAGTCACTCTCAGTAAATCCTTTGAGTACATGTAAGCCCCGAATTCATTTCAGCATCCCACACATAGTCTATGATGTTGGGAAGGAAAGAAATTAATCCCTGTATATTTTAAACTGCTTAGGAGTCTTTCTTTTTTCATTGCCTAAAGTAATAGTCTCAAAAAAATACACCCAAAGGGTAGATGCATCATTCCTTTGAAGTCAGTGGCACTTTACTCCAGGTGAGGATCTATGCCAAGAGAACATTTTAAACATACCTGGTCCATTTGCATCCACTTTAAAATTCATTTATATTGCTATGGCAGGAGCAGTTTGGGAATGAGAATTGGGTCTGCTGTCAGGCATAGGATATTCTCTGATATTATCATGGATTTTGGCTAAATTAAGGTCATGCCTCAAATAAATTTCCCCCAGCTCTTGGTCGTATGGTTCTAGCCTGTGGTTGCAGAATGGGTGAGGTAGTTGCCAGCTGGATCCGTGAACCCATCTGGGGTATGTGGGTTTTTGAGGTGGTTTTTTTCCTTATGTTGCTGCGTGTTTTGGGTTTGGGGTTTTCTTCCCAAAATCGGTTTTCAGATGAAACAGTAAGCTCCTGCAGATTTGATAATTGCTAGGTGCAGTCCAAGGACGGATTTAGAAGGAAGGAACCTTTCAGTAGCAGAATGTGATCACAGCTTGGCTTATGTGAATCCTGTAAGATACTTGTTTCAGAATAATTATCTTAATGATATATTCTTCACAGAAAATAAGCAGTCCACTCAAATAGTGAGTTTTATCTGTCTAGGCTTGAAAGCAATTGAAATAATTCTGGAAGCAAAATAAATCCCACTTTTGCTTGCAGTGTAGGGTAGTATTTCAGGATAGTGTTGATGACACAAGGAAGGTATCCTGTTTTGTGTGTGTTTGTAATGGGGAAGATAATTCTATGGAGATTGCTCAGATCGGTTTGGCTATTGAACTGAACTAAATTCTTTAATTATTTCAGGGGTGGGACAAGTGGGAAAGCAAGGCACACTCATACCCAGAAAGTCCACCAGCAGCAAATACAGATTTTAACATGAGAGTGCTGAAAGTTTTTGTAGTTGCTTTCAATTGTTGTCAGTTCTTCCCTCGTTTGCCTCCTATGTTCTATTGCACTCGTATTGCATTGTGCTTTAAATTGCTGTAAACTCATTGTGGCAGGAAACATGTCTTCCTGTGTTTGTACAGAATTATGCACAATGCCTGCCTTTTTGTCCTTTATTTAATGAACTGTAAGGAGAATGCATGTGGGCAAGTTGGAATCTTAAATAATTACATTTACTAAATAAACACAACACGAGAGGTCTAGTAATTGATACATGCTGCTGCTTTGCTCATTTCAAATGTGGCAATTACAGTAGAGGTTTCACAATCAGCTTAAAGGAATTTTATTTCTGTAATATCTGTTGCACTCTTAGTGTGCTATCACGCTAAAAAATTCCTTGTTTGTTGTCTGTAAAATTGCATTGTTCTGGATGCTTTTCCCCCTTGTAAACCCTGTTCATTGGCTGCTTAGAGACATCTCCAGATGTACACAGAGATGCTACAATATTTCACTGCAAGAACAAATTAGTAAATGTTAAGGCCAGTTACATTTACTCGAGTTGATCCAAGCTTTCCATTCCGCACCTAATTGGTGAGGTGCAGAGGCTGCGCAGAGGGTGTGCTCTGGCATTCCTACGTGTGCACATGACCGCTGGAGCTGGATAGAGAGCCCATGTGAAGAACCAGTTGTTCGAGTGGTGTTAGCTGTGGGAACAATAAATGATTGTGCACGTAAACAAACGGCACAAATGTTCACGGGGAGAGCTGGGCTTTTAACTGCCTGCTGTGTTACTGCCTGGATAGTCAGATGAGCAAGAGCACTCCAGTATTGCCTTGCTGGACTCCAGCTCCATGTACTGAATCCAGGAATGTGAGGACTATTATCTTATAAATGCCATAATGATCTGTAATCTATAGATATCTTTTGTTTATTTATTGTACTACTTGCATTTTTGCTTCTGTTTGCATTCAGGAGTACCTTGGCCTTTGTAATGCTGGTGGGTTAGGTGCTAACCTTGTGCCAAAACCTGAATTTTCAGCCAGGTGATTCTCATAAGTTTACTGAGAACTGGCCAGATTGTATTTATCATATGTTGGGGGCGAGGGTGGGAATAAAAACAACCCAATAAAAAAAACCTCCTTTCTCCATAGAAAAGCAGTGCCTCTCTGTTTAATGTAGCTGTTAAGCTGTGGCCAGGCTTGAGTTGATACAAGCTTTTATTTCGTAAAAAAATACATCTGACCTGCGCAATGGAGAAGGTTGTTGTGAGCAGTACCTTGTGAGCTGTCTTTAGAACTGGGAGCATGACAGCCTTCCTCAAGTGATGATATGTGTGAGCTTGTCTTCTGGTTTGAACTTGGTGCTATTCCAGTGTTATGGTCTGATCTGAGGAGCTGAGGTGTTAATTGCACACTGCTTTGTGTCTTGAAGGTGGATCTTGCCCAGTAAGGGAATAAAAGACAAAATTTGTTACTCAAGGAGTAGTGTTTATAAATGCCTTTATAGCATAAGGTTATAGTTAAACAGGAATGTTTTGATTTTTTTTTTTTTTTAGTGAAAGGTTTTAATCCTTATTGTGAGTGGTTTGAAGAAAAATGTGTCTGGAACTAGGAGAAGATTTGAATTCATGTGAGTTTTAAATCTATTAGGAAACTTGCCTGCAACTGCCTTTGCTGTGGGAAAGACATATTTTAAGGCAGTGTATGTGCCCAGCTTGTTTTCACGTGTCTCGGTGTAGATGATGTAGAGTTCCTGCATCAATTGTTTTGCGTTTTTCCTTGAACCAATTGATTTGATTTATACACTAAAGGCGTGCTGTAGGTTGTCATGTTGTTGCAGTCTTAGGCTTTCAGAGTTTATCTGGGTGTGGTCTAGTACGAATTTCTCAGCTGGTATCTGACAATCTGGTTTGTGGAATCAGTTTTGCAAGAATGAAGCTGTAGCAATCGTGCGCCCCGGTGCTACGGAGCTGTGTGCCGCGCAGCCTCAGATACGTGGTGCTTGCCCTGCACGGGCAGGAGAGCTGGGGCACAAAAACTCCATGCCAGAATCTCAGTGTCAGTAAAGAAGGAGTCTGCATGACAGAATCCAAATTCATTGTCTCAAGGAAAACTGATTTAATGATGTTCAGTGAACACTGTGCTCACTGAAATGAGAGTCGCTCTGCAGATCAGGTCTGCAAGGAAGATCTCTGTGGCTCTGAGAAGTGCATCTGAGGACTTAGAACATATTCTTATTACTTGAATAGGTTGTGGCTACAGCAGTTTCATTTTTTGCAACTACTTGTGGTTTTACTGATGAATAAGCCAACTGCATTGCCTTACATACATTTTTCAAATATTTCTCTGAAGGTTAAAAAAAAAAGGCTGAAATAAAACATCTAAACATTTTGGCCATACCATATTCTAGTGCAGTGATCTAACTGAATTTAGTATGTATCTTTTTAAGAAGCAAAAATGGGGAGAGTTAAGTGTTGAAATTGTAACTAAGAAGTAATTTGGGGAGAAGGAAAATGTAAGGTTCTTGTGAAGTTTCTCCTCACTGTAATAGTGTCTTGTTGCATTCATCCTTCTCTTTGTACAAGATGAGTTCACTTCGAGCTGGACATTGCTTTTAGCCATGATTCCTTATGAAAGAGGCAAAAATCAGTAATTCATCTGAGCCACAGAGGTCAACCAGAAAGCACCTTAACCTAATGGCTTTCTGGCTCCTGTGTTGGAAAGTGAGCTCTTGGTCTTTCTGGAAGAATTTTATCTGAAGTGTTTTAGAATGAGATTTAGAATAGAAGCTCTGAAATCAATATAAGACACTTTCAAACCACAAGTGTTATAATTTGATTTGATACTTCTTTTAAACAGCCTCAGAAATGGAAAAGGATTTTGCAATTAGGGAATAATGTGACAAACAAATTGGCCTCCTGCCATAACTTTTACCAGAAATGGCTCTTTACGTTACTGGGACCTACAGACTTTTACAGTTGCACTTGCTGTAAATACAAGAACATTCAGTTCAGAGAAAAGTGAGAGCACATTGATTTAGTTGATATGCTAAGCATTGATTCTTGTGTATCATTAATAAATTATATGTAGCCTTTATTGACTTCTGTGGGATGGTGAATTCAGTTGCACTGTAGCATGTGTTCTCTTTTTGTAAAATGAAGTTCATAATGGTCACATTGTAAGTAACTGGCCAAATATTTGGGCAGAATACAACCCTTTTTGTGTCAGACTTGAAGTAAAATGCACTAGCCATCCTCTCCTTTTTTTGGGTTGGAATGGGTTGGGTTTTTTTCCTTCGACAGTGCTTCAGAAGGTGGTATTCTTGATATATATCACAGTTCATTTCGCATTTTACAAGCAGCTTTGTGATATGAATTTGGGTTGGGTTTATCATTCTTGATCAGTACTGATTGTATGGTGTCATGCACAACTGAGTCTTTCTGGGCAGTTTCTAACAGAAGCAGTTTAACTCCCGTGGACCTTGCAGGTTAGTATTACATGGCTGAACCTGACACTTCTATCCATTGTTTTTCATGATCACATAATCTATACCCAGGCCTTGTTACTCAGTGTATGTGTATAGGCTCTCTATGTTAATATTCCTTGATTTTCGTTGTGTTCATTTATGTTAGAAGGGTATTATGTTTTGTGTGATTTGATTTTCTTCAAGCATATATTCAACTGCTTTTTAAGATCAAAAATATATTGTTAAAATAGTCACAGTTTGCTTTAATGATGCTTGTAATTACAGCCTCGTTATTAATTCTGGTACTGCTTGAAATATGGGGTGAGAAGTAGATTCTGTATTTCGTGTTCTAAAACTTTATGGAAGGCAAATGACCTGCAAAGTGATTACTAGAAAATTAAATGCAGAAGAAGTTGGCATTTTTTTAGAAAGTAGGTGTTGGTTCAAAGAATGTCCACAAGCCAACGTTTATAGGCATTTCATTCCTTATTTTTTTACCTTTCTAGAGATACCAGAGTTGAGAATGTTTTGTTGCAGCAGCACAGTAAGATATCAATATTTCTGTTGGCAAGGATAAATTTGGTATGAACCAAAAAAATTTGGTGTGAATTTGGTATGAACCAAGGTACACCAAGCTGGGACTGGTCCAGCTGCATTGGTGGAATGGTTCAAGAAGATGTATGTTTGAGTAAAGAGGGGCTTTAGAACACACATTTTGTTATTCTGAAGATGTTAGTTCCTTTCACCCTAACAATTTACTTCTGAAAGAGTTTGGTACCCTTTGCTGCTTAGTTTCTATTCAGGTTACATTGGGTAACTCCCTTCCTTTTTCTCCATTGTGGTTAGCAGTGTGTACTGCTTTGCTATGCTGAGAAAGCTTCTGTGCAGGTTTGCTGCTGCTCTGTCATGTGGAAATGCATCTGATCATATAGCTTAGTAAAATCTTTGAAAGTCTTCTGCAGCACTAAATTACTCTTCCACAGAAATGTTTTAGATCTGAAAGTGTGTAAATGTTCCTATCTCTGCTTTTTTGATAAGTATGCATATCTTCTGTAAATGAAATTGGCCGAGGTAATGTGCTGAAACACAAATGTGTTTTCAATGTAAACATGGAAAATGTAGCACAGATATATTTTTTTAGAAACTGAAAAAAAACATTGTGGTAGTTTTGAAAAATCAATACTAATTCAACACCAGAGCTGTGTAATCTGAAGCACTGAAAAGATCTCAATTTTACAACAGCTAAGTTCTTCCTGGTATCCTTGTATGGTCTGGAGTAAATAGTGTGTATTTGAGCTATGCCCTCACATTTATTAGTGGGATCTACTCTTAATACTATTGCTGCCCTTAAAGACAGGATGTTTATTTACAACTTTATTATCGAAAAATGTGTTTAAGAACTTTGTTCTTGGTATTCTGTTACTCAACTTTATTTTCTTCCATTCTTTACTGTGGTTCAGAGATAATTCTCGAAATTTGTTTTGTTCCATCTTCGATGATTTTTTTTATTTGTTTGTGATTTTCAAAATACCTAGCTATTTGTCTTTACTCTGCAGAGATATTCTACATGCGCAGCCAAAATGTGAAATATTTGTCTTGGAAAAGACTTTACACGAAGCATTAAAAAAATGCATTAAAGTTCTTCTGTATCACATTTGTTATTGGTTTGGATATCCTTCTAGATGGATTTCTTTCTAGGCATGAAAAGTAGTCTGACACATCTCTGTAGAACTGACCTAATTTTATGCTGTTAATGTCATGTTCAATTTTACTCTGACACAGTATTGTTTTATAGTATTCATATTTTTTCCTAGGCAAACGGAGTGGGCGTAGTAAGAAATGGAAAGAGATGCTGAAGTTGCCCCCTGTCAGTCACTGTGAGGGTATTCGGTGCTCCATCGGTGAGTGTCCTGTAGCATAAAGCTTCTCCTTTGAGAGAGGAGGGTAAGAGTTTGGTGCTGTTAATGGAAAGGATAAAAAAAAAAAAAAAAAGCTATTAAACTTGTAATATGATGGAGAATTTATGAGGAAATGAAATTTATGAGAAGATAAAAAGTGTATCACAGCTCCTTGTTTGTTAAAGGAAATTGCTCCTAAAGAATAGATTTATAAAACCTTGAATTAGAAAAAGGAATCACATCATAAATTGATGGTAATATATTTTACCCTTTTCCTTAATGTCTTGTTAATAGTTTTGGTTTTTTTTAAGCTTTTCTGATATTATCTTGTATTCCCTCTTTCCAAACAATATTTCACGGTATGGTTGCTTTTTGCACCCTAACCTAAATTAACCTCAAGCATATAATTCAGTGTGTTTTTAGTAAATGGGATAGTCAGTAGAATACAGATGTGGCTGAAGAGTGTTTCACTATTCTTTGGAATCATTGCATATTTATGGTATCTTTGATAAATATGTTAATGTAAAATCTTCATGTTTGAGTGATGCTTTTCTGACCTCACATGGGAGTAATGACTACCCCACTACAAAAATAAAAATAAATGAAGATATTTATATGTCATTTTTTTACAGAAAGAGACTATAACCAGCTTTGTGACAAACAGCCAATAGGAAGACTTCTCTTCAGACAGTTCTGTGATTCTAGACCAGATTTGAAAAGATGCATTGAATTTCTGGATGCAGTGGTAAGTAGTGAGAAATGGATGATGGCTATCAGTAGGCATGTCTTATGTATTCATGTATGTAAATATTGGATTTTTGTGCTGGCTTTGCTGAGGTAGAGTTAATTTTCTTCATTGTAACTCATTTAGTGCTATATTTTGGATTTTAGACCAAGATAATGTTGGTAACAAGGATGTTTTAGTTCTTGCTGAACAGGAATTACACAGTGTCAAAGCCTTTGTGTTCCTGATGCTGCCCTAAAAGTGAGGAGGCTGATGGTGCAAGAAGCTGAGAGTGGACACTGCCAGGCCAGCTGAGAGCCCAAAGATTATCCCATACCATATGGTGCTGTGCTCAGCAATAAAAGCTGGGGGAAAGAGAGGAAGGGGGGAAGTTACAATTTGCCAGCTAGCTGTTATACCTAAGAATGAAGCCCTGCTTTCCTGGGAATGGCCAAATATCTCCCTACCAATGGGAAGAAATGAATGAATTTCTTAATTTGCTTTGCTTGTACCTGCAGCTCTGCATTATCAAACTGTCTTTATTTCAAGCTGCAAGATTTCTCACTTCTGACCTTCTGGTTCTTAGTGGGGGGAAGTGAGTGGGTGCCTGTGTGGGGTTTAGCTGCCTGCTTCTTTAAGACACAACCATTTTATTAATTTTCTCTACACACCTCTGTTTCCTAATACTATGTACTTGAAAACAGTGTGAAAACATAGTCTTTGCTGACTGTAAAGCTGTAACTTCTGGTAGATGTAAAAAAACTGTCTGTTGCTTAAAGGAAAATGTTTAGTATTTACTATGAAGTTTCTGCCATCTTTGTATGGTCTGAGCTATGGAAATGGGCATGATGGGAAAGAGAAGCAATTTTAGGAAGACCTGCTGCTTGGCTTCTGGAGCCTGCAAGATGTCTGTATTATGAACATTACTTGCTATACTCAGGCTTCAAAATGTTATAAACATAGACTTAAAGATGTTGCAACTTGCATGGAAGCCCTAGGCTACACAGCATATGCTAATTAAAAACTTTATAATGGAGATGGAAATTTAGAGAACCACCCATGGAAGGAGAAAAAACAAATTTTGAGACTAAGGGAAAAGGTCTTGATATATTTACATCTTGATATCTAATGCTGAAGAACAAGGGAGGAAGGAAGTGTGCCCACAGCTATATTTTGCACAAAATCCTCAGCCCAAAACCTTATTGGGGAGGGGGAAAGTAATGAGGAGATTAGGCAGGCAAAAACCAGCCCTTAAGAGGAGAGAAGAACAGCTCAGAGCTTTTGATTCTTTGTCCTTCACAGTTAATCCAAGAGCAATAAGATACAGTCTCAAACTGAGATTGCTGATGAAAGAACAGGTTTTCTCAGTCCTGCCATTTTTGTGCTTACATGCAGAGAACAAATGACCAAAGAAGACAGAAGTAGGGTAGTGCTGCTGCTTGCATGCATCCCAACTACAATATTGGAATGCAGGATGGCTCTGGAAGAGGCAGGGTGTAAGGAATGTACATGGGATTATTGCTGTGCCTCCTATTTCGCTGGATCTTCCTTCTCCTTTGGTAGTAAAAACTGAGGCATTAGATCAGCTGAAAAAGAATTTGAGTGTCAAATAGGTGAAATTGTTTATATTTGTCAAAGAATCTGTGTGCAATTGGGCTGACTCCCCAGGTGTGTTTCACTTTTGTGACTCCCAGGAGCCGTTTGAGCACCAGATTCCAGAGTCTAGATTGACACTTGGAGACTGAATGGATTGAATGGAAATCCAGAACAGTGGAGCTTTCATTCCTGAAGTGAATATAACCCAGAGCCCTTAATGAGTGCCATGCACTGACAACTGTGGATTTACCCTTAATGGTTACAACTTCTGTACATGTTTTAATCCTTATATCTTAGATAAGGAGTAGCAAAATCTTTGGCAGCACAAAAGAGAATGAATTTTAGGCATGACTGTAAGGCAGATGTGTCCTTGCTCTACAGATGTAATTTTCAGGTAAAACTGTCTCTAAGAAGTAACTGGTTTTCACTAACTGAAAAATTTGAACTGTTTTGAAATATGCAGCCTATAATGTTGTGTGGATTGCAACACTTCTGTGAATTAACAAAGACTGGTATAGCTCAGATAATCTGATGTAAGGGATGGTTTCACAATTTACTTTTTTTGTATTTGTTGTTCAACTTCCATTTGAAAAATCAGGGGGAATAATTATTCTTGGGAATCATTGAAACAAGGTAACCTTTGGTAACTCTCATGATCTGAAACTAGCATCCTGTCTTGATCAAGGATGTGAGATAAAATACCTACTATCTCTTACAGGTGGTTCCTGAGTTAGCCTGATTCCCTTTTGTGGACTTCAGCAAGCCTGATCTTTTAGGGGTTGAGGGGTTTCTTTGGTTGGTATTCTTTGTAAGGCAATACAGGAAGCAAAAGCTGAGGCTGTGTGCTTTTTACCTTGGCTTTTGCCAAGTTTAGCTTTTTAAAATGTTAAAGAAATTCTAGACTTACTCTTTCAGGGGAAAAAAAATCACAAAATGAAATGTCATAGCCTTAAAAACCTTGCATCTTAGTTAATAGATTTTTCTGACTCTTTTACATGAAGCAATATGATTTCAGCAGTGTGATTGTTTCAGGAGTCCAAAATCAAGGTGGTACCAATGCTGTGTTGTCTGCCTGTACTGAATACTGAGTCTGGTAAGGTCCAGTTCTTGGGAAGGTGTGACCTAAAAGTCTGGAGTCAGCTTGGCTTTACAGAAAGAAGAGTTGTGAAATAATTGCATGTAAGTGACAGAACTTAAAGTGAGGAGTTAGTTATCCAGTCTAGTGACTCATTTCACTAGCTAGGGACAGGGTTACTCACATATGAAAAGGAATCAGTGGCAGTTCAAACTTCCCTGTAAGTAACAGAATTATTTGGAAAGGCCACCTCTCAAACTTCCTTTTAAATTACACTATCCACTTAAAACACTATGCCTAACTAATTGTATTAAATTAGTGTTGAAGGTGCTCAGCAGACTGCTGAACATTAGGTTGATAAACTTTTCTGACTTGCTCTGGTTGATGAGCAGTTGCAGAAGAATTCCTTACCCTTAGACTTTCTGTTGTGGAATTGAACAGCAGAAATTACACTTGCATTTGGATTGATGGATTTGAGTAGCGTGCTGAAGTGGGTGATACCATAATGTCTCAGCAGAAAAAGATGTTGATGACTTAGTAGTGATGACTTGAGTCAGTGTTGATTAGTTGTCATTAATGGCAGAACTGGAATCAGGAATTCCATTATTTCCAGTGTTGTGTGTGTGTTTGAGTCTTGAACTGTCATTTTTTAGTGTTCTAGTTTTCTTTATAAAGGCAAATAATTTCTGATTAGATCAATTACTTGTAATTTCCAATGAGGTTGCTAATGACTGGTGTCCCAATAAGCCCAGCTGTTGTTTTGTTTGATACAGTTCTCCATTCTGGATGTCTGCCAAGTATTTGTTTCTAGGTGCATGCATTTACATCCTGAAATATGAAATGAGCTTTGATTGAGTTGGCCCAGCTAACAAACCTAATGTGTATTGCTGTTTGAGATTGCTCTTTTCTAATTCATCTTTCCCCAGATTTTGGGTTGTCTTTAAATCTTGTAACTTCTGATGTCTGCTTCTAGATTATTCCATAAAATTATTAATAGTAAGTAGTTCTTGGAGTTTTTCAGCAGTAGTATCTGTGTGGTGATTTGCTGGTTGTGGGTTTTTCCCTTAAGTAGGTACTTGTGGAGCTCTGTTCAGCTGCCAGTTGTTTATCTGCAAGATGCACAATTCTCTTTTTCTTCATCTCACTACCAGATGTTACCAAGTCACAAACTTTGAAAAATTGTATCTGGTCAATTTCAATTTTTCAAAGAATGATGTAGGGTTTGGTTTAGATCTCATTTATCAGCTTGTAGAAAGTAGTTTTATCCTGGTTTTAGCCGAAACTGAAGCAAAGAATAACACATGAGGGGAAAAAAGTACAGTGAAGAAAAAGCTGATTATTGTACTCCTGATTAATTTCCATCTGGATTAATTTCCATCTGTACTGTCCTACAATACTACAATTTATGTAGTATTGTAGGACAGTATTCTGTCCTACAATACTACATGAATACTATTTCATTGTAATTGATCTAGTTTAACCTCTAGGATGCAGTTTCTGTAATTGCATTTAGTCATTGTTAGGTTTTGTATGTTTTCCAAAGATTAAATTCCATATGCTTTGTTTTTTTCCTTAGGACTATTCTTCATACATGTTTCACCTTAGAGCCTTCTGTTCCTTTTCTATTAGGAATATTGTGTTAATTCATGTTAAAATTTACCTATCATCATGGAAAAGATGCCAAGTGACTCTGAACATAATAAAATTTTCAATTCCATTCCCCCAGGCAGAATATGAGGTATCTTCAGACGAAAAGCGCATTGACTGTGGCCTCAAAGTTTTAGAGACATACTTCACTAATGGGGTAAATATATTGCAAACATTTCCTCATGTGCTTTCTAAGTGTCAAATAAATAGAAAGATAAAATCAATTGCATTGATTTTAGTAAATTAACTTCCAAACCTCATTGATCCCATTTTTGTCATTCTGAGAGGTGTACTGCCTGCTAAAATTCTGCTCAATTAACTTGAGCAGAAACTTTGACTGATCTCTGCTTTTATATAACTACCACAATTACAATTTATTCTCCATTTAACACCTACAGAAAACTTTAAAAAAATTAACTCAGGGTGTTGTAGTCTGAAGTTTTTTAGACTCCTGTATGGCATTGGTTAGTTTCCTGTAAATTTTCAGAATTGCTGCAGATTTTCACAAAGTGAAATGCTGTTTTCTTCTGAAACATTCTGTTGCTTTCAGTTTCCGTAGTAATCATTAATAGCTGATTTTTTTACATTTATCAAGTGTTTTTTTTTTTATATCCAGTGGAAGTTTTATGTGGGTATATAATTAGATATATGCTTTTTATTAATAGATGCTCCTTCTCTTGCTTTGGTCATCTTGTACAAAAGGCCTTGAAGATTCCTTAAAAGCAGATAGAATCTTAATTTGCACATCTTTTTGAGAATTTCTTTGGGACTACTGTAATTCACATACATTTTTTCAAAAAAACCCAGATTTCTTTGACCTGGTTTGAAATAGTTTCCCAGCCTGTGATTGTGCTTTTTTCTCCTTCTTTCCATCCTGCCAAGACAAAGATGACTTGCTTTTTTGGTGGTAGACTTAGGGAAAGAAAAAGAAATTTGACTTATTGCCAAGTTTATTCCCCCAGGTACTGAAATAGTAAATAACTGAAATAACTTTCAATGCATTGTTCTGTAACAGGAAAGAAATAAAAATTTTGCTCAAGTACAACTTTATTGATTTTCTCTTTAGTCAAACCATTCCTTTCCTTTAGCTGTATTAAAGATTTTAATTTATCTTTGAATACAAAACTTTGCATTTTTCTGTTGATATTCATGCTTTCATTGTTGCTTTCCTTTCTTTTTATTTTGTTAAGTCTGCAGCACACTTGCCAGAAATACCTCAGGAAACAGTAAATGAATGTAAGGCAAGACTGGAAAAGAACCCTTCTAAGGATCTTTTCATGGACTGTACTAGGTAAGTTAAAAATGCCTGGTGCTAAGTTTAAGAATTACAATAGAAATTTCTGTGTTTCTAAGGAAAGTGAAATATGAAGTTGTTATACCCAGAAGTACTGAGTCCCTGAAATGAGTACAGTAAGAAACTTGGAACAGATTTATTAGCAGACTAGGTTTCCTTCAGATGTGATTTAGATGCTCAACTTTTGCAGAGCTTTTTCTTTAATGCTGCTTTTGCATAAAATCACACTGTTGTCTGACACCAAGAATTCTGTAAGATAAATGGTATCTTTCTCTTTATTCTTACTTTTTGAGAGACTCTCATCCATTCTGAAGGTACTCAGAAAAATATGAAGTTATAAGTTGAAGCTTGAAAGGTTTCTGAACAACTTTAGACATTTAAGATTCTTGAAAACAGGTTTAACTGAGGCCAGCACTTATGTGGCATTAAGATGGCTGATTAGATGATCACTTGTGATAGTTAACACAAAACAATACAACTTGCTTTTGTTCTGCAGTCATGAAGTGATGTTTCACACAGCAGTAGCAGGGGAGGCTTGTCTTGGAGGGATGGTACATGTTTATGAGTGTTACATATCTTTCTAAAGCCTTTATGTGTCTAATATTTCTGGTTCTTCAAGGCATGCTTGATCATGTCTGAAGGATGACTGCAGGTTTTGTCACTGCTTGGGTCATCTCCCTGGCAACAGAAATAAGCATGCTTTGTAACAAGCTGAGATTATAAGATTGAAAG
This sequence comes from Onychostruthus taczanowskii, assembly GCF_017590055.1. Taxonomy (NCBI): domain Eukaryota; kingdom Metazoa; phylum Chordata; class Aves; order Passeriformes; family Passeridae; genus Onychostruthus; species Onychostruthus taczanowskii. Next base: position 21,229,157 of record NW_024499239.1, on the reverse strand, counting down.
GGCTGTGTGAGAACACCCCATAAAACACGTCTCAAATGGAGTGTCTCATGTAGATCATCCCCTTTCCCCTGTCCAATAAATACCTGACTACAGTTTGAATGACTTGTTTCCCTCCCCACCTCCATCTTGCTGTGTTTCTTTTAAGGTACTTGGTGTTCAAGGTTTGGATATGGCATTTAGTACTTCAATTTCAAATCCTAGAAAAAAAAAATACTTACCAGTCTCCAAATAATGCACGAAACCCTGTAGATATTTTCAGAGTTCATGTTTGCAGGGTAAACATGCATAAAAAGCTGCTGAGAAGCTGATGTTTAAGTGGGTTTGAAGACAATGAAAATGCAGAGGTCCAAGTGTCTCGTTCCTATAAGTAGCAGTAGTTTGGCATTCACAAGTGTTTTGACAGAAACAGTTTTCTGTAACAGACACTCACTTTGGGACATTTAGGTTAAAACCATTGCAGAGCACACTGGTGATGTTTTTCTGCCTACAGCTTCATTGATATGTTTAAATATATGTCTGTAGATTGATAGCACGTCCTGCTTCAACAGCCTTTTCCAGAATAAGATGGATTTTATTCTTCTGTTTATTTTCCTGCTAGAATTGTCCATGAATACCTAAGCAAAAGACCTTTTGAAGCTTACCAGGAGAGTGTGTATTTTTCCCGTTTCTTACAGTGGAAATGGCTGGAAAAGTAAGTTTGTTTATAATGTTTACATTATAATTTAGCTTTGCTTTGTGACAGATTTTGATTTTTATGCTGGAAATGATGTAGAGCTGAATGCTAAATGATACTGCCTGTCTAAGAAATTATGATCTGAAAGACAGGATGTAAAGGATGATGTTGATGGACAGCAGGAGAAGCAATACTCCAATGGAACTGTCTGTAGCCTTTAAGTAGTAAATTTTAAGTCTTTAAGTGGTATTGGGTAAATGCAAATTCAGAAATATTTGGCTGTCAAGAGTGCAGTGGAATACCAATCTTTCTTGGGAATACTATCATCCTTTAGTTTCAAACTTGGTCTAATTAGTGGTTAATAAACAGATTAATCTAGCATTGTAACCCACTGGGTAATTGGATAAGTACTGGGTTTTTTTGGGTGGTACAGATACAAATCTAATTAATTACAAGATAGCAAGATTTACATATGATATATGTATCAGAATCTATATTCAAATCAATATTAGGTGAGTGTCCAGACTCTTTCAGAAGGCTGATTGTTACAAATTGATTCAAATTCAGCCCCCTGGGTATCGTGATCACACATTCAAACATTAAGGTGCTTGAGCACTGATTTTATTGTAAATTCCAGTTATCCAATGGCTTTATTTTATCGAATTGGTTGCAAAAGCCAGTAAGAAAACTAAGGAAGTTACTCACATTTTCTCCTAAATGAACCTCCACTATTGTCCTGAGAACAAAGCTGCAGTGACAGAGAGTGCTCATTTAAAGCAAACACAGGAAAATCCACTACCTGATAATAGCCCTGCTCTGACACTTGGAGAGTTTTAGCATAGAGGGATCAACACCTCTACTGCCTCCTCTGCATCAATACCCTGACAATTTGGCTCTTGAACTGCTCTTGCATGCCACAACTCTTTCTTTAGTAAAAAACAAAGTGAAATCAGGAATGGTTTACCTTTTAAATGCCACATTGTAAGCATGATCCAACTGAAATGCAGTCTGCGTGTCAGCGAGTCAATAAAGGGAGGCAGCAGGAGGTGATAATGGCCCGTGCTGAGAGCAGTAAAGGGCAGACCTGAGCAGCTTTTGTTCCTGCTATTGCCAGTGCTGGTGACCAGATGAGGGAGCCCACGTTTCCTAGCAGAGCACCCCTTTCATTTGAAATTCACCTTATTATACTACTTCTATATGAGGTTAAGGCAACATTTGTTCAGAAATATATCAGAACAGAAAGGAGAAAATGAAGACAGACCTCTCAGGGTGGGGAGGGATTACTAACATTTGTAATTCCTGTTGCAGTAATTGTTTCTTTCTGTTAATCAGGCAGCCAGTAACCAAACACACGTTTAGGCATTACCGAGTACTAGGCAAAGGTGGATTTGGAGAGGTGAGTACAGAAGTGTGTTTCTGCAAGGCAGTTCTTGAGGAATCAAAAGAAAAAGGAGAGTCTGTTTAACTCTTGTCTCGATTAACCTGTATTTGACACATCACCTGGCAAGCTGTTGCCAATACAAACTGTTTGAATGTGTTAAAGCACTGTAGGTCATGCACAAAGAGGCAGAAAACTTGTAGTGACTGACAACAGTCGCTTCTATTAGAAATTTCATTTGGAAATGAGAATTTAGTTGCAATTTGCTAATTATGTAGAATATTCATGAACCTAATTTAAAATCTATGGATTTTAATAATTCTGTTAATAATTTATTGAACTGTCTCTGTACATGTTTTAACCAGAATCCTATATGGAAAGAGAAATTGTGCTACTAAACTACCGTTATGTATCTCCTGTTTGATTGTGATGTGAATATTTGTCCTTAACACATATTAGGACACTTAGCACTGTTACTGTAGTCATTTGTTTCACTAACACAGGATCCACAGTTTTGCTAAACTATTCAACCCCAAAAGAAATGTATTTGCCTCTGTCTAATCACTTTTTCTACTTCTCTTACAGTTTTTGTGAACCTTTAAAGTCGTTTCATGAGCAAAGGCTCTGTACTGATACTTACAGACCATAATTTTCTGACAGCATTAAAGAGTTTTGAAAAGAAAATTAAATTGAATCTTCTTTAAAATAAAAATTCTAAAAAGCCTCAAGCATCTCTGACGCACTATCCTTCTTTTTGTAGGTGTGTGCCTGTCAAGTACGGGCAACAGGAAAAATGTATGCTTGCAAAAAGCTAGAAAAAAAGAGAATAAAGAAGAGGAAAGGAGAATCAATGGCTCTAAATGAAAAAAGGATTCTAGAAAAAGTGAATAGTAGGTTTGTAGTAAGTATCTACTTTGAATCTTTTTTCAGAAATTTATCTTGTTTTGTTTACTTCATTTCGGTCTCTTCCAGGGGCTTGTGGGCACAAAACTCTTTTTAAAATTGATTTAGAGAGTGCATGGGAGAAATGAATGATATAATAGTAAATACATTTTGTGTGTGATTGAGAATAGTTCTATGCACAAGGATTATTTTTGGTCCTCTTGCTTTATTTCTGACAGCCAGAACATTAGGCAGTGTTTCAGCATGCTGATGCCACTGAATCTTTGTCCTCTGCTTAATAGCTGAGGTTTTATATCCTGAGATACTTTCATAGCATTTGTTACTCCGTTGCTGATATATTTTAAGATAAACATGACATTTTAATAGTGTATTGATTCAGGTTATATTGCTTTGCTGTGTACCAAGGCTTAAAGCTGTATCTTGGATGTGCAACAATTAACTTTTTAATGGAGCTTCCATGTAATGGCGATCTTAGTTTTAATACCTAAACATGATGCTATTATGTAAGTTATGGTCTGTTAGTAGCTCTAATTACTAAGCAGTGAAAGAAGTTAAAATGTTCAAAGATACAGCAAGCAAAACTTTCCCCAGGTAATGTTTACTTTTTAATTGAAATGTCATTTATATGTTAATTTCAAATACATTGCTTTGGTTTGAAATCCATTTCCTTATAAATTTTGTATTGATGTTCAGAGGATTTTAAAGCATCTGTTTTAGAGGGAAGTGAAAATTATTTATAAATATATGTGTATAAAATATGTAGGTATGTATTTTCTGATAAGTTTTATGTATTAAAAAAACCACTGTAGAATACTGCCAGCTACAAGAAAAATGAAGAACTTGCTGGCCAGACACATTAATATTTTAAACTATTGTAAATTATGGTTTTGTATAAATATGATAATGTTATTTTTGCACAAGGCTTCTGGGCTTAAATGGATTGAAACTGAATCCAGAGAGTACCTGAATTTATCCATAAATTACTAAAACAGCGAAACTTCTATTTTTGAGTTACATTTTTTTCAGCATCTGTAAACACTGTAAATCAATAATTGATCTAAGTTGAATTTGAAATTGCTTTATAAAATTGAGCAGGAGTTATTTTCCTCTTGCTGTCCAATGGTGGTTTTTTATGGAACAGAGAAGCTCTAGGTCTAGCATTTGCAGTAATACTGGTTTTGAAGTGGGCAGATAACTTGTCATGCCTCTGTCACAAGTACAGTCTTGAATAGCTGGACACATCAGTTAAAATCACCAAATGGGAATCTACACCTTGAGTAGCTGATTTCTGTATTTACTTAATTTTATTATTTAGTATTGTATTTGCACTTCTGAATTAAGAGTTTGGATCTATTACTGAATTAAAACAATTATTTACTTGTACTGCATTTAAAATACATTTTTTGAGTAAAAGAAAAAAAAAAAACCCTACTGATTTTTTTACCTAGCTAGTTTACCTAATGTAAGCTAAGTATACGTTTGAATTCCATTGCTCCTAGTACAAGTTAGGTTATTTTGAAGATTCTACCAGATGATCATCTGCACAGCAAAACTTTTTCTACTGAAAATGAATTTGTAACTTAAGCAGTTAAATTTTGTAGCATATTGCATTGTGTTAAAAGGGGAGGGTTTTGTTTTAATTCACAAGTCTACTTTAAAACTTTAAATGCATTTAAAAAACTTTTCCCTAAAACCTGAAGAAAATGTGGTGCTTTGTCCTTGCCTATCAGCACCACATTTCAAGTACAGTGAAAAGAAAGATTGTATGGAGTTGTACTGACTACTGTTGCAAAGTTCTAAATGAGGGAAATATGCAGTTGCCTGAGGGGGAGGCAGGGGTAGGAATAGAAACTGCACATTTGATTTAAAATAATTTGAGTTCCTCTAGGGCAGTTTTGAGTCTCGTAGTTCAGGAAGATGGTTTGGCAGTGCATAACTCCTGAGATAGTAATAAGATAAGGAATAGGCTCATGCTGTCTGGACAAAGAGTAATGCAGGTAGCATGCAGCTGAGGGGCATCATCAATAACTCTATTTTCTGGGTATGTAAACAGATCTGTCACTAAGCTTTTGTGTTGTGTGTATGGTTTGTGTACACAGGCAAATTAGTCTGAATTCCTTTGTGTCTTCCAGTACTTTGTAAGAGTGATTTTCCACTTGCGTGTTTTGTTCTTTTTGCTTTGAAAAAGGATTCACAAGTTGGTTGTGTTGGAAAAAAGATCTGTGAATTGTTTTGGGGTTTATGAGTGATTAATGGTTGTGTTCTCACCCTGCCTGTTTTTAGGTTAGTTTATCCTATACATACGAGACGAAAGATGCCCTGTGTTTAGTATTAACCATAATGAATGGAGGGGACCTGAAGTTTCACATATACAACATGGGAAATCCTGGCTTTGATGAAGAAAGGGCTATTTTCTATGCTGCAGAACTGTGCTGTGGTCTGGAGGATTTGCAAAGGGAGAGAATTGTTTACAGGTGAGAGTCATCTATTGTACTTTCCCCCATCTCTTCAACACTGAACATATTAATTGTTTCCTACTAACATAAGTTTGTATTTTAATTTTGTAGGAAAAGGATAAAAAAAAAAGTTTAGTTGTCCTTTTTGTGGCATATCCCTAGAAATATCTCTTACGTCTTCTTGCTGTTGATTTAGGTCTTGATGCTTGATATATTTTAAAGCAGTATAAAGTTGATTCAAGGTTTGTTTGTAAAATGAAATTAAACTATGATTTACAAAGCAAATTAATTTATAATTTTAATACATAAGTTTTAGGAGTATGACATTGTATTCCTGCCCACTCCAAAGTAGTTCACAGAGGGCTCTAGAAGTCCCTGGCTGCATTGTGTGTTACACTCACAAGGGTAACACACAATGCAAGATAGTCATAGCCCATGTGAAAAGCTCCTTCTTCTGTTTTAATTTCAGATTCCTCCAATAAAATTATTATTGCCTTTGAGTTAATGAAATTATCAGAAGCTTTATGTATTGCAATTGAGATTGTATTATTTTAATGCTCTGTTTTGTCTTTGTACATCGATAATTTAACCCCTGGTATGCATTAATGTTACAGAACAAGCAAAACAAACCTAGTGGTGGACCAAGAATGCTTTCTTTGTGCTTCTGCTGTGTAACACCAAGTGTCACACACACAGACACACAGAGTGGGAAGTGCACAACCAGAGTGAATCAGGCTTATGCTGGTGGTTGGATGTTGTTCCCTGGAGAATTTGGCCAATCTTACAATACTACACACTGTTTAGGCATACACATAGGAGGGAAGCAAGGGTGAGACATTTCATCAGCTACAAGTAGGTAATTTTACGTTGCCCAAATGAAAACAAAACTGATTGTTTAAAACACAAAGTAACAACAACACCAAAAAAACCCAAACAAAACAAAAGAACCCAAACCACAGCCCTGTGTTTAGGCCCAACTTGTTAGCTGTTTGCCTACAAGACAACCTTCAAACACTTATGTCAAATCTTAGTGTTCTTCATTTTTTTTTACCTTTGATCTCCCCTGGTTTCTCTGCTATTGTAATCTTATATTTAATGTCCATTTATTAACATTATGGGGATTGCTGAGACTTAAAACCATGAGAAGCAGAGCATCTTTGACTTTTGTATACAGTTAATCTCATAAGATAATGAAACTTTACCATGAATATACATATTACAGAACAATTAACCAATATTTGGGGGCAAAAACCCTACTTAGATTTCTTGGTGAACATTTTTCTTTCATTTAGAATATCAACTCTAGAGTCATTCTTCCTAAAATTTTTCTTTTATGTTATTCAGTCTCCTCTTCTTGTCACAACTGTATGTATATATGTATATATACATTTTGTTTTTAACAATTATTCCAATAATTGATTCTTTAGCCAACTGCTGGGTTTTGCATGTCTATTTCTGGCTTATATTTATGGTGGAATAAATCTAAGAGACCATCTCAGTCCACATGCTTATTGATGCATACCACAAATACACACATGTAAAAAATAACCATAAAAATATAACTATCTATAGTGCACAATTATAAATAATAATGTACATTATACATTTTATGCAAATCTTCATGCCTATATATGTTTGTGTATATCCTCAGGAGAATCTGCTAGGGTATAAATCCTAGAACAACTTCTGATACAGCTTCCATGGCTCCCCAAATTTTCCTTGAGCAGAGAAAAATTTAAACATTCCATTCAATGTTTTATTTTGTTCTTAAAGTAAAAATGCACAAGATGCAAAATTGCAATGCTGAATTTATTGCTCTTTTAGTATTTCCTGAGTCTTGCTATCATTTAACAGTTAAAAAATGTTGTTTGTGAAACTTTGATCTTTAGAGAAAAGTAACAGGAAACTTCTAGAAAGTTATTGCAAAGAATCTTAACTAGGTCTAGGAAGGTCTAGAAGTTTTGTCTGGGAAGCTTTAGAAGTTGCATGTCCAAGTTAAAGAAATGGAGTTTGAATGGATGATATTAAGCCTGTGCTTAGTTGTGGGATTATTCCTCTTCGTTGCTATTCTGATGCCCTGGGGTGAAATACAGCAAGGGGTCAGCATCAAACTGCAGCAAACACTTGTGTTTTACCACTGGGGAGTTGTAAAGCTGAGATTGCTCAGGAGAAATGTTTTTCACTTACGAGCACAAATTTTGGTGTAAATTCTGGTTCTTTATATCAGGTTTTTAGTGTTGTGTTGCCTTTGTTAATGTAAATCAAATAGTTATGTTAATGGAAGTTAGAGAGGATTAAAGAGTTCAGGGAAAGTGGATCTAGAGTTCTCTGGTTAAACTATTCATATTATAGGCCATCAACTTCACAGCTTTTTCCTTGTTTATGGGTGGAACTGGAAAAATTGCTTCAGTCAGAACCAAGAAGTCTTCTGTTGAATCTGTTGCACTTCAGGGCTAATAGTTTTGTCTTTGTTTAATTCACATTTCTGTTGTTTAATTTGTAGAGACTTGAAGCCTGAGAATATACTTCTTGATGACTGTGGTAAGTAAAAATTAAAATGAATTTTGAAATCAGGGATTATACCTCTAATACCAAGCCAGAAATGTAAGGGATTTCTTAATGATAAAAGAGACCTCGTTGATTTGAATTTAGCAAAGAACATACTGCCTTGCTTTTTAGAAAGCAGGGGAAAACTTTGGGGGTCAACCATGATTATATTAAGGGTCAATTTTCTACATTCAAATAGGTTCTTTTTCCCTTTTGTTCTTCATTTTCCCCCTCCTCTTGAATTAAGATCACTAAAATTTTTACATGGATTTCTTTTGTTTGTCTTTTCTTCAGCTATGGAAACATTATTTGTTAGGTGGGGGGGGTGCAGAATTTTACTTAGTAAACCAGAATGTTTAGACAGTAAGAAGAAATCTGAAGTATTTCTCTTTTAACACTTTGACTAAAAGAAGTCTGATGGTCTCTGATGCATATGTGGCTGGAAGGAATCAAGGAAGTACAAACAATATGAATAAATGTTTGTAGTCTTTTGTTTGTCAAAAGCCAAATTAATTCTCTTTAATGACTTTGTGTGCAAGTCATTACCAGAATCTTTTGAATTGACTGTGGAACGTGTGCAGGAATTCTCTTCTAAGCTGTGGATGAATATTACAAGTTTGTTCTTGTAACTGCTGAGCATTTAAGTTGAGGAAAAACTGTTTTTGAAGTCATTAGCACAGTATTTTTTTTTTAAGTCAGCATGTTCTGACTGATAAATTTCAAAAAAGATGATGCTTGAGAGAAGTCACTTTCCAAGAGCTAAAGCTTTGCTAAACATCAAATGCATTCTTTAATTTTTCTCTCCAGCAATGTCTTGGAAAAGCTGAAGGCTTCTTTGCAGAAAAATGTAGCCTTGCAGGACTGCACTAGAATGCTTCCTCTCTGCCAGGGATATTTTGATCTAGTTCCAGAGAGCACAGGAGACTAATTAGAAAATCGCTTCAGGAGCTCAGATTTGCACTTAAAAAGGGTTCATCAGATGTCAGGGAATACAAGAGCATCTGAATGTATTTAAAATAGCATTTGCTGCTCCAGAGCATTACCTTATTTCCAAGCAGTATACAGAGTGGCACTTGTCTTTCTCCCCTCTCTCTCTCTCTCTCTCTCTCTCTCTCTCTCTCTCTATCCCCTGATTATCTAACACATGTACATAAGAAATTAATAAATTAATATGCTGTTAACTAATATTGATTCTGTAGAGAGTGATGCACTCTTGGAGGCTTTCTAAATAAGTATTTAAAAAGCCTTGGACACCTTGGCTGCCTGCTTGCTCAGAAGGTTTTACTAGAGACCTTCTGAAGTCCCTTCCAGCCTGAATCATTCTGTGAGTCTGTGGTGTTTCTGTAAACAGCAGTATCCCTGTCCTTATAGCCAGTATTCACATGTGGGTTTTGCTCTGTTTTTTTCTTTTTGGCAACGAATCTTTCTACACAAATTGTTTTAAAATTGAATTGAAAATGTGATTGTCCTTTCTTCTGTCTAGAGTTTTACATTTTTATTAAGAAAGTACCTTATGTGTTTTTACATTAAAATGTCAATACAATTCTTGCCTTGAAATGTCTTGAATGTGCTTGAAACAGTTCATGAGTCTATCCCACAAAGAATGGGAATATCCATGGGAATGTAAGGGAGAGTGGGGTGGATTTATTCCCATGGCCCTACTTGGACTGGTTCCCCAGTGAGCAGCGCATGACAAACCAGTCTATTGCCAGATGATTTCTGTGCTAGAGGTACAGCTCTAAAGGCCATACGTGAGAGGGGAAGGTCATCAGCTTGAGACATTTGGCTGATAAAGTGCAATAGAAGCTGTTATGCATTTAGGAGTGATTCATGAGAAGAGGAAATCCCAGAATTGAGCTGACATTTTACCATATAAACAATTCTGAGTAGGTTATTGACTGGGCTGCTCTTGGTTTGGGGTGGGAGTGGGGATAGCAATTCCAAGTACTTGTGTTTGACATTATTGGGGTGCTTCATTACAGGAAAACAAGCTCTCTCAGTACAGGCTACAATTTTCTCACATTTGGATAAAATTAAGTTAATTTTGAAGTTTTACTAAGAAGTTGGAAAGCTAAGTGCTTGTGGTGGGTATACAGAATGGAAAACCACAAGTGTCTGATGCATAGATGCAGAACCTGAAATGAGCATTTCTGTTTGTCCGAGAACAGCAGCCTATGCCAAAGCTAGGAATTAAAGTGCTTAAGAGCAAATTATTTTTGTATGACCTTCAGAAAATCAGTTATATCTGTGCTTCTCTTTCTTCACATTTTTAAGGAGGAGCTGAATAAAACACTCTTTCCAAGTTAAGTTAAATAAACTTAGGGCTATATGAATGTTTTGATACTTCGCAGTGGGGTTTTTTATGACGTGCAATAGAATTTTTTTTGTTTTAAAAGTGATAGTACTTAATTATTTTACTTCATTAATTAGCTGACTATGTATAATTTATTTTAACATCAATAGGACATATCAGGATTTCAGATCTTGGATTAGCTGTGCAGATTCCCGAAGGTGAAACTGTCCGAGGACGTGTTGGGACTGTTGGTTACATGGGTATGTCAACATTCTTTGCTAGTTACCTTTTACCAGAAAATTTTCTTCTGTGAATATAAGAACTGTATTGGACCTAGATTAGTTACTAGACATGTTATGGGAAGAAGAAGGATTATAATATGCATTTGTAGATGGTACTTAATTATAAGCCTACTGATAAACTTGAAAATTTAACTGAAAATTCCAGCTTTAGGCAGAACTTTTAAGAAAGCACCTAATTTTTTTCTGAGATTCAAAGAGATTTATGGTCACAGGTAAACAGAGAAATTACTGTGACAATACATTTCTTTCCATGCTTTGAAAAACTTCATTCTCAGGTTTTTTTTTCATTCTCTAAAGAATATTGGTTTTAAGATTAAAGAAATTAAGTTTTCCTCTTGAATATAAACAGAATTCTCACTGTAGAAATTAAATTTTCTTTGAAGACAGAGGAGTCACACAAACATGTCTGCACAGGACCCAAAGAGAGTACTGAGAGTTTTTCCAATACACACAATTAGTCAATTTAAAGTGAAATGATGTGGGTGTGTGTTTGCTTTTGTTTTGTAGCTCCAGAAGTGCTCAAAAATGAGAAGTATACATTCAGTCCAGATTGGTGGGGTCTTGGCTGTTTGATTTATGAAATGATTGAAGGACAGTCTCCATTCAGGAAGCATAAGGAAAGAGTTAAACGGGATGAGATTGACCGGAGAGTAAAGGAAGACCAGGAAACATACTCAGACAAGTTTTCAGAGGAGGCAAAATCCATCTGCAGGATGGTGGGTGAAGAGACGTAGAGGTTTGAAAATTAAATTTCTAATCCTTTTAAAGAGACCAACTACTTTATTTTAAAATCTTGAAAATTTTTCAGAACTGGATTTCTTAAACCTTTCTTTACTTCACATGAAAGTTTGTGATTGTTCATGAACTGTTCAGTTACCAAAATTCAAGAACTGAGAACTTTTCTCAAGGTGAAGGAAAGCTGCATAAATGGATTATTCATGGCATGAATGAAATGGTCTAGTACTGCTTGGACCACTTGTTATTATAGATGGAGTTCAATAGCATGCTCAACTGGGGTACTGCATGGGAACAAGTGGCTGAGTAGTACACCAGTTTCTTTACCTAAAACATTATCTACAAGACAATGGCATTTTTTCCTATCTTGTCTGTTCTTAAATTTATACAGAAAGCTTCACAAGTTTTCTGTACTAGTTAATGCAAGAAATGTGCATTACTTAAGCCCATAGGAAAAAATAGAAGTCTGTATTTCCTGAAAGAAAAGCCCACTGCAACGTCTGTACTGTAAAGTCTTCTCAACAAGGCATCAATTGAAATATTTTCATATAACTTTGGGCATAATCTTCGAATCATGTGCTTTCAGGTGTTCTTTTGTCTGTTGAAAATATTTGTTCCCTGAATGTTGTTGTTTGAGTTTCCAGTTATAGTTCCAGTTGATAAATGATAAATTTACTTAATAAGAGGCCAAGTAGCAAAATAAACTGATTGAAAGACATAGTATGTAGATAATTTTTTTTAGTTGTGGGATTGTATCATGGATCAGCTTTTTTTTCCATGTATCTGCAGTTACTTGCTAAAAATCCAGGGGAACGACTGGGTTGCACTGAAGGAGGAGCTGCTGTTGTAAAGCAACATCCTATTTTCAAGAACATCAACTTCAAGAGGCTGGAAGCTAACATGTTAGAACCTCCATTCTTGCCAGATGTAAGTAGGTGAGACAGATTTGATTAGTATCTAAAAAGGCAAGAACTGTCATAATTCTATGTTAGCAATCATGTGAACTCCAGAGAAACCTTTAAAGTTAGTTTCATTGGTAGAAGAATGCCATTGTAGGTATTGATGACAACTAATTGTTTTTTGGTGTTTCATCTGAGATCACAAAGCATTTTACAATAGTGCTATTTCCCTAGGGAGCTTTGTAGCTGATTTCTTACCCCTTAAAAGTCCACTTCCATTGCTCAGATGCAGAAGAAATGAGGAATAGCTTTGAAGAAAATACTCCAGATTTGAAAAGAAGGTGACAGAAGATGAGTTAATTATGATAATCATTGAGATCCAGACAAGCTGTTTCTGGCTTTGATATTTCTTTTCTGTTAATTGAAGGATGGATAGAATTGCTCAGGTGACTTCTGAAGTCCATCTTTGTATTTCTGTTCCATAGAATAATGTATTTGGTGATCAGCAGTGTGAAATGTAAAATTGCAGAAAAAATTGCTCCCTTTTGCTCATCTAGGGAAAATAAAACCAAACTAAAAGTCCCCAGATCTAAAACTTTAATGAGGTAATCTTGTATTGTACTGCAGCCACGTGCCGTTTATTGTAAAGACGTCCTGGACATTGAGCAGTTCTCAACAGTAAAAGGAGTGAACCTGGATACCACAGATGATGACTTCTATTCCAAATTTGTGACGGGTTGTGTCTCAATCCCTTGGCAAAATGAGGTAATGCACATTTCATGGAAGATTATTTTCTTTAGTACAGCAGTATAGAATATTCAATAAAATATATAATTATAATTATTTTCTCTAGGAGATGTAAAGAGGTTTCTGCTTTAGACTTCTTTGCTGAGAGGATTCAAAAATTTTTTAAAAGAGCATAAGGAACTTGCTAAAAACTGAGATTTATGGTAAATTTGCATAAACAAAGTCTGGCATCTTGTCATCATATGCACAGTTTACAGAACAGTATTAGTATCAGTAGGACCCCCCTTTCCTTGTTCTTCAGTCACATGTTATTCAGCATTGCAGCTCACAGAAAAGGGATGGAATGTTATTCCAAGTGTTCAAAAGCAAATAGGTGCAGTGCAAGCTGTTTGTGTATAGCCTGTGTATCAATAGAGTATTCAAGACAGCAACACAGAATTGCAGACTCACCTTTTTCAAGGTTTCAAAACAAACAGTTCAATATCAGTTGAGTCAGATATTCCCTTAAGAGGTTTTTTTGTGTGCCTAGTGAATGAATATTCTAGTAGTCTGCATAGAGTACTAGAATTTTGCTGCCTCTGCATGCAATTCAAATCCCCTTTACTGTTTCAGCAAGAGCACTCAGTAACAATTACTTAAAATTGTAGCTCTTGTTATGAATGCCTTGTCCCCATTATAAGTTATTTGTGCTTTCTGAAATTACTATTTTCTTGAATTCTACTAGTGTCACTTTTCTCCCAGTATGATAGCATTTTATTTAAAGCTTGAACACAAAAGATGAGCAATTTCTGAACAATTTGGAAGAAAAAGTACATTCCCTTTTGGTTCTTTTTGCATTCCATTAAGAAGGATATTTGAAAAGGTGTCATTTGACATAGAAAGTTTTCACTGAGAAACAGTGAACCTTGGAGAAAGAAGCATTTCCTATATGATGATGTAATTCTAAACTTCAGAATATGATCTAGTCATTCAAAAATGCACTGCAGCTTAATAACTAACCCTGCAGAGAGGAATAAAGTTGGAAGTAGTTGTGGAATTCTTGTGATGGCAATTCCTGTTCTTCAAGGAAGAACTGCAGATTTCATTGTACATTTGTGCTTGTTTTTTCTTTTAATTCATGTTACTGAGCTTTCCCTCAGATTTTTGAGACAAGACTTTCTCTCACCATTCCATAATTTACCCAATGTCTTGGTTTACAACAAAAGCAGGCTGCATTTCTTCTTACTCCTCTTTATGCCCTCTCTCTCTCTACAAGGTATATTCACAGTCTTAAGCTGTGCCAAGGGAAATGTAGGTTGGATATTAGGAAAAACTTTTTTACAGAAAGAGTGATAAAGTGAATGGTCGAGAGAGAGAATGGTCTGCCTGGGGAGGTGGTGGAGTCACCATCCCTGGATGTGTTTAAAAAAAGCCTGGATATGGCACTCAGTGCCATGGTTTAGTTGAGATGCTAGGGCTGGGTTGGACTCAGTGATCTTGAAGGTCTCTTCCAACCTCATGATTCTGTGATTCATTGGCTGCCTGCTGCTGTGACAGATGTGTACTGGTGGCACTTGCTGGTAAATGCCAGCTGGATTTGGGCATCAGTCACTCCCTCCCTTCTGACCCTGCCTGTTGTATTTTGGCATTCACTCTTCCTGTTGTCCTTTCTGTACCCAGTAATTGTGGTTGTATTTCTTTTGTTTCTGTGTACACAGACAAAGATTATTTCAAAATCCTTGCTTCTCTTCAGAGACCCATCTTCATTATATCTTCTTTTTCCTCCCATGTCATGTTTATTAAGTTCAGTTCAGGGCATAGAGATATTACAATTTTTTGCCTGGGCTGCTTTAAAATGACCAGAATACTTGAAAGGAAAATCTCTTTCTGGTTCTAAAAGCTTCTCTTTATTGCATCATGTGCAGAAGAAATGCAGGAATGCAAAAAAAGCAAGGGAGTACCTGACACCTGTGTGAGTCTCTCATTGCTATTCTTTAGTTGGTTGAGTGCCCAAGGAAGAGTCAATGTCAGCTTTGTGCTTCCTTTTGGAGACAGTGGTGTAGTTTGGCTACACCACTGATGAATTTTTAAGTGTTAGGAGTACCCAGCCAGAGTAAATAGATAATACCTGGAACTTGTTTGAGAGGCTTTTATGGATATTTCATTTATATTTCATATGTTTCCAAGATGATTGAAACAGGATGCTTTGAAGATATCAATGCATATGAAACTGATGGTACTGTGTCACCAGACAGAGAGAAGTCTCCTAAGCCAAAGAGAGGCTTCTTTCACAGACTTTTTAGTGGAGAGGTAAGGGCATGTATTTTCTTTCACAAGAAAGTTAACTTGCATTCTCTTTTTTATTATTGTTAATTTGTGATAGGAAAACCAAGTTGCTCACTGCACACTGAAACTAATGAGATCTGTTTTGTTATGGCTTTGCTCCTGCACCACATTTCAGAAATTATGGCAATCCCTATAACTCCAGGAAGCTTTCCTGCCTCAGCATTCTGTCCTCCTCTAGTTGCCTGGGTTCTGTTAAAAGCTGTGCTATAGACCTTCCTTTGCTGAAGAGGTTAATTTGTGTCTTGCTTCTTACATATTTTACCATTTTTAATGAAACCTATGTACATGTCTTCAGAGATAATTGAGGCCCTGTGTAAAAACTAGTAATAAGTAAGTTTATAAGCAAAAATAAGTATCTATCCAACAAATAAATACATAAGTAGAAATATCCCCAAAATAAATTAGAAGCACCACGAAACAAATGTTAAAATATTTTAGGTAGTTTAATGCCTTCACCAAAACAATGACATAATAGATCTTTACATTGCTGGTAATGCACAGCCTTTTCTTACACACAGACTTCTTCTACTCTTTAGTAGAAGAATTTCCTTCAGAGAATTGAGTATTAACTACCTAGAAGACACATCATGTATTATAATTGTCTACAGGATGTAAGAAATAGACTATTTGTAAAGGTTTGCAGTTGAAGATGTTATATACAATTCTGCTTGCTCAGTGTGCCTGCACTTAGAGAGGAAATATCTTGAGAAGCTTTAGTATATTCCAGTAGTGAACACTTGGGTAGAAATCACTTTTGCTTTCAAGCAGAAATGGAATTTTAAAATTGCTAGGTGCATATTAAGTAGCCACAGCAAGGCTGTATATTAAAATTGCATGAAGAAATTTTTTGTCTTCAGCTGGCAATTCACCTTTCTAAAATGGTACAATGCTAATGGAATGTATAATAGTACTGTCATTTTTAGTTCATCTTTTCAAATACACTTTTCCCCCACTTTGAGTAATGGAATAGAAGGGATGGTTGAGTGTACTAATATTCTCACATAGCTAAAGTTGAAGCTTGTGTCTTACTGTAGTCTTTTCCAACCAAAAATCAGCAGGATTCATGAGATATGGTTCTATATATTGATAAGAAGTCCTAAAAAATGAATATGGTTTGACAGTTTTCACTTGGTTTTGAACTAATAGGATTGCAGTTAATTGTCTTGCGAAGCTAAAAGAAGGAAATAGCTTTAATTAAATTTTAACAACTTGAGATTTGGACT
Source organism: Onychostruthus taczanowskii (assembly GCF_017590055.1). Taxonomy (NCBI): domain Eukaryota; kingdom Metazoa; phylum Chordata; class Aves; order Passeriformes; family Passeridae; genus Onychostruthus; species Onychostruthus taczanowskii. Next base: position 21,212,676 of record NW_024499239.1, on the reverse strand, counting down.
TGAGATTGTGGATTCCTTTGAGTTTCCCAAAGCATTTACTTAGGATGGAGTAAAATGTGCAGGAAAAATACCCACCCCCCAGCCTTTCTGTGCCCCATAAAACACACAAATAAACAATAGCATTAGTTCTGCAGCTGAGTTGTCTGTTTGTCTTCTCTTGCAGGTCTGCTTTAAGTCTGATTGCAGTGATGATGAGCAGGAGTCCTCCAGACTTTAAATCATGTTATCCTCATCAGAAAGGATGAGCAAACATTAAATGTTTTATATCTCTGTAGCAAATTGTATTATATATATTTTTTATCTGAGTTCAAGGATTTTTGTACATTTGTACTTCATTTGTTTTAAGATGTATATTTTCACTAAAGCTTAATTGTACAAAAAGCAATGAGTGCCATTTGAGTGAGTGTGTTTCTGTATGTATTTGATTTATCTTGATTATTTTTTCCCAGTGGAATGAATCTAGAAATACTAAAAGGATTTTAAAGCACAGAGATAGTATCTATGGCATCACTGTAACTTGACTTTATATGCTCCTGTTAAAACTCTTCTTCATCATTAGGATCTTTATTAGCAGTTTTCTTAACAGTAAAATTGATGTACTGATAAATTTAATAATTCTGGTATTATCCAGCAGCATGGCAGTGCTATTACCTAATGTATCTCTCAAGCAACTGCTAAGAGAAAAAAAGGAATTCAGTGCACTGTGGCCAGCTATTAGGAATTGCTCTTTATTATCAGGCTCTGTAGAATCTCTTTCTGTATTTCTGTATAAAGAGAACTTTGGACATTTAGCTTAATCCTCAAGCTGAAGTATCCCATTCTTGTCTTTCCTACCCATCTTACACATCCTCTCCACAGAGTTTCTTGGCATGAACCATGCAAGTCGACCTATGCCAAAATTTTATAACTATATTTAAAAAACTTTGTTGTCTTTACTGAAAGGATTTCTTTTTACCTGCGGAGACACAGATTTATTTTATTTTCTGTAAATGGAATTGTTTTTAACTCCATGTAGGATGTTACAGTTTTATAATGGGTTAAAAAACAAAGCATGGGCTCTTCTTACTAATGTCCTCTCTGCTTATGTTGTAATATGCAATGTTCTAGGGTTGACAGTGATCACTGCCACTGGGGGAAGGGCAAGGTAGCATTAAGTATTGAATTTAATTATGTAAGTATTTTTTTATAGCCTTTTAAAACAGAAACATTAAAATATGTCTTTAACGATTGCTTAATACAGATGTGGAACTGGTATTGAAGTTTGTTATGATTACCTGATGTCCATTAGTAAAACTGACAAAAGCTGCTTGAAAACTAGGCAAACTTCCATTCTTCTGGACTCACTGTAGGTCAGACCCTTTATTTTGTAAATTTCTAGTAAAACTATTCATCTGGGTATGAGATGAATTTAAAGAGCACATTTCATTAAGAGCCTCTTCTGTTTTCAAAACTGAGTTGGGTACTTGAAATATAGTGGAGTTGGAGACATGATTTTAGTTGCATATTTTGTTCTGTATTCTCAAGATTTGTCTCAACAGTGCATGCATTCAAATCTCTGGGGCACCAACTGGACCACACATGTACACATAGAGCAACTGAATAGCTCCCCACCTCAAAAAGGTCCCTCTTGTGATCTGCAGACCCACTGGAAGAAACTTCAGCTGCTTCTGAGAAACTCAAAAGATATATTTGATATTCAAGCTTATCATCAGGTTTTAATTCATGGTATTTAGTCTCTAAAGACAAAGTTTTAATGGATTACAATTTGAAAAAAATGGAAAACCAGTGTGTTGCAGAACCCTACTGGGGCTCATCTGGTGTCTCTCTGAAATTGTTCCTCTTGGCTACTGTGCCACAGAAATGAGGAATGAGACTATTTTCCTGTGTTTTCAGTGCATTTTTCCTCCAGTCTAAAACAGCACACAAGACAGCAAAATTATTCTTTTAGAGAGTACAAAGGGAGAAATTGGCAGAGGGAGAGAGAGTTTGTATGAATTACTGGAAGATGGTCTGATGTAATAGTGAAGGGATGGGAGGCTTGACAGAAATATCTGAAGTAAGGGTGTTGGCTAGAACCATTATGTGTGAGACAATGAGCTGGCAGTCTGACCTGACCCTCTTTATTTTGTACCACAGCAATAGAAGAACTCTAAAAAGAGGGGAATGGAAAAATGGGGAAGTAACAAAAGGGTTTTATACATACCTACATGGTTGGAGAAGTCATTGTTTCCCTGATTAAAGGGTTTGAATTTTTAAGATCTTGGGCTTGCTGTTCTGAGGCAAAGGTGACTGTATAAACAGCAGACATGCAGGGTGACAGTCTGGATTTAATGTCTGTGTAGAGTAACTTGAAATTTGGGCAAGAATACCATGGACACAAGCTGAATAATTTTTATGAAGAAAAATTTTTATGAAGAAAATTGCTTTTAACAGATAAAAAATCTGAAAATCTATTTATCATGTATTTCAAGTTTTCTTTCTGTATGAGATGGAGAGGAATCTTAAAAAAAAAAAAATCACTTCTCTATTTTGAGTGTTGAGGCTTAACATATATTTTCCAAGAATCTGTGAAGAAAGAGGGCTAATGATGAGAAAAGAGAAATTGTTCCTAAGAAGTGGTTATTTACATGTCTGCTTCTTTGGAAAAAGGAACTCCTTGTAAAAAAGTGAGAATTTGTTTTTATGAAATTTTACTTAGTTTAATTTCACAAGTTTTTTCTTAAGTTCAGAATAGTACTATTGAACATGTTTGCAGGATTATGACCTAATTCCATTGGGTTTGAGGTTTAATTTTTTTTTTTTTGGTTAGTTGATTGTTCTTCCCCAATAGGCTCAATATGGCATTATTCTACTATCAATTGTCCCTTTTAGCTAGAAATACAAGCACATAATAATGACTGCATCTTATCTGATGTGAATCCCCAGGAAAATTAGAAAAACCAAGGGAGTGGAAGGATCAGCAATCGGCAGAAGTCTCCTTACACAGTACATGGAGGGGAAGGTGTTGTGCTGTTTAACCTAAGGTGACTACATTGGTTAAAAGTCTTTACTGGAGTACAAGGAACTTGGAGGTGCACCTTGAAAGCAGGGAAAGCCTAAGGAGAGGCGAGAAATATCAAATATTTTGATATTTCCAAAATATCACAGACAAGGAACTTGGAGGTGCACCTTGAAAGCAGGGAAAGCCTAAGGAGAGGCGAGAACACCTGAAATCAAAATATCACAATGTGAGAAATTTAATATGGACTTAGCTCTTGGGTTTTTTTAGGACAAAACTGGGAAAAAGAAGGAGGAAAATAGCAGGTTGTGTTTACTTTACGTAGCCTTTTACTTCCATGACACTGTCGGGGTGGGATGGGGGGAAGCCAACATAACTTCTTGTAATTCAGCATTCTCTAGACCCATGTGTTAGAAGGCTTTAATAGCAGTGAGACAGTCCAGTGTTCTACTGCTGCAAGATTTGGTAAGACCTATGGAATTCCATGGAGTTATTTGCATGAGATCAACCCTCCTTTCCTGTGGCATGTGTTTCCAAGCATTTGTGTGTGTAAATCTTCATGTTTGCTTGTGAGTACCTCAAACCTCTCTATTTAGCTCAAAATTCAGAAACTGTGAAACAATGTACCAGAGTCTTATTGGTTTACTTAATGCTTTTCAATGTTGTGACCAGAAGAATAGAATCTTCATGCCTCAGGGTTGTTTTTTCTCTTAAGAAAGCTGTCAGCTTCTCCCTGCCCCCTGAGGTGTGTTCATAATAGAGATGGTGTTTCTGGATTGTAAAAACAACAGAACAGCCTCAACTGAAAAAACGAACACTTAAAACTAATAGTAAGTAAGGAAAAAAAACCCCTGTGCTATATCTGTGACAACGAGAGTGTTATTGACAAACCTTAGCCTTTAATATCTCTTGTCTCTTTTATTTTTCCCCAAATCATTCTTAAAACAGTAGTCCTGAATGTTTTTGAGTATGAAGGAGAAATATCTCCAAATCAGAATAAAATCGTCTGTTTATAAATTAATGATAGAAGTTATTAAAACCAACTAACAGTCCATTCTTAGAATGCACTTCAATTATTTTTCAAACTACACTGTAAGAATTTCTTCATTGCCATTTGTACAAACAGAGAATACTTGTTTACAAGTTACTAAAATATGACAACAAAAGTAATATTTTTCTATGGTTTACAGTTTAGCATTATATGAATTTAACATTGGAATTATCATCTTCATTTTAGTATAGGTTTTCAAAAAACACTTCTCTTTAGGAAGTGAAATTCAAATTATTGGAAAGCATCTTTAAGCTGAAGTCATATTTACTTTGATTTTCATTACTCGCTTGGCTTATTTGGTGATGATGATGTATTTTCTGTTGAATGAAACATTCTTTTTTATTTCATAATTGTTCTTGTGGTGTAACTTAAGTCTTGCACATGAGATGTAGGTAACTTTTTTCCATGATCCAGTTGTGTCCAAAACACCAGAATTCTTTCCAGGCATAGGAAGCTGACTGTTAAATGTGATGTGTTACTTCCAGCATCTCCAAACCACTGAGTGTTCTTGTGTGAGCTGTTTTCCTGGACGTTCCAGCATTGTAATTCCTGAAATAAAAGCAAAACACTGCCACATATCTCAACCACATGTATTACTGTCTAATGTGATTTATTAACCATGTCTGTCATGGTAGCTGGGATAGAAAAAGGAAAAAAAAAATGTAATTAAAATAAATTTCCAATTTCTTGAAGCAGAAAATGTCTCCTGCATAGTGTAAGCTTTTTACCAGTGTAAGAGTCGAATCCCGGAAAAAATGCCCTGGTTCTGCTGCACTGGCTCAACTGATACCTTGTCTCGTGGTCTGGATCTAGATTTCTGCATAAATTTCCATGTGAAAAGACAAAATTATGGGGATGGGCTGTTTTTCATTAGCACATTTATTGTAATTTTACAACATGAATTGAAGGACAGAGCCCCCAAATGCTCTTCAAAAGGGTTTCAAATTAAATGACCTTAAAATGACACAACCAGGCGGTGACATATTGCAGATTGCCTGTGCATATGCCAAAGCCCGTGGGCCAGCAGTCTCGTGGAGTAGTACCAATTACCTGCTGAACTGTTCATGGAAATGCAGAAATGCTGGCCAAAGTGGGGCTTCACGATAGGGTGAAAAATACTCTTGACATGCTCATCTTAAAAACATTAAATCAGGAGGTAACTTAAGAGACAAGGTAAGAGCATGTTTCTTTTCTTTTTCTACTGGAGGCTGAGATTAATTAGTTGTCATCTCCTAAATTTCAGATAATCTTTTAGGTATGCACTGTTAACTGGAACTTCATTTTCCTTTGAGGTAACACCGACTTTACAAAAACACTTCTCTACTTCTGCCTTGCTTTTTCTTGTCCCTTTCCTGGTTTACACCGTTTTATTTTTGCCAGTGCAGTTGTTTGTGGGGCAGATCAGTGACATGCTACACGCAAACCCATGGATCAGTTTGGGCCAGGAGAACCTACTGATAAGGTATTCACCAAAGAAAAACCTGATATCCAGAGTTACCTTCCAATTAGCTCACAGCTAATGAGCCTCTCAGCCGATGGAGCTCGGAGGGCCGGGAGAACAAAGAGCAGCGAGCTTGTGGGCAGGCAGTGCCTTGGCTGCTGTGAGTCAGCAGCCCACAGGGGACCGGCACACTTTGATCCAAAGCTTCACAAGCCTTGCGAGGGCTGCCGTGGTTGGTGCCTTGTTTAATCTTTGATAAGAGCTTATGCTCTTTTTACTCTGCTTAAATTTATTTCAAAGCGTGGAGTGGCACATGCATAGAGTGAGCAGCGATCCAAATCTGCTGTCCTCTTTTATCGTGTATCATTTGCTAAATAAAAAATTCATGATTATCCACATGTTCCAGCGAAACGTTTCGGCAAGCTTTATCATAAATTAATCGGGAGAAGTACTGGTCTTAAAAGCTCATATTTTGTAGCACTTCTATAATGAAATAAGGTTTTGCTTTAAGTTGAGTTGCTTTCAGGACTAAGGATAGGTTTCCTTTCAGAGCACTGTTTAAAATAGTTTGTCTTTTATTAACATGCTAATAAAGTTAACTGGCAGAGAGAGCACTGTTCTAGTGAATATTTAGCAAGAATGTTACCTATGACTTCTGTCGGCCTGAATATTCAGAGACGTGAGCTTTGCTTCATTTCTTCATGACTGCTAACAATAACCAAGTTGAATGACTGGAAATTTATTTGCTTAGAAGTTCCAAGAGCTGTTCTCCATTTTTATTGCTGGAACCAGTTTCATGTGTGTGAGATAAATTGAATTGCCAGTTCTTATCAGCTGTCATTCAACGTCCGTATTAACTAGTAGATCTATTAAAAACAGTGGTTGCAATTGGAAACTTCACAGTACTGTTGAATTTCTCTAAGAGTTTAGTCATGGAATCAATGATTTAAATATTCTATACTGTCTTTTTTGTATCCTATACGTTTAATATGTGTGCGCAAGAAGTATCCTCTGATGAAGCAGGTCCGCACTCAGGAGAGGAGCGCTAAAGGCGAGCACGTACGCTGCCAAGTTTGTAGTGTCCTGTAAGAGTGTGCAGCCGAAATAGAACCGGAGTGCCTTTGGCCGCCCCTCGTGCTGCGGGGGCTGGCGCGTTACCTGCTGGGGCGGTCCGTGCGGTGCCGCTGAGAACGCGGCTCCCCGCGGGGCAGTGCCAGGGCGGCCAGAGGCTCCCAGGGCCGGCTCCGCGCCCGCGGCAGCGCGGCCATCCCCGGCCCGGCCCGGAGCAGAGCGCGGCCGCCCGGGCGCCACCGCCGCTACCGACAGGGAGCGCCGCACAGCAGCGCACGGCCGCCCCGGCAGAGCCTCCTTCTGATTGGTCACAGAACCTGTCGCTCTCGCCGCTGCCCCGCCCCCTTCGCGCCCTGTGTGTTCCTACATAAGGGCGCGCGTGACGCCAGGCTGGGGTTGCCATGTGCGCATGCGCGATCGAGCACAGGGCCGCGGCATCGCTCCGGGAGGGGCGGGGCAGCTCCGGGGGCGGGGCCCGGCGCGGGGGCCGACGGGACGGATCAAGATGGCGGCGGGGCGGACGGGAGGCGCCCGCGGCCCCGAGCGGCGCCCGCCCCATTCATCGCGGCTGTGACGGGCCGGGGCCCGCCAGAGCGCCCGCAGAGCGCCGGGAGCGAGCCCGGGGCAGCGCCAGCGGCAGCGGGACAGCGCTCGGACCCGCCGGGCGCCCGTGACAGGGCGGGTCGGAGCGCGGGCCGGTGCCGCCGGCGCAGCGGACATGGCCACCATGGAGAAGCTGACGAAGGCCTTCGAGTCGCTGCGCTCCTTCCAGCAGCAGCAGGGCCCCGCTGCCCTCCCCGAGGAGCCGCTCCAGAGACCGTGAGTGACCCGCGGCCGGGACTCGGGGGCTCCCACGCGCGTGTCCCGCATCCCCCGGCCGGTTCTGGTCCCGCGGGGCCCCGAGCCGGGCCCGGGCGCTGCCCTGTCCCTTGGCAGCCCGCGGCTCCCGCAGACGTGTCGGGTGCTGCTGGCGGTTCTCTGCCGAAGTTCAGATGTGGAGTAACTTTAGGGGTAAGCGCGTTTGAAAAGTCACCGGTGCGGGAGATGAACGGGAGGTACAGCAGTGCTTGTGGGTTTCACAGGCTGGTTCTAGGAAGGAAAACCTTTTTATCGCCTAGTACACCGCTGCAAAAAAGGCAAAAACCTTTAAGCATAACTTGAATGAAGCACTGCTTTTAGCATTTTTCCTTCTGATAACTGCTGAAGCACTTTTTGTGAGACCTTGTTTATCTGTGCTTGATGCTTTCTGTGTGCCTTTCTCTGAACTTTGCAGCTTTCTTGAAATGAGAATTCAAGGCTGAGCAAGAGAAATTTCTTCCACTCTGTTATTCACTTTTCATATCTTTAAGTGTTGATTGTTTTTCAGTCGGATTTCTTCTTTCTTATAAGAGCAGTGCCCTGAAAGTTCATGTTGAAGTTGAAAACAAGTTTTGATATTTGTGAATTAAAAATTTAAATAGAGTTGAAGTTTCAGCTCTGATGCTTTCAAAAGGATGTCTCTTTGTGACAAAGTTCTTTTAAAGTTTTGTGCTGAAGTGTGCTGCACAGAGACCCAAGAGAAGTTAGTTTAAACGTTCCTAATATCTTTTTTCTTTTTTAAATGTGAGGGATAAATGTGTTAGATCCATGAGATATTCAGGTTTCCCGTTGGGGGGCATTACTGGGGCAAGGAGCTGTTCAGTGCCACGGTGCTGCCCCTTGCCTTTGCACCCTCTAACACCAGCTTTTACCCAGCAGTGTGAGGGCAGTAAGGCTTTTAGGGATAAACACATGAGTCACACCAATACTTTTTCTCCTGCTGTTGGGGAGAAGGGGGAAGCAGAAGGGTTGAGGAGCAGGTAACTTCTAACTTGGCAGTTTGCTGTGGTGCTGCAGAGGAAGCAGAGCAGTGGCTCTGGGCTCTTGGCCACCTGCTCCCACTGCACTTTCTGCTACGGTTGCCAACTGAATTAGCACGGTTGGTGCTGTTCCTCTCTGGAGAGTGTTGTCTCAAACCATCACAGTGCATTTCCACACTTCTGATGCTTAATAGGTGAGAAAACTAATCTTCTTCATGAACTAGTTGTTCTTAGGTGCCTTACTGGTCTGCAGGGACTAATTGCTCTGTTTTGTGCATTTTCTTTTTGCTAGTACTTTGTGTGACATGGATGAACATCTATTTCCAGTCTTTCCTAGGTGCTGTTCAAATTTCTGTCTTGAAAGTTGCTGGTGAGAGAGGTCATGGTATTGCAAGAGAAAATCCTTAGAATTATTTGTGATGCTTGTGGTACTGTGCTTGGTTTGGTGTCTAAATTTAGGCATGTTCTACTGTAAACATTAAAAAATTAGTGTTGCAGTTGTCCTCGTTGACTTTGCTTTGTGTATAAAAATAGGCTGTTTTCAGAAAGCTGATGGGATTGTATGCCCCAGGAACTGGACAAATTCAGTGACACACTGAGCCTCATAAAAGCCAGTAAAAAGCTGTTGTGGCAGCCTTTGCTGAGGCTTTCCAGACTTTTAGTGAAATAGCAGGTGACATATTGAATGTAATTCACAATACTATCTGCATTTATTTTTTCTTGTTTGTAGTAGACTGGAAAGGAAAATTGTGTTTGGGGAGAAATGTTCATCTTTGTTGTGGTTCTCTGTAAATAACACATAAATCTCTTGAAGTTCTGTGTAGTAAGTTCCTGTCATCCTACTGAGGATTGTCTCCTCCTGTGACATGTTTTAAGATCAGAGAGATTGGGGTAGAGAAGAATTAATTGTTTACCCAGCAGGTATCTATATCTTTCTTCACTTTATTGTAAGACAATGACTCCAGAACTTCTGATAATACTGATATCTTCTCTTTTTTTATTAAAATCTTAATAAAATCCAAGCTTTTACCAAGAAGATAAGATCTTTTTCTGTTTCAAGAGATTTTAATCAGCAGTAATCATGTGTTCTGCTTACATTATGCCTTACAGTCAGATGTCAGTCTCTGGTCCCCTTTCTTATCTCTTGTTGGGGTTTTTTTCCCTTCTATGTAGACTTGAGTTCTCTTTCATATTGCTTCTATACACTTCTGCTTGGACAACTAATTTTCTTCCTTATATTTTTTCAGCTTTTTCAGACTCTGACATTTTGTTACAAGTTGGATGTTTTGTTTTGGATCACAAAGCTCCCACTAACTTAAAAGTTGATTAGTATGGTGTAAAAATTTAGAGTTTGATTTGTGAATCCAAAAGTGGATTCTTTACATTTTCTCTTGTCAGTTTATTCTAATAGTCACTTACTGTAATTGTTTTCAGTTTTTTTTTTTTTACATTTGATGCTAACCATTAACTTTACAGCAAAAGGTACTGTAAAAGCCCAAGCAATATGCTTTATTCTATACTCACAATTTTTCTGTGTCTTTTATGTTTGACTGAAGCTGTGGTCATGGATTGGTTTGATCAGTGCTATATGGAGGCCTAGCATTAAGTTTTTGTTTTGCTGAAGATCACACAAATTGCATAGGTATTACCTGTTGCCCTGCTTGTCAGAAGTGGTTCCTTGATGGTTTTTTGGCATTACTGTGTCTAGGGTGTGTAGTAGACCAGTTCTGGTTAATTTGACAATCCATCACTGCCTGCATTACTGCACCTTGTTTCCAGTGTCCCCTGTATTGGACTGAGTGTATTTCGTGATCCACTCATGTTTCTGTTGGTTATTAAAAGAACAGGTTTTAGTTTCTGTTATTTTTGTCAAGATTAACGTCAAGCCATTTGGTTTGGTCCTTTTTTCTTACCACTGGCTCAGCTTTACATATTCTGTACTCTTCACATATTCTTAATTTCAAGGTCTAATAAAAATGAGCATCGGTGAGCTGCAACTCCTTGTAGTCAGCTCATCTGGACTCAGAGGGCAAAATTACCTGGGCTTGCTGGTTTTCTTACATTGTTTGTTAATCTTCCTGGTGTGTAGAAGTACAAGGAGGTTAAACTCCTCTGTGAGTGAGATGGAGCTTTCCTGTTGATAACTGCTGCTTCCATATTTTCTGCCTTCGGTTACTCATCAGATGTGTGTGATTGATTCATCAAATGTGCGATGCTGTTGTTGCCCCCCTGGGTATGCTCATCAGCAGTTTGCCTGTGGACTTCATGATACTTCTCAATAGAGCTTTGTTTGGTTTTTTTGAACTAAAAAAATCACGTGTTTTCTCTTTAGATACGGTTCTGTTACCCTTCTCCCTCTGTAGGCACAGAAAATATGTGCACATGCATAGTAATGCATTAAGCGTTTTCCTTCCATCTTTCATTTCTTTAAATTATTTTTTTTTTGGAAGTTATATTTTCTCTAGCCAGGTCTTTTTATGTTTTGAAGTTACTTATTTCAGCAAGGTGTAGATTATGTGTTAGTGGTGCTCTCTGCTTGCAGAAATTTGCCCAAGAGATTGATCTCTGCTAGTCTGAGCAATATTGAACACCACTGCCTGCCTTGCTCAGGGCTGTGTTATGTGTAGGTAATAGAGAACTTTATTCTGGTAGTAACCTTTGTCAGCAGTATTTTCAATATGTCTTGTATCTGAAATAGTGAGCTTATGGGCAAGTTCAGATGTGCCTGTTCTATTTTTGGGTCGAATATGTACTGAAAGTGGTGCTCATAAGAGCTTGGGAGTGCTGGGTAAAATTAGCACGAAAGTTGAAATGATTTAATCATTTTCCGAGGCGCCTGCTCACATCAGTGGTGCTGATGTTGCAAAATTAGTTGGACATCTTGGACAGTATTTGTTTTTTTGTTAAGAGATGGTCTGAAATGCTGCTAAAGACTCTGACACTTTTTCAGGATGGAGAGAAAGAAAGACATTGTGTATCTTGAACAAATTCAGGTTGTCTGCTCATATTCTGCCAGTGTCTTAAGCCCAAGAAGAGAGATCCTCTTGGCTGTTTAGCTTGCCTAAATAAAATGTTGCCAAACTAAAACAGAAAAATGGCTTTGTTCAGAGCTGTTCTTTAAACTTATAAAAGTAGAAAGTATTTCTGGGATGAGATGAGATTTTCTTTGTGAGAAAAATTGAAATGTTTGGAACAGATTTTTGAACCCCTCACTTCCAGCCTGAGGGAAGAAAAGGGACAGGGATACTGCGATGACTGAGATACTAATGACTTTTTTTTCAAAACCTCTATTATTATTTGAGCTGAAATTCCTAAATAATACAGTGTAGTTGTTTAAAAACACTTGTCTAACACTGTGTTTTGAGTTAGCAGAATTTAATGTGCTTATTGGCTACTTGCTGTTGGCCCTTGATGTTGCATTACTGCTATTCGTTTAATTCAAGGCTGCTCACATTGTTTTCCAGCTTCTAGCTCAGAAACACTGTTTTGCTGTTTCGTGATTTTTGCTATTTTTTACTGAGAGAATGAAATACTAAAAATTATCAGTTTTCACTTGGAAAACAAAAGGGAAGATTCTCTGTGAATGTGAGTGAAGAAGCTGGTAATTCTTTGTTGTGAAACACTCAGCAGAGATACCTTTGGGTGGGTGGTTTTGCTCCAGTATTGCTACTGCTTAATTATTTAAAAGTAACATCTGCTTTCCTAGAATTGATTCTGTGTCGGTGAAGTTAGGAGTAGGAGAGACTGCAGATTTGAATAAAATTTCCCAGTCAGAGCTGGGAGTCTGTCTTGCTGTCTTTTTTCAGTTCCTTTCTTGGGGGTGGAGCAGGGAAGAGCTGCTATTCCAAGAGCTTGTATCACGTTGAAGTGAATGCTAAACACATTCTGCAAAGGAGAAGCTTTTCATATTGTACTCTCTATTGTTTGTAGATACACATTCTTTGTTTCTGTGCGTTTTGTTCTCTTTATTGTGCACTCAGCTGGGCCTTTCCTGGGCTATACCAAGTGTTCCTAAAGGGATGTTGTCCTGGGTGGGCAGACTGCCTTGGGCTTTGCTGGTTTTGTGATCACCTTTGGAGGAATGTAGTGTACGATGGCATTGCTTTGTCACCCTTTGCAATTCAGATGCAAATTGTCCATTCAATACAACTGGAAGTTTCAAGACATTGGCAGACAGAAAAAAATCTAAGGTGATGCTATGTAGGAGGAGGGTCTTTTAAAAAAAGCTATTTTTTGTTCTCATGGCTTATTTTCTCCAATCTTCTTCTTTCTATCACTTCATTTTATTTTTGCTTTGTTCTAGGACTGCCTCATTTTTTCTATCCTTTCCCTCTGCTCTTCTTCATTCTTCAGTTTTCATTCCTAAGCATTTTCTCAGTGAAAGTTATGGAATTAATGTGATATTCTCTATTAAGTGCTTAATTCTTCATTCTTTTCCTAAGTTTCTATTTCTCCTTTGCTTGTGTGCCCATGTACTCTCACAGCAGCTGCAGATGAGCTCCTGAGTCTGCAGGTAGTTGGTGTACAGCTGTTTATGGAGTGACCAGAGAGTGCAAATGCATCTTCTTCTTGAGTAATGATTAGACACTACTTTAGCAAGTGTTTGAATGGTCACTTTTGAACTCGTCTCACACTCATTGTCATCATGTTCTTCCTTTAGAAAGAAAGAACTTGCAGCTACCAAGAAAGATCGGGTGAATCATTGTCTAACAATATGTGAAAACATAGTTGCTCAGTCACTAAGGTAAGGCAATGTCTTTAATTTATTGATTATTTATGAATGTCTTTAATTCATTAGGATGAATAACAACCTCAGAATATTAGTTGTTGAGAGGATTCCTTATAATTGCTTGTTTAAAATGCTGAGCTTCTATTTAAAACTGAAATGGTGTGAGTTTTTTTTTTTTTTTAACTAACTCAAAATCTAAGAAGGACTTTTGTTTGCCTGTTGGTGGAGTGGGCACTTTTCCTTCTACTGCAGACAGAGAAACTTAGGCACAGAGGTCAAATATCTTACCAGGTTATGGAGGAAAGAGTTGGGAAATGATCTCCCAACTCCTAATGAAGTGCTGTAGTACACTGAATGTCTTCTCCTCTTGCATATGTGTGTATAGTATATATGTAGTTGGATTATAAAACCCTTTCAAAAACTTCATTGGTGTTCATTTTCATGGTGCACATTGTAATTTTCTAATGTTTTTTTTTATTTAGGAATTCCCCAGAATTTCAGAAGCTGCTGGGCATTGCTATGGAACTCTTTCTCCTCTGCAGTGAGGATGCAGAATCTGATGTCCGGATGGTTGCAGATGAATGCCTTAATAAAGTTATTAAAGTAAGAGCTTTTACTATCACATTTTGTCTCTTCTTGATGCAGTGTCCTGTCTGAATTCCCACTGATGTTCTTTTAGTTGCCTTTCTTACTGTTGATAATATCTCATAATGTAAGTAAGCTTCTGTGCTAAGTTCTGTATGTGCAGAATGTGTTCTCTCTCTCTTAGGAGAGGTTTTTATGCCCAGATCAACACATTTAACTTTAACTTGTCTTATGTAATTCATTGTTCTAATCTATTCCTGTCTTCAATTGTTCATTAACTTTGTTCTCTTCAAGTTAACCAAAACAGGAATGTGGGCTTTTCTGAAATCATCTTGTGTGGGAGGAATACTCCTATTATTGTTCTGTAAACATAAAGACACTTAGCATGAGGAAAGGTAAAAATATTATATAAAAGTTGATTGAAATGTAATATGGTTTGCTGAGGCTTGGAGGAGGAGATTTCAGGCAGTAATTAGAATAAATATTTTTTTTCTGGAGATTGTTTGTTCCCCTGCTGTGATCCAGAATGAAGAGCTTGTTGGAGAACAGCAGATGGGCATTCATAGGAGGTCATCCAAGGTCTAAATCTTGATTCAAAGTATCTTAAAATGAACCTTATGAGTAATTTGTAGAAGCTTCTGTTTCAAGAAAGGGCTTGTGTTCACTTCCCTTTTTTTGGGTTTGTTTTTTTTCTGGAATACTTGAACTTTAAGACACTGTTATGTACCTCATAAATAATCTAGTTGATGCAAAGTTTAAGTGCTTTAGAAATATGCAAATAATAATTTTCTTTTATGTGTAGGGGTGTATAGAAGCAAGAAAGCTAAACATTTGTATCTGAATGAATTAAGTTTTAGGGATTGAGTTTGTGGCTGAAAGTTGTATGGAGAAGCTTACAGATTGTGTAGTGTGTTCCATAATTATAGGGAATGAGGAAGTGCGAGTTCCTTGCTTTTTGTTTGGCCCAATAGCATTTTGCTCTTTTCCTTTTGATTTGAATGTTTCTCTGTTGCAGGGAGAGCACTCTGTGAAATGCATACATTATTATTTAACTCAATTTGCTTTAAAAGCTCCTCTGAAACAGTCCTAAAGAATAAAAGCTTATTTCCTACTTTCCATGAAACACTTACGTAGGCTTGGTATAAAATTTACCTCAAAAATTCTCTAATTTATTTAATATTGTTGCTTTCTGGCATGTTTCAGGGTAACTTGAAAAACCTATTTTTTTCCCCCAAATGTTTGTATGGTAGTTTGTTTTGTTTTCAAGATTAAAGTGGTTTTAAATGATGGCATCTTCTGTCAGTCATTAAGCTTGGCAGTTGGTCTCAGCTCTGAAGTGGTAACAGTTGTGACATTCCACACACGTGGATGTATCAGGCTGTTATGGAGGCTGGTTGTACTTTGTATTCTCTTTCTGTGCTTTATGTTGTGTGGAAGCAATTTAGCAGCTCGGAGGGACACTTGTGCATAAACGCAGAAATAAAAAGATGTCCAGTTTTATTTTTGATTGTGCAAGTGCCAGTGATGCTTGTGGTAAGTAGAACAGAGGTGTTGGGCCCCTAAGCTTGTATTTTAGTCAAAGTTCAGCCATTTTTTAGAATCTCAGGCGTTTTTAGAGGCTAATTCTTTTGCTCGTTAGCAAAAGATGCTTTGTAGCTTCTCTTGAAATAAAATACTATAGATGTAAACATTACTTGTGTAACTTTGTGTCTGTCTGGAGTTTATGCTCATTACTGTAACTAGAAAATGAACTCTTCTGTGCAGACAAGGCTGAGCACATAACTTTAGATAAACACTCTGTAAGTCATCTTCAAGTATCACTACACCTGCCTGTCAGAACCTCAAAGACAGCATAAATGGCTCAAAATTTAAATAACTGTGGTGATACCTTTAAAAGAAAAAACACCAAGTTGGGACTTTGCAGGTTTCTGTGGGTGAGGTCAAGCTGCCTTGTCTCTAAAGCTGATGCATGCTGTTGTAGTATTCTCTGTGCTAATGGTGCAAATAACTGTTCACACAGATTGCAGTGCAATTGGCCTCAGTATTTGGAATTTATTGCTGTAGCAGTTTAGAGCTGAGTATGCTTTTTTTCCAAAGATGACATTGTAGATTCTAGCCTGCTAAAAATACAGCTGTACACTAACAAAAAGAGTTCCTGTAATTGGGTGTGTTGTAAGGACAGCTTAGCCTCAAAGTCAAATAATAGCTGGGGCCTTTTTGTGTTGCTTGATATCCTCATATATATATGGGCAGTGAACTCCTCATAAAAACTAAGTTTTGTGAAGTAAATCCTACCTGCTGTCATCGTGGCACCTTCAGTCTATAGTTGGGGTGCTTATGTTAATATAAAGATACAACCCAGGTAAGATTTTTCTGGGGAAGGCAATGCCATTGTACTGTAACAGGTGTAATTGGGGTGAATGGAGTTTTGGAGCATACAATTTTAGGCTGGGGAGATCATGCTCTGCAGGAACCACGGGCATTCCACTCACTGTGCTGGAGCAGTTGTGGCTTCTAGCTCAGTGGGTGACATCAGATTTTGTAGTCATCATGAGTAATCCTGTGAAGATGTGAGTTTAATCCAGGAAGGCAGTTAGAAAATTAGAAATTAATAAATTATTGGGCAAGGAATAAAAAATTTAATACTCCACAATATAGCATTGTATGAATTTACAACATAGGTACTTTGAGATTGCATGAGGGTCTCATCTCATCAGAGCAAGAGCTATTAATTTATTAACAGAGATTTATTAATAAATTGTAGTACACACTAGGGAAAAAAGTGGAGGAGGAAGGGTAACCATATATATACAAATTGTTCTGTATGAAGAGATTATATTTTCATATCTTTTTATTCTCTGATACTTTGAAGGTAGAGAATGATCAAGTTGGGATGAACAGAAAATTACTGGTTCTCTGTGCTTGCTTTCGTTTCATGTACACTGGGTTTTAGCCAGGCTGCAGGTTTGAGCTCTGTTGCTGTATGCTTGATTGGATCCTGGGATGTGACACTTGTGGTATGCAGAGCTCCTTGTGGTGTGTGTACTAACTGTTTGTAGAAAATAGGCTGATTCGTGAAACAAAGGGTTTTCAGGAGCTGTTAAAGGTAATGGTACAAATACTGCTTCGGTTTGAGAAATAGTAGGAGCCTACTTGACAGTGGGGGAGTATAGCAGGGAGTGCCTTTTTGCTGCTTGTGAATGCTGTTCTTGTGTTTTAATGTTCTGTTCATGAGTAGCTGTTCTGGTGATTGCCAGAAAGCACAAGAGGTCGGCTCTGCTTCTAGGCTGATCCCATATGGCCTTTTGCAGGTAGAGTTGGTAAAATAGTCAACATTTAGTGCAAGTAACTGTTAGAGTTTGTGGAGTTTGTCTGCATTTGTGTGAAGGATAAAGGTGTCTCTTCTCAGTATTTATCACTTCCTTAGTTATACATCAAATAGACCATTAGATAGTTCAGTGTCTTGTTTGAAGCTGTTCTACTGCAAGTGTGACATTTTTCGTGTAAAGCACCTCCCCTCTGATACAGTATGTTCTCAATGCATTTTATTGCAGGCTTTGATGGATTCCAATCTTCCCAGGTTACAGTTAGAACTGTATAAAGAGATTAAAAAGGTGAGTGATTTTTCTTTCATGTTCTTTCTTCTGAAATGTGGTATTTAGTATGTGTTCTAGTATATTGGAAGATAGCATTAGTGTAAATTAGTAAGTTTGTCTTTTAAGATCAAGGTCAAATCTTCATTTTTAGAAGGAATTGTGACTGTTTTAAAGTACTATTCTACTGAGTTCCTCACTGCTGTCCCCATTGTTTGGATTTAACCACTCCAGAAAGCTTATCTGGCAGAAAATGTGTGAGCATTTGGTTTGAATGGCAGTTTGATTTAACCTTAGTGACTCCCTACCCAAAGGAATAATTCATGATGTTTGCTCCACTGACTTAGCTGGAAAGAATTACTCAAACCAAAAAGGTGATGGAAAGAAGATGGAGGACAGTGGCATTCTTAATTGACACAACCTCATGGAGAATTAAGGCTTGAAGTAACCTGATACAACTACTTTATGAATGTGTGATATGTACTTACAGCTTCTTACAGAGGCATAGGGAAAAATACTGAAGTATCTCTCTAGGTATCCAAAGCTATAATTTAATTATGTCCACGTGGCATTCTTAATTGACAAAACCTCATGGAGAATTAAGGCTTGAAGTAACCTGATACAACTACTTTATGAATGTGTGATATGTACTTACAGCTTCTTACAGAGGCATAGGGAAAAATACTGAAGCATCTCTCTAGGTGATGCTTCAAAAGCTACAATTTAATTATGTCCATAGGAAGAACTTTAGTAATAGCCTTTTTGAAGTTTGTGACTGCAGAAGAGAAATGCCATGTTTAGGACAGTATCACTGAAATTGTGTCTCTTACATCTATAAATGTGGTCAGGCTTGTATAGAGAGAAAATAGAGGTGTTACTTGTCAGACAGTAATGATGCTGGGTTGTTTTTTTTGGTTTGGTGTTTTATTTTGTTTGTTTTTTTTTTTTTTTTTTTTTTTTTTTTTTTTTTTTTTTTTTTTTTTTTTTTTTTTTTTTTTTTTTTTTTTTTTTTTTTTTGTGTTTTTTTTTTTTTTTTTTTTTTTTTTTTTTTTTTTTTTTTTTTTTTTTGTTTTGTTTTGTTTTGTTTTTTTCTTTTCTTTGTTTGTTTGTTTGTTTGTTTTTGGAGGGATAATAGAGCTCTAGAAGATAAGTCGCAAAACCGAGGCGCGTGGCTTTTCTTCTGTTAGATGTAGGGATGTAGATATATGGATATCTTACTGTATTGCTGTGCCTTAATGTCATGCAATATTTTTGAGAGTGTGGAAATGGACATTACCTAATTAGCAGAAAACAGCCAACATACAAATTGCTCCAAAGTTCCTGCAGATTTATAACGAGGTGTAGGAGGAAATATTTTGTTGTTCAGTTGGTGTGTACTTCTTGAAAGGTGCTCTTGGCTTCATGACAGGTGACACAGAGGTAGCATGTGTGACAGGAGCACCCAGCAGGCTGAATTTTATTTGTGCATGAGGATCACTTCAGAAGCCATGCCAGAATGTGTTGTTAGGCTGTGAACCTGAGAAATGTTTTGTAATTCTAATGCGAGTATTTTTTACTTGACATGCTAACAAGGCCACAAGCCTTTGATGTACCAGCTGAAGAAAGTAATAAAGAAACGACAGTTTTTAAACATCTCAGTTTTGTTTTCAGGGGACTCAATTTGAGAAGCATTTTGGTTGGGTTTGAGCTATATTAGGTAGACAACCTCCTAGGCATCTTGACTTCCAGAGTTTTCTGTATTTCTAACAACATTAAGGAATTGTACTACATCCCTAGACACTAATGCAAGGGCATTCTGGTTCAAGTCAGGTGCACAGTGGAAGGTGTCAGTCCAGGCAGATAGATACTAAACATCAGCTGTCAATCCATTATGAAGTGCTACAGATCAATATGTTGATTTTTCCTTTGGTGCACTCAGAAGCTGAATGTTTATTTGCATATCTTCTCTGCTGTCAATTTTGTGCTGTATTTATATCCCTGCAAGTGTTCCAGTGATTTTCAGACTCTCATATCATCAGTGTTTCTTTGTTGGCTGTTGTCTTTTCTCTGTGGTATTTTAAGCAGATTTCAGCAGAGCAGAGTTCTCAGACACTTCCTTTTCTTTAGTGGTGTTCCTTATTATTCATTTTAGATTACTCAGAAAACTCCTAATACCATCTAGAAAAATGAAGGTAGTCATGGAACTGACTTGACTTCCTTTTGGCTAAAGGAAATTTATATTTTCCAGACACTTTATATTTTTTTTTTTGTTTAAATAAAATATACACGATTGTATGTTATAGGCAGTTCTTTGTAGGGAACGGTTTTGCATGATGAAATGTGATAGTTATATACTCTGTCTAGAATGGTGCTTCAAGAAGTCTGCGTGCTGCACTCTGGAGATTTGCTGAGCTTGCCCATCTAGTTCGGCCTCAGAAGTGCAGGTAAACACATTCTAATAATGAACTTTCCAAAGAACCTTTAAAGAAATACAGATGTTAACAGAATGTTACTGTTTGGAAATTTTAAATATGTAATTAGGAGGTTGGAGGAATTGCTATCACCTTATTCTCTCTGAATTTTTCATCAGTGTGTGTTTTTTTTAATGGAGTTTTAGTTCTATGCTATACATTACTGTAGGGGGGGGAGCTTGTAAAGATAATGACTTGTATTTTTTAAGTGTATTCTTCTCTTGCATTCAGATAATTGTTCTTTTTTTCCTGTGTTCTGTGTAGCTATCAGATACATTTTTGTATGATTTAGTAATACCACAGAACTAGAATATGGGTTAAAAGTACTTAGAAGGGTTCAGTTGTTCTGATCTCAAATCACTTTCTCTCCTGTGCCGTACACAGGCCGTACTTGGTGAACCTTTTGCCCTGTCTGACTCGGATAAGTAAGAGACCTGAGGAATCAGTACAGGAGACGCTGGCTGCAGCAATACCCAAAATCATGGCAGCCTTTGGCAATTTTGCAAATGACAATGAGATTAAGGTACCTTTCTTTACCCTATTAGTGCTCCCTGTTCTATCCCAAAGCATGGCTAGTTATCAGCAGTACCAGTCTTCATGGTACAGAAAGCAGCGTTACAGCTGCATGTCTGAATTAAGGCAGTAGCTGCCTTTGCTTGCTGTGCATGAAGTAATGCTTTGAATAAATGAAATATACATTTGCTGGCTTCTTAGTTCACTTCTGATAAACAGTTAAGTAAGTTGTCTTTGCTTCTAGGTTTTGTTGAAGGCTTTCATAGCTAATCTTAAATCCAGTTCCCCCACGATCCGTCGAACAGCAGCAGGATCAGCAGTAAGCATCTGTCAACATTCACGAAGAACACAGTATTTTTATGCCTGGTTACTGAATGTGCTTTTAGGTAAGATTCAGGGCAAAAAAATTAATTTGCTTTATGTGTAAGTAACATTACATGTTTTTCCATGTACGAATATGTATTGCTTTGCATATGTGAAAGGTTTTCAGGTAAAGGAAGGATACTTTGACTACCAGTTACACTGCTGATACTTTCTCTATCAGGTGTTAAGTTAGAGGAAGATATTTCCAAAGCTATTTGTCTCTCTCTGTGTGCTGCAGTGCTAGTAAGTAATATTGAAAAGAAATAGCTGAGGCTTGGGAAGCAAGTAGCTTGCTGGAAAATGAGGTCTAAGGATTCTGGGTGAACTTGCACAGCATCAGGAGTCTGAAGACTTGCATGGTGCATCAGCTTGGTTGTTAGTGCAGCAGGTCTGAGGTGGAGAGTACTCTGCTGTGCTCTGGGCCATGATCACATACCCTGTGACCTTTCTTAGAAGGACCACCACATAGATTCTGTTATAACTTAGAGCAGAAATTGAGGATTTTTTTATTTAAAGTGCACAACTTTGTATCAGGTATTGCTTCTTTATTTCTTCAGCTGTGAAGTTTGCATGGTCTTCATGTTGTTTTGCAAGTCATGGCCAGAGGCGTCTCTGGCTTTCAGTGGAAACTTGTCTCAGTTTTGTCGTTGACAAGGGGTTCTTTACTGTGTAGACTGTCTTGCAAAAGGAGATATAAGGAAGACCAGCAGATACATAAGGTGTTACCATGTTAGCCTTGCTGCTTTCAAGAAGTGTGAAAAATTCAAATGCTACATTGTGATTTTCCTCCCTCTAAAGTCATGTGTGATAATTTCTTTGTCAGTGATGCAGAATTCAAACAGAAACACGAATGGGAACTCCAATAATTGATTCTGATTTTTTTTCTCCTCCCTGGATAGAAGGTTGTGTTTTCTCCCATAGTTTATATTCGTTTGTAGTATGCTTTGGGGTTGGTTGTGATTAGCAGGTAGGTATATGGAAGAAAGTTCCCAAAACTGGGCAAAGTGCAAATATCTTCCATTTGGATAATAGTGCATTTGTGAGCAAGGGAATTGCACACAATTGGTGTAAGCTGTCAGGTGGAGAGAGGAGGCAGGTGAGAGGAGCAAGAAAGTCTAGATCATTTGATGAAAGCATCAGCTATTTAAAAAAGAATTGTGTTTTATTGTAGTAAAAAGAGAAACAGGCAAGGTGAGACAGGATCCTCTGGTCATTCTCCCATACTGCTTAATTGATTGTCAGTAGTATGAAATACATAAAAATTGCTGCTAGGTTTTGGTTGCTTTGTTTTGTTGTGGGTTTTTTTTTTTTGTTATTTAAAGAAGCTATTATATGGACTGCATGAAATAACATTTGTGTTGAAAATAACCACTGTCAGTAAGTTATTTGACCACTTTGTTTCTCCCCTCAGGCTTGTTGGTTCCTGTAGAAGATGATCGACCTACTCTTTTAATTCTGGGTGTTTTACTTACACTAAGGTATCTCATACCTTTATTGCAACAACAAGTGAAAGATACCAGCCTGAAAGGCAGTTTTGGTGTAACAAGGAAAGAAACAGAGATTTCACCTTCACCAGAACAACTTATACAGGTAAAATATGAATAATAACCCTTACCTGAAGAGTACTAATGGGGAAGGAAATAAATAAATAGTGATCCAGCAATTATTCTGGTACTGAACACTCTGAATTTTCAAATTCCTGTTTGTCTTGATAAATGATAGTTGGTCCAGTGAGTGGAATTTTTGACAAGTAATGACCAGACATCTACCAAAAAGTCAGTCAAGTGGCTACAATTGATTGACATTTCCCCCTTGGAAGATTGTGATGAAGATCATATATACCAAGCATCAGTTATTCTCAATTCACTGCTGAAATTTGATATTGTATAGGATAAGACACATAATATGTTCTGTCTTCATAGAGACTTATTCCAGTACTCTGCTGGCTTTCAGGTTTATGAACTGACTCTGCACTATACCCAGCATCAGGACCATAATGTTGTGACTGGAGCTTTAGAATTACTCCAGCAGCTCTTTAGAACACCCCCCCCTGAACTGCTCCATGCCCTGACTGCCTGCGGGGGCATTGCTCAGGTCAGTGTATCCAAAGATGAGCCTGCCAGCAGGAGCCGCAGTGGGAGCATAGTGGAACTTATAGGTAAGCTCTGCTCTTGGTAGTTGGAGTAAAAGGAAGTGAACATACATCATCAGCTCTAGTTCTCAGTGTTAGCAAAAGCATGAAGGTTCAATGAAATGTGTGAAGCTATGCATGGCATTCTTTTTTCCCCAGGTACAGTAGAAGTTCTTTCCCTCCTTCTTTTAAGTGGGTATACATTAATTGATAGATTACAAACTTCAGAGGGTTTTTTTTGCAGTTCATGTTGACCATTATTTTTTTGTTACACAAAGCAAGTTGAATATGCTTTTTTTTACCCCACAAAATGAATGTTCTTACCAATCATGTGACAACTGTTATTCATAAAAGCAGATCTAATCAGAGTTTGTATTAACTGAGAGCTCCTTGCTGAATACCAAAACCAGCATGAAATTAAAGCATGACTTAAGCTTATCCTTAACTGTTAAAATCAGCTATCAGCTTTCTTGTCTGTGGAGTGCATGTTCTTGAAATTCTCCTTAACTGCTACATACCTGTTTCAAAAGAATCAGTCTCTGATTGGGTTTTTGTAAGGAGTCTGTATTGAACTAATGGGTCAGCCAATATTGCTGCTTCTGGAAGGTAAATTATTTGCTGGAAGCAATCATAGCAGGGAAATTTAGAACACATTTTTGAAAGCAAACTACACACAAGTGGCACAGAATATTAAAAGTGTCGAATGATTAAAAAACCTTGGACTTCAAAAGCAACAAGTTTGCTATTTCTTCCTGGCTTTGGTTTTTGTTTTGTTTTTGTGGGTTTTTTGTTTCATTGGGTTTTTGTTTTGTTGGTTTTTTTTTGTTTCCCACTTGTGGTTATTAGAATTCCTTCATGATTTCATTAGCTCTGTCTTTGCCCTGATGTGTTACTTTCTGTGATTTGCAGCTGGAGGGGGGTCTTCATGCAGCCCTGTTCTTGCAAGAAAGCATAAAGGTGATTATTTTTGAAAACCAATCTTTAATTGCATTCCTTCCTGATTTTTTTGGGGTTGTTTTTTTTCCCCCTCCCCACTTCATTGTCTTGCTGAACTTGGGTCTTCATTCACAATTGCCTGTGTTATCAGCTGAGCTTAATCATTATAAATAGTGAACAGATTCTGATGCAATTTCTGATATTGCAATCAAGATATTCTAAAATAATTTAAAGCAATATAATTTTATTTTTACTGTAGCTCACTGTCAAAGTTATGTTGATTATGATGCAGTTTTAACTTCTTAAGAGCACATGGGAAAATAATCTCTCTGAACAGGGCATTCTTTTTCATGGTAATACTTAACCATTAATGTAACATGCTAAATAGTTAACTTTCCTGGTTTTGTTAGGTCTGGTTTTTTCTCTGCAATTCACTAATGCATGTGTATGTTTGCATGCTTCAATATGATGGTTTTTTATTTCTTTTTCTGTTCTTGATGATTATACATTTTTGTCTTGCCTGTATAGATTTTCTTTCTTCAATAGGTAGTTCATTTAACAGGATTTTAAAGAGTACAGTTTGCTCTGAAGTAATCTTTTTCCCAGTTTGTGCATGAAAGTACTTAATATTTAGTTGTATGTTTACACTTTGATTTAAACCAGTCATATTACTATGACAGAATCAATCTAGGTACAGCTGTGTGACACTTTCATCACCTGCATTAGGTGAGCCAAATGCTGTAGTGAAATTGTGTGAGTGTACTGTAGTCCCTGCAAGCATTAGTAAGCAAGAGATGTGCAATGCTGAAGAGAAAAACTTTAAGGAAAAGTAGTTTAAAACAAGGTGAGATTATATAAACTTGAAGCACCATTACAGCTTATACTTTTTTCAAATATGTCTTTCAATCTTCATGTGCAAGGAATCTCATTAACCACTTTTTAACTTTTTTTAATTTAAGAAAGCTTAAATAACCCTATCTGTATGCTTTAAGAGTATACCAAAATGTAAAGTAGTGGTCAAAGCTGAATGAAATAGTGCTTACAGATGCAGTTATCATTTCTAGTTTAGAAAGGTCATATTGAAAGAATGAGTGTCTGACAGTAGATATTGCTGCAGCATCCAAAGGTGAGACAGAATGCAACAAATCGGAATAACGACGCATATCACATGGAAATAAAAAATAGTAAATCCTCATTTAGGATCTTTGTATAGGATTCAAATGACCCCCGTGGCAGGGACAAATGATGCATTTGACCCCACTGATATCAGAAGGCTAATTAATTACTTTATTATACTATATTATTCTATACTATATTACACTGAATCTGCACTAGCACTCTACTCCACTAAACAGAATCTTGTGACTGTCTCCTGACCCACAGTCTGGAGACACACTTGGCCCTGATAGGCCAAGGAAACAAAACACCATCACTTTGGGTAAACAATTTCCATATTGCATTCTACTTTTGCACAAACACAGGTACAGCAAATGAGATAAGAATTGTTTCTTCTTTCTGTGAGGTTCCTCGCTGTGATTCCCAGAAAATATCCTTGGGAAGTTGTGCCTCACTTTTCTCTGTGAAGAGAAATGTGGCCACGTCTTTGTCATGTTGGTAGTCTTCAGTGTAGCTTTGAAGTGTTACTAATAGTGTAAATTCAATTAAAGTACTTGTTAAAATACTAATCTTTCACTTGGTGAGAAAACATGTGTGAGTCATCAGCTTTCATCCTTTTTCAAGACTATGGTATGAAGATTCTGTGGTCTAAACAATGGCATAAACAATTTGAAGAAATCCCTTCACAATTTTGTGCTTTGTACAGGTTTATTTTCAAATTGTGAATTGTTCATTTCCTGTTGCTCTGTTGTGTTAGAAAGGAGGGAAAATCCAAGCCTATTCCCACTTCCTCCTTGCAGTCATTTTGCAGTCATACAGAGTAGTGGGCAATGGATGGCACTTCTCAAGCTGTAATGCTCCTTTGTGTAGGGGTGTAAAGTGAGGCTGATCTGCAGAATTCTCTGTTTCACATCTTTGCAATCTTGCTGCATCAGATCAGCTTCAGTTCTGAGCAGCTGGCCTGCACTGGTGCGTTTATGCTTCAACTTCAGAAGATTATTTGCTAAAAAGGCTGAAAATTCCTTTTGAAATCAAAGCCTATGTTTTGAAAGCAACTTAACTGGATTTTTTTCTTGTCAAATAGAGGAAAAGTATCCTGCTGCATGTGTTAATATACTCATTTAATACATTTAAGCATATAATACCTAATGTGCCTAATGACTGTTTTTCAGTGTTCTTATTCTTTCACTTACTTTTAGAGGTGGGCAGCAGAAAATGGAAGAACATCCTGGTTTGTTTCAGTGAAATGGATGTAAATGTGAAAAATGATAGAGAAGAATATATTATATTTTGTGCTTTTTTTGGGGCCCTCCTAGAAGGATTTTACTCATTTGTTCATAGGAGTGTGTGGTTTTCAATTACTGTCATTTTACATAGAAGCTATATGGAAGTGCCATGTTTACTTTTCTGCCTTACTTACAGTTTTGAGTATCATAAATCATGCTTTTCAGAGGAAGGTAATTCTACAGTGGTACTGCTATGTATGAAAGCAGTGAAGAAAAAAAATTAATATGAAAATGTATTAATGCCTTTTTTACCTCCATTTAACTGGAATAAGGTACAAATGTATTCACCCAGAGTTTTCCAAACATTAGTTTCTTGCGTTATGAATCTTAGACTACCATTGCAGTTTGGTAGTCTAAGCAAAATGCTCCTTCTCACAGCACTTACTGTGAATCCCTCTGTCTCAGCAAGGGGCTTGCAACATGTAGAAGTGTGGCTTAGCAGCTCCCCCTGCATTCCTTGTGCTATCCCATGGACAGACTTTGCAGTGCACTTGTGTCCTTGGTTGCCTTCAGGCAACCTGCATCTGCAGGTATCTTTCTTTTTCCACTGCCTGTAATTTAAGTAGATAATGCTCTGTGAGTAAGAGAACTCTGTGGGGGTTGGGTTATGTTAGAAGTGGTTCTCAAGTTTCTTAGGGCAAAAAAATGCATCTCTGAAGATTTTTTGCCTTAGTAATCCTTAGCTCTCCATGGTTGTCCATGCTTCAGCACCCTGTCCCACCTGTGTTTTCTTGTGCTTCTAGTCTGCACTGCTCTTCCCCCTGGGCTTTTTCTGTACTGTTACCTTTGGAGTTCTGAAAAGCATTTGATATTTTTTGCATCCTTAAGGAGGAAGAGGTTATTTATTCTATTGCTTGTGGTACCTTAATGCCTTTAGAGTTGAGGGCAGACATCCAGATACTAGATATCCAGTCCTTAGGAATAGCACATACTTGGTGAAATTAGTGGGATCCTAAATGTCATCCACAAAAATAAACTGGAAGTAATAAGACTGTAGGTAGTTTCCTGAATGGTTGCACTGGTAAATAAAATTGCTTAACTCTGTTTTCTTGTCACTGCTGCCTGTTTCTTTCCTGATGAATTAGTGAGGGACTGGATGTGCACTTTATTCATTCCTTTCATCTGTTACCTGTCGTAGCTATGAAAAATTATCTGGATAAACTTTTTAAAAAATAGGTTTCACAACTGACTTCATCTGTTCAACATTTCAAACTGACTATAATTTTTGAAAAGTAAAGGTTTTTCTTATATCACTTCTTAGGTAAAGTACTTCTTGGTGAAGAAGAAGGCTTAGATGATGATTCTGAAACCCGATCTGATGTCAGCTCTGCATCATTTGCAGGTACCTGAGTTTTCTTTAGCAGTGCAGTCAGCAAATAAATTCTGTTACTGCTCTATGGAAAATGTATAAGTGGTGTGTTATGGTGGTGAGGAAGTGTATGGGCATTCAAAAAACATGGTAAACAAAACTGAAACCATAAATACTGCTGAGTGTAAAACTTCAAGAAGTTGACTGTATTCTTTTGTTAATAGGAGTTACTGGTAGAGATGGGGTGGCATCTTTCTAAGATGCCTATTTTCCTGCCTACTTAACTGTTTCATTACAGGCTTTCCTTAGCCTAGTTTAATACATGGTTTAGCCTGTGTTTTCATGTCAAGAGTGAAACACAAATTCAAGCACTGGACTGACTCATAAATGCCTGTGTTTTGCAGCTTCTGTGAAGGGTGAGATAAGCAGTGAGCTGGCTTCTTCGTCAGGTGTGTCGACAGGCGGCTCGGTGGGGAGCTCAGCGGCTGATGCCACGGGACACGACATCATCACGGAGCAGCCCCGTTCCCAGCACACGCTGCAGTCAGACTCCGTGGAGCTGGCAGGCTGTGACCTGACAAGTACAGCTACTGAAGGGGAGGAGGATGAAGTGCTCAGTCGGAGCTCCAGCCAGATCAGTGCTGTCCAGTCAGATGCCACTATGGATTTGAATGATGGCACACAGGCTTCCTCGCCAATTAGTGATAGCTCTCAGACTACGACAGAGGGTCCAGACTCTGCTGTAACCCCTTCAGACAGTTCTGAAATTGTAAGTGTGCAGCGGGCAGAGGGGGGATCTCCTTCTACTGAGGGGCCCGACATGTCTCAGAGCTCTTCCATGGAGGGCCCAGACTTGGATTCGTCTCCTTACTCGTCTTCTACTTTTCAGTCCTCAGCTAGTAACAGTGGAAAGGTCAGCAGCTCACACCTCTATTGGAGAGCTTGACCTCCTTTTAACACTTTCACTTCAGCAATAATGGAAAACTACAAAGCTGTAGTCGGTGTGTTCTCTGGATAGGTCATGTGAAGGCATTACAGATTTCTTTCTCTGAAAGAATGGCAATATCAGAGTCTTGACATAAACAAATCCTCTTCGTAGTATATCCTTAATTTTGTATAAATATATTAATAATTATTTTTGTGCAGGAGGGTTAATGGAAGTGTTAAAGGGTGAGCAGTTTTTTTGGAATGATAAAGGAATATTTCTGGAACACAGTGCTTCACATTGCCTTCTGCCTGTGCTTTTACACTTGGCAGCACAACTCATCTTCTTTTTTTTCCTTTTTATTCTGTCTTAAGGATTTCTCCTATAATGGGCAAATACTGCATGACTTACAAATGTAGCAGTTACATATCTAATAAACACCTGAAATGTGCATACAGTATATCTATTTTAAGACATTTGTCTCTCTTGGGCAAGTGTTTTGTAAGTTCATAATAAAAACAGCAAAAATACAGTTACTAGGAGCCAGAGCAGAAAATTCAAAAAGGGGAAAATGTAGAATTTCTTAAGACTTTCAAACATTATCAGACTTTTGACTCTAGTTTTCTGATAGTAATTTGAGAGAGGAATAGTCTCTTAGCATTACAAAAACTAGTAAATTTGTAATCGTGTTAAGAAAATACTCCTGCAAGTGTGAGGATTCAAGAATCAAAGGAATTATGATAATTGCTCTCTGAATTAAATGCAGGCAGTGCAGAGGCCAAAGTGAGCAGGCCTTTATTGACAAGGTGTGTTTATTGGCACAGTGTGTTTATGCAAATTCTTGTCAGTTGGCATACTGTTTACAAGCAGTAATTATGTGTAAAATTATCCTTTCATAATCGACAGACTGAGTGGTTGTCCGAGTTACTGACACAGAAGTTTTTTAATGAACAATTTCCAGGTGCTTTTAAAGACAGAAAGTAACTGAAAAAGTGTCCTGTTTTCTGATAAAATTAGTGAAATTGGTTTTTTTACTTTACTGCCATTGATTGTTATGATTAATTTTTATGGTTATTTTTCCATATATCTACTGCCTATATATTGCTTTGGTTCCAAGAGTCAAACTCTCTTCCAGATGAGTCCATCTTAGTAGTTTTGGTTTTGAATGAAGAAATTGAAATACTTGAAAGTTATTTGTCCTTTCTTGTCCTAACAGTGTGTTCTCAGTTTGACTTCACATATCCCGGACAAGTGAGGTTATGAGAGAGTTTAACTGCAAGGGCCAAGTTCATTTTGTGGCAGTAAAGGTGTTGGTTGTGATTTGTAACTGCTGAGAGGGAAACATTTGTGATGAGGGAGCTGCGGGGGCGCAATGGACTGTTTTACTTGGTTCTTGTTGGTAGCCAAGCTCGTAGCTCAGCTGAGAGACTCTCAGGTGGAACTATGGCCTTCCATAGCCCCAGAGCTGCAGGAGGAGGGGAAGTGCTTTGGGGCTTACCTGCAGCTGGACACTAATATTTATCAGGCTCACATTTGCATTCAGACAATTTGTAGATTACTAACACTGCATGTTTCAAATTTAATACTCTGTGTCAATATAAATTATTTTAAGTCCTGTCCTTGCACTGTGTAGGTTTTGGAGGGTGCTGAAGGACAGTATTCTGGAATGCAAATTGGGCAGCTGCAGGATGAGGAAGATGAAGCTGCTAATATTCTCCAAGATGATTCGTCAGAGTCCTTCAGAAATTCTTCTCTTGGTATGTTGATAAATACAGGGGTGGGCCAGACTGGTGACACCATTAGACAGCTGTTCAGGTGCATCTGCACTTGAGGGGAGTGAAGACTCATAACGGATATGAAAAACAAACAACTAGATGGATATGTGAAATAAGGAATATATTTCAACACTCGTGATCAATCACTTGTTTTGATCACTGCTAATTTATTTTCATGTTTGTATAATTAAGTTTAATTAAAGTGCTTTTAGTTTGCATCTGAAATGATATTTCATGAATTGCCTTTTTCTAAAGCTCTTCAGCAGTCTCACCTGCTGAAAACCATGAGCCATAGCAGGCAGCCCTCTGATAGCAGCGTGGATCGATTTACACCGAAAGAAGATGCAGCAGATGCTGGTGATCATGAGAACAAGGTGAGAAGTAATTGCAGTGGTCAGATTTAAAGTTCAAAACAGTGAAGTTTAAATAAAGAAAACTAAAAGGACAGTTATTCCAAGTAAATTCTAGTGGTAAACGTGGGAAGCATTTATATGTGATGTACCTCGTTATAGGTCAGAGTAACTCAGGTTGCCTGGGGAATCTGAGTTACAGCCTGAATTTCGTTTAACATAAGTGTTGATATCTTAAATGCAATCACCAGCAAAGCCATACGAGAAGACCCTGCTGAGAACACAAACCCTTTTTGTCTGTTCATTAGTAGGCTATAAAGATACTTTCTTACTTGAAATATCTTCATGCTGATTGCTACGTCTGTAGGTAACTTCATGATATCCTCAGAAGTTAGTCTTTGAGCCTGGTGCCATTCTAACTACAAGTTACTGATTTCCTCTTACATTTTTTTGACTTTATCTTTGGACCTTGTTCTGAGCTGGGATGAAAGTTTCATTTGTGGCAGGCAGAATTAGATCAGCTTGGCCTGTTGGGGAATTCTAAATGTAAAACTACAGAAAACAACTTTGGAAATTTTGTATGAAAAGCATATTATTTCTAAGTTTGATGGCAACAAGTGGTTTAGCATGCTCTTCACATGCTAACAGCAAGTCTAGGTAGTTTAGAAAAATCTACAATAAAATATTTCTGTAATAAAATTGATCCAGTTCTGATACAGGGTATAAACTTCTCCAAAGCATTGCACTTTGAAGCCTTTTTTTGGAATATATATTAAATGACATATGAATATTATGTATTCATTTTGACTACAGAAAACAACTTTGGAAATTTTGTATGAAAAGCATATTATTTCTTTGAGGCCTTTTTTTGGAATGTATATTAAATGACATATGAATATTATATATTCATTTTTTATTAAACCTTTAGACATTTGAGGATATGCAGTATTTTTAAATGTTATGCTAATATTTTTTTGCAATTGAAGATCAATTTTTCTCTGTGTAAACATTGTGATTTGCCTTCAATAGCCCTCCAGGGTAAAGGGGGACATCGGGCACTACACTGACAGAGACTGTGCTCCTTTGGTGCACTGCGTCAGGCTGCTGTCAGCCTCCTTCCTGCTCACTGGGGACAAAGGAGGTATGTTGGTCTTTGAGCTTCATTAGTTCTCTGAGTCTCTCCATGAACAAAGTTGGAAATGTGATCATTTTGCTCTGTCTTGGTTTTGATCTCGCTTTATTGGAAATAGGGACTGACACAGAAAAATGTCCAATAAGCACCACATTTACATTTTTTTAAAATACATCCAGGGATGGGGACTTATCCACATTCCTGTCATGGTATATGACTGATTTAAGATGCTTGTTAATTTTTCCCTTTTCTAAACTCTTACTTGCCCACATGCCCATATAATGTATTGGTTTTGGAAGGAGGTGAGCTGGAAGTATGTTATGGCTGTATTTGAGTATTTCAAATATATTTCAAATACCGTTCATTTGAGGAAAGCAAAAAAGCAGCCCATATATCACTGCTGCCTCTGACAGACTGGAACTGCTTACTCTACCTTCATGTTTTTGTACAGGCTAAGCTATTTTATTTTAGTGTTATTAATTAAATTTAAAACTTTAAATTCAGGAAGCTTTTAAATACCTTCATTTTAATAATGTTTGTTTCTTCCCCACAGCTTTAGTTCCTGATAGAGATGTGAGAGTCAGTGTAAAAGCCTTGGCAGTAAGTTGTGTTGGAGCAGCTGTTGCACTTCACCCTGAGTCTTTCTTCAGCAAACTGTATAAAACACCTCTGGAGGCAATGGGAGAAGAGTATGGTATGTTGCAGTTCACATGTTCCATTTTAATAGTGTGTTTGGGTTCTCAGATAAATGAGGCAGCATCTATGCTGAAAACTCCAAACCCGGTTTGGTATTTGTGAACAAACACTGCACAAATTGGAATGAACGTGCTGTGTGTGTGGTGAGGTATATTTTTTGTAGCAAGATTTAACTTTCAGTGGATGAGCTTGTAGAGCTTCTGACAAGTTGAAGGTGTTTTAAAACAATGAGTATGTGGAAGGGGTTTGTTTATTTTACAAGTGTTTTCTTCCAATTTAATTTAGTCCATCTTATAGATGGTTTCTAAGTCATTAGGTTCACTTTTACAAATGAACCACGGGGACCTGGAGTGTGCAGCTGGTTTGATACCTTGACCAAAATGCTTCTTTTGTTTCCCTGGAGCATTTTGTGTACAGCTGAAATAAATCACTAGTATTTTTAAATAGGTGATCATTGGTCTGAATGGTGTGATTGATCTGTAGATTGCATGCACAGAAAGGGATCTCAGAAGGGGAGAACTATGGTGAGCATGTTTTGGATGTGCTGATGTTGATTGTCCAATAGTTGAGACCTCCACTCCAACATTTTTATGAATCAGTAAAGTCTGATACTAGTATTTTTAAAATAAAGTAGTTGTAACTTATTTTCTTAGAGGAGCAGTATGTGTCGGACGTTCTGAACTATATTGACCATGGAGACCCCCAGATTAGAGGAGCTACTGCCATTCTCTGTGGAACAATTGTCAACTCCATTCTAATTAAATCCCGCTTTGATGTGGAAAAATGGCTAATAAATGTTAGAAGCTCAACAGGTAAAAAATTATTTTATGGGGATCTTTTTGTCTTTTAATGTAACATTTCAATGTTTCATTGCTCAAAAAGTTTTTTTTTTCTTTTTTTAGGAAATCTCTTTTCCTTGATAGACTGCATACCTCTGTTACAGAAAACCTTGAAAGATGAATCCTCTGTTACATGCAAACTGGCTTGTACAGCTGTGAGGGTAAGCAGTAGGAATTTATTTGCACCACCACAGATCACAGAGTTGTGATTCATTACTGTAATGCTGCTACGTGCAGATGTCTAAACATCCAGCATAAAATGATTTCTTCCTGAAGAACTTTATTGGCACTGAATTATGTGGTTAGATCATGTAGCATTGTAATCTAATCATGATGTTTTTCATGAGAAATGTACTGGCATGAGCTTTGATGTTGCATTAACCAACAGTAGGATGGGTGCATGAGGCAGAAAGGCTATGTAGACTGAACAGGGGAATGTGAACATATAACACCTGGTTGTAGCCTGTATTTGGAGAATAAAAATTAAATGTGAGAAATGACAAGTGAAATAGTGATTGTTTTCTGAAACAGTAATTTTTAAAAGTGGAAAAGTGTCAGGAAAGCAAGTGGTTCAAATTGGGTGAAAGATCCCTCAGGCAATTGTTGGAATAGTGAAGTCAGCTGAATTGGTGAGTATTGGTGTATATTGGTATTTAGAGTATGTGAATTTTATTTCCGTAATAAAATCTGTGGAAGATGTTTGATGAAAAAGCAGAGGGGTGAAGGAGTGAGCTTTCTTTGAGAGTTTTTCCAATGAAGTAGAACATGGACAAATCAGAGACTTAAGGACCTGTGAGGCAAAGCATAAATTTCAGTAAAATGTGGGTAGTTTGTGTATGGGAATTAAGGTTTTATATGCAAAGAGGAGGGGCTTGTGATACAGCTGAGGGGAGGAAATCCAGCTAGGTAAATGAGGCTGTCTTCTTAACCTTCTGTTCAGCAATCTTTATGTTTGTATGTAGTGATTTCATGTGTGAGTACACCTGTAATAATAGCTTTGTAGAAGACCACCAGAATTGTTCAGTTGAGGCAACTTAATACTAGTCAATTTTGGCTCTTGCTTTTTGTCAGTATATAATGTGGTCTGACTACACATTTTGGCAGAAATGTTCTAAGCCTTTTGGGTTGCTAATCCTCAACAAGAACAAGAAAGTCGATTTTGTGTAGTTAAATAAGACGTGGAAGTGTGGAGTTCTATAACTTTTTCTAAAGGTCGCACATTGTGTCTATAGTTGAACATTCAAATATGGAGGTATTACTTTTTGAAAAACTTTGGAAACCAGAGCCAGGTGTGTGAAAGTACCATGTGGAAATTAGGAGACTGTTTTTGTACAGATGAGAATATAATGCTTGTGGTGTTTAGCCCTGTGAGCCCTCCTTTAGAGGATTGCACTCTGATCTGTGTGGCCTGCATTGTTCTCCAGAGGTTAATTTCAGCAGCAGGTTTTAGCTGTTCACATGGAGATGGTTTTCTGGCCTTGCAGGGTACTTAGCTCTGATGCTTATCCTAGCTCTTATGAAATAACTTTTTTTAGTATTCTAAAGAAAACAGGTGGTTTTTTTGGTGACTTTCATTCTGCTTCGTGGAGAACCTCTTCTTAATATAACTGAAAGTTGTTTTTTCTTCTCAGCATTGTATCATGAGCTTATGCAGTAGCAGTTACAGTGAGCTAGGTTTGCAATTGATTGTTGACCTCCTTGCTCTGAAGAACAGCTCATATTGGCTTGTAAGGACAGAGCTTCTGGAAACACTTGCAGAGGTAGATTTTCGGTAAGTGTTTGTGTTTTTCCATGGGTGAAGTAGCTGAAGTGCAGAGAAGTATAGGAAACTGTAACTGTAATGGCACAGTTTCTTCTGAAGCATTAATGAGTTTCATAAAACTAATTCAGATCAGTCAATCCTCTGTGAATTCCTTTGTCCAGTTACCACTGCCTGCAAAACCAAGCCCAATCCTAGTAACACTGTATTGAAGTTTTTTGTTCATTGGTCTGTTGTATCAAGTCTTCTGTAAGTGTGCAATCAGAGAGGGACCACATCATTTGGAATTTAACTTAGTTTTTCCATCCAGTTTTGTGTGTTTTTAAAAAGAAAGTCCCTGACATGTACTCTCTTGTCAGCTCTCTCTAGTCACTCAGTTTCTTTTAGTACTGAAATAAATGTGACTTATTCTTTTTCTTGCATTCTCTCATTCTCTTTTGGTTTTTCCAAGCTGAAAGACAAAAAATGTTTATATGAAAATTGTTCAAGTTATCCTTAGTCATGCAAAAGTGGACTCGTTGGGAATAGTGATGTTTGGAATATGTTACTGTCTTTTCAAAAGAGTCTGATGGTTCTGTGCGTGGGGAAAAATACAATTATAATCATGGTCTTTAAATAATGGGGTTTTTTTAATGCAAGGACTATTTTTCTTCGGTTACACTAGCCACGTAGTAGGTTAGCAAATAACTTACCTTTTCTAAAGCTTGCAAAAAGTGTTTACTACTTATATTTTCCATAGAGTGGGTTTTTTTTTAAATAAACAGAAAGAACTCTGTAACTTACCTTTTCTAAAGCTTGCAAAAAGTGTTTACTACTTAATTTTCCATATAGTGGGGTTTTTTTAAAATAAACAGAAAGAACTCTCAGAACAGTGAAGGGAGAAATAACACACAATGTTAACTAATGTACTCTAAATTCTATTTTGTCATAGGCTAGTCAACTTCTTGGAAGGAAAAACTGAGAGCTTGCACAGAGGTATTCATCATTATACTGGTGTAAGTAAATTATTTAATCTGTATATTGTGTTTCTGGTTTGAGGTACCAGTGCAATGTCATCACTTTGTTTTTAAATTCTGTCAACACTGACAGCTATTGTATTTTTTCTGTAAATAGATTCAGGTTCTAAAACTTACTACAATTGGGAATATATGGAGATCCAGATAGCTTTGTTTTCTCTGGTGTGTTTGTATGTTTTGTGGCTTGTTCTCTTTTAACTTAAAAAAATTGACATTTGTGTAGTTAGAGAATGTGGTTGGCAATGTTAAGGTAAAGATGGTCTTGCAGGCTTGTATGGCAGATGAAATCTCACTTGTTAACTCTCCTTTAACAGTGTGGTCAAATGATGAGAATGGTCAGCGAACTTTATTTACAGTGCTAATTTATTTTCTAGCTATTAAAACTTCAGGAGAGAGTACTTGAAAATGTTGTAATAAGTCTGCTTGGAGATGAAGATCCAAGAGTGAGGCACGTGGCTGCAGCTTCATTAATGAGGTACATGTGATATTTTCATTTATAGGAAAAGAAAAAGTAGTTTAGGAAGATATTTGCATATTGATGTGTATAGCTAAAATAATCACTGGGTGTTTTTAATGTACATATATATATATGCATGTATATATATTTATTAAAAAGAGAGATGGTATCTGGAACACACATCATTCTCACTCATCAGGCATTTGTATTTTGCTTTCTCTTAGCAATCCAGTTACATTAAATTACATTCTGAGGGTATTACATTGTATTGGATTCTAGGGGTCACTTTCAGTTTCAGTTTCTCCAGAATATTTGTCTTCATGCTGAAGTGGTTTGTTCAGTATCCTGGCAGTGGCTCATTGACTTAAAATGTTACAGTTCTACAGATTTGTCCCAACTCCCAACCATTGTAGTTTTCACATGGTCATACACAGTGTATCTTAAAACTTTTGTGCTCACTGATCACAGTGCAGCAGCTAATTTTGATTGCAAAGCAGATGTTTGCTGTAGCCTACTACAGTTACAGTTGCTGTACAGATAAATGCACCAAAGGGTAAGGATTAGTTGGTAGTTTATTTACTGGAATTCAAAGACTTAAATTTTATGTTTAAAGAAGTTGGGAGCATGTAATACTGAATTCCTGGTATATTTTATTATCAGAGGAGTTTCTTTCCTAGTTTTTCATACTGGTAATTGCTGTCCATTCCTAATAACAAATAAAGGACAACTAAACTTTTCAAGTTCTGACATTTAAAAGTGTTTATATTACCAAAGCAGCTCAGCAGAGGAGTCATGAACTGTTGCATCATAGAGCTTGTGGCTTTTATTAAGGGACTTGATTCTGACATGGAGTTATTTTATTAACTGAGTGGTAACAATTTGAAGTTTTTTCTGTCTTCATGCTGACTTAGTGACAGGAGGTATGTTAAGATTGGAAAATACTTAACCTGCCCAAGAAAGCTACTACAAGCTTGTAGAAACCTGTTGAAACATCCACTAAGGGCATTCATTGGGAGTACTCTCGCTGAGATTACAAAAACATGTGTAAAATGGCTTTTAATTTACCTAACTTGAAAATACTGTTCAAGAAGACTGGATTTGATTTTATGTTTTGGTGTTGCTGCATAGAAATCAGATGGTAGAAAATTATTTTTTCAGTAAAAATGAGTTGTCAGTTGATACAGATACTCATGGGGAAATATCTGGGGAGATCAGGGAACAGCAAGAGAGAAGTAATCTATATATAAAGTGTTTGTTGTAGTATGTATAGGGATGTATCTCCAGAAAAGACTTTTTTTTTTTTTTTTAAATTACTGTATGTCTGGAGCAGTTGCTTTGTCCTTACTTGAGCTCCTTGATTGTAATGAAGAGCAGTTATATAAAGATAAATTAAGCTTAATGAATTTAGGTAATAGCTATTTACAATTTGATATGTGTAAGTAATATACATAGCTTGCTGAACTGTATATTAAATGTATTGAAACTGGGTGTTAAATAATATCTGAATAATAACTTTTCTTTTTGATGCTTAATTTTCTTTCAGGCTTGTTCCAAAGCTGTTTTATAACTGTGATCAAG
Organism: Onychostruthus taczanowskii; assembly: GCF_017590055.1. Lineage (NCBI taxonomy): Eukaryota > Metazoa > Chordata > Aves > Passeriformes > Passeridae > Onychostruthus > Onychostruthus taczanowskii. Next base: position 21,174,739 of record NW_024499239.1, on the reverse strand, counting down.
GACAAGCTGACCCAGTGGTGGCAGTAGCACGAGACCAAAGCAGTGTCTACCTGAAACTCCTCATGCATGAAACACAGCCCCCATCTCACTTTGCAGTGAGCACTATCACCAGGTGTGTTACCTGCTGGCCTTGCTTCAAAAGGAATGGAGACCCAAATTTCACTTTGCAGTGTCTAGGATTGTAGTTAAATCATGCAAATCCATGTGCTTGTGAATTCCTTTTCTAGTCTGTAGGAGCACCTGTAGTAGGTTTAAGCTCCACAGAATATGACTCATGTTCAAAGAATACGCTGTGAGTTACTCACACAGTGCTCACATGCTGAGAGTCCTTGTTTTGAGATAGTTTCTTCTCTCCATCCTCAAGTCACCCTACTTGCCCATTAAATTATAAAACCATGTCCAGCTTTTCAAGCTAATTTGTATGAATGATACTGTTCTTCAGGTATGTTGATCCAGATTTATAACTCCCTACATCTTATTTAATGATTGTGGTTGCAGAAAGCTGTACTCCCTTTATAATTGAAAAATAAATTCTAATTTTGATAGTGAGATCATGGTGTATTTTTGCTGCCAGCTGTACTTGTTCTGTAGACACTGTGAGTTGTGTGTATTTATAGGGGTTGTAGGATTCTATCAGTTTGTCATACAAGTTTTTAATTATATATCTTTTGGTATATGATCTTGATCATATCCATTAAAATATATATATAGTATGGAAGCAATAGAACTTCGTGGATCTAGTGTTATTCTGGATAGAAAATAGGCTTTCTACAGCAATAATCCAAAGTTTGCAAGCATGCAGAAATGTTGAATGGATTAAGACAACAGTGAAGTTAAATTGGTGGTCGTTTCTCCAGTATTTAGTTAGACATTGTTAGTTGATCTGTTATTTCTGTTTGCTAACAAAGAGGTGTTATTTATAAATTAAATAGCATTTACTAATACAGCCCCAAAAATACTACAATATGAGAGGGTATTTAGACTGTTCTCTGGTTTTTATGTTACAAGCAGTCTATGAAATTCATAATAGTAATTTAAGCTTAAATATTTAAGTAATAAAATTAATAATTAATAAAGTAATAAGCAATAAAATTAATAATTTTTATTGGGATGGGGGTTTTTAAGTACATGTTCTAGTGGGTATAAATGTTTTTATTTCAGAGCATACAGAGGTTACAATATGCTGCAGAGTCCAACAGATGTCACTATGGAAAACAACCTTTCAAGGGTTATTGCAGCAATTTCCCATGCATTGACAATATCCACTACAAGAGCACTTACGGTGAGTTTTCTTGTATGTGAGTTTTTGTACATACAAGTTCCTTTGAGTTTTCTTGCTATGGTGGCTGACTTTTTCCTATTTTACGTGCTTCCTTTTTGTTTTATGATCTCCTGACTATATTTTTATTTAGGGCTTTTGTACGGTGACAATGGCAGTAGTAATAAATTCTCACTCTTCAGATACTGTGTTGCTAACTCTTTCCCTGGTGAAAGTAATTTGATTATTGGTGTCTGCTTTTCAGTTTGGCTGCTGTGAAGCTTTGTGTCTTCTCTCCACAACATTTCCAGTCTGCACCTGGAGTGTGGGATGGCACTGTGGGTATGTTCCCTCTTTTGTTAATTGAGCTTCTGGAAGCCACATTTATGAAACAGAAGTGGATTTACTTAAGCACTGAAGCCCTGGTTTAGGTATATGCTGTTAAGCTTATCTTAGCAGTTCTTTAAGAACTTTGTACAGAATACAGAGGATTATGACTTCAGGTTGTCAGGGTATTAAGTGCCAGCATTTGTTATCCCTGGAACCATGGTGTCTGTCACAGGGATTGGCTGCAACTGCTCTTGTAGATAGATATAGTCAGAATCTATGAAATATGATATAGGAGAAAATACTCTGCTTTTGAAAATATGTTTATCTTTGGGATATTATATTTTTGTAGTATCTCTTTAAAATTTGAATATTAACATTTTCATCTTGGTTTCATGTCTGTGTTGAAAAATGGTGGGTCAAAGAAACTGGCTCATCTTGGCTTCTCTAACAGTGTCAGATGCATTTAAATTTGTTCTGATTTGGCACATTGAGTGGGAACAGCAAATCGGGTGTCTGTAATACTTAAGTGTTAATATAGATAATACATGATAGTCCCAAATTACTTACATTCTGAAGAGTTTCTTCGGGATGAAAATGTACAGGTGGCAGCCTAAAAGCTTTGATTTTGCCTCTGATTGTTGGTGCTGTGCCATGTGAGCAGTAAAAGTAGCTACTGGAGATGTGCACCTGGGGAGCTGTAAGGTTTTTAAATAGATTTAATATAATTTGTGTTGATTGTTGCTGTCATTGTGTCTCTTACTCTGTTTGGTTTGGAAATTTTGTCTTATTTTAAAACCAAAACCCAAACCCAAAAAATCAAGCATTCCTCAGATGCTTTCCTTGCTGGCCCTTAGTGAGGCATGCTTTGTATATGTACTATAAAAAGTGTGGTCCAGTGGTAACAAATAAATTAATTCAGGATATGAGCAGTACTCAGCTGGAAAATAAAATCAGTGTATCTTCTCTTCTACCTAGCTTAGAAATGTTGTTTTAAAGATGCATGTAATGTTTATAAATGATCCAATGACATAGCCTTTGCCCTTTCCTCTGATTCCTTCTTCACAAATTTTTGGCCAGTGTTTATACTAATTTGGACTGTCATTTTATTTTTGTGGAATGATACAGACATTTATTGTTCTGGATAATAAGAATATAATAACATGGATAGTAACATGAGAATTTTGCCAAGATTCCTTCATATCTTAGGTATTATTGTTCCTATGATTAAGAAGTTACTGAAACTACTGTATTCCAACTCAACCCAACAGCTCAACATGGTTTAAGTAATGGATTTCTGACTGTGTGTGAAATAAATAACAGTTGCCTGTGAAAATACTTTACAAAAACCAAAGGAAGGCACTGTAATTACCTCTGGAGCTTTATCAAAATAATAGCTATACCTAGTGTCAATTTAATTTTCTGAAATTCCTGTAGTTGTGTTAGACCAGAGTAACTATATTAGAAGGGTTTAATTATTTAAAATTAAAAATATTTTGAAAGATTTCCAGGTTCCCTTTATTTAGAGGTTATGTAAGGTCTTTTTCTGAGAGAAACTGAAGCATTTAGGTCTCACAGCTTTGAGGTGATGTGTGTAATACACAGAATATCACCAAACATCATCTGGTGATCTCTGCCTGCCCTTTCTTAAACTTGACTTGCAGGGGAAAATCTGGTCTTACAATTATTGTCAAGGGAATACAGAATGCAGCAGAAAACTACCATCTTGGATAGTGGTCACTCAAAAAATAGAGAGTATTTGATGGAATGCAATTGTTTAATTAATCTCTTGTCACTTTAAAGCACTGTCTTGTTAAATTGCAATACTACAGCTAATGTCTCCCATCCTTACCTTGCATATGCACAAGACTTAACTCAAGATAGTTGAGGACTATAGTGGGTAGCAAATAAATACAGAATTCTTCAGTTTATCAGTAGATGTCACTATAGCCTTGATATTTGCTATCAAAAGGAAGGTAATTGCTCATAAAGAAACCAGAGCATTGTCAGGTCTCTCCTGCAAATTGCTTTTTGAAGTTGTATTTAAGTGTTAAATGAGTATTTCTGTAGCACAGATTTAATTTCATTAGATTAGCCATCTACTTGACTGTTGGTTTTCTCAAGACTTTTAATTTGGCAAAAGGGGGAAAAAGTCATGACGTTTCAAAATTAAACTTCCAGTGTTTCCCAGCCAAGTTCTTCAGATGAAGCTCAGAAGGGCTGCACCATTGGTATGGCTGGCTTGGTCCTGTCTCTCCTTTCATCAGCATGGTTCCCACTGGACCTCTCAGCACATCAGGATGCTTTGATTTTGACTGGAAACTTGCTTGCAGGTAAGGCAGGACAAGAAAAGTATGATTGTCCTAATATTTTTAGCATTAGGATTAGAATGGCCATATCTCACTCTATTCTGATTGAATGCCATGAAAAACTTGCAAGATTAAGCAGAAGAAAGAAAGAAGGAACTTGCATCTAGGAGATTTGAAAAGAAACTGCCTCTTTGTAGCTAAGTTGCAAATTTCCTCCAGTTGCCAAAGGGCATGCTTAGTACAAGCTGGGTACGAAGAACTCAAATTTTCTTGGTTTTGTTTTACACTGTGCAGCTATTCCTGGCTTTGAAATTCTGATTGAACTTCTGTTCATATAGAGACAATAACCATAGCTGCCTTTAAAATTTTCTGGTGCTTAATTCCAAGTTTTGTCTTCTATTTCCTGAAATTGCAGCGAGTGCTCCGAAGTGCTTAAAGAATCCCTGGAGTGCTGAAGAAGATGCAAACCAAGGTGCTGCAAAGCAGGAGGAGCCCTGGCCGGCTCTGTCAGATCGAGCTCTGGTCACTTTAGTAGAACAACTCTTTTCTCATCTGCTGAAGGTCATTAATATTTGTGCACATGTGATGGATGATGTTGCTCCTGGTCCAGCAGTAAAGGTATATATTAAAAATTAAAAAAATAAAATTATGTGACTTAAATACTGTTGTGCTTAAATACCGTTGTCCTCTTCACATTTTAGACTTCATACAGGTAAGTATCTAATTCCTTGAGAATACTCCACTCTGTGTAGTAAAACAAGTACCATGAAAAAAATGCATGTTTTTCTTCACATAAGAGGTTTTTCTTTAGTTCTGCAGTGTTTAAAATATTACCCTAAATTTTGAGTCTTTTATTGCTGCTGACTTGACTTGAAACATTGATTCAGTGAGGAGTATACAGAGTGTGTGAAGTATTGGATTGCATACTCTGGGAAATGTGTTGACTTTTGGGTTGGTTGGCTGGTTGTAATGCACTGAGCTCCTTTTGGGACTGAAAATAACTTTTATCTTCTGAATGTCCTGTAAAATATTTTGACTTCTGAAACAGCTTATATGAGTTATTTCCAGGTTTGGGGGGTTTTGAGATTTTTTTGAGGAATATGCATTTAGAGACTGATTTAGAAACTGTGAGACGGTATTGTTAAGATCAGTAATTTCTTCATATTTTAAAAATGTTTGAATACAATTTTGACACCCCTTTATCTGGAATCAAAAGAAGAGTAGTCACTGAGCTCTAGTTTAACTCATTGGTTTATGCTGAAGGTGAAAATCTATGTTTGAATACAATTTTGACACCCCTTTATCTGGAATCAAAAGAAGTGTAGTCACTGAGCTCTAATTTAATCTCGTTGGCTTATGCTGAAGGTGAAAATCCCATTGGCCTATGCTGAAGTTGAAAATCAAGTGGAGAATATATTCAACTATTTCCTTTTCACACAAGAAATTCATGTCCTGAACCCAAAACATTTCAATTTAACTGACAGTTAAATGAAGGGGAGTTTAAACAAGAGAAAAACATGCTTGTATTTTTGTAGAAGAAAAAAAACCTACTTGCTTACAAAACTAATAAAGGTTTTTTTAATTCTAGGCAGCATTACCTTCTCTCACAAACCCACCTTCTCTTAGTCCGATTCGGAGAAAGGGGAAGGAGAGGGAGTCTGTGGAACAGGCATCTGTGCCAATGAGCCCTAAAAAGAGTGGTGAAGCAAGTCCAGGTAGGCACATCACTTCTGTTAACCCTTCCATCTACCTGCCCCACACCATGTTATGGCAGAGAGAGAGGAAATAAAACTGCTGGAGTAACCTTGCTGGAGTTTCAGTTCAAGAGACTGGCAGGGCATTGGTGGAAAGGCAGCTGTGGAGTGGGTGGGGGCTTCTTTACTGTTTTGGTTTTTATTAACTGTAAACTGAAAATTAACTGCACTTTTCAGAACCAAAGTGCTGCTGAATCCTTTTCCTCACTTTTTGTGAATCTACTCAGCTATTGACTAAAATAATTTTTGCACATATGTTACTTCAAAGAAATTTGAAAGTTTACTTCCAGTTTTTGGCAGGAGTGACTTACATTGCTTTTGGAAATGAGATTACGAATCTTGAAACCTTTTCTTTCATTAATAATAAATGAAGGAAACACGTGTTAATTCTGTTTTGTAAAGTGTACATACACTTCAGTATTAAGCCCTCAGGGTTAATTTCTCTCACCACAGCAGGCTGGATCGTTGGAATGCTGTTCATTTTCCAGTTGTGCACAGTTTGTGTCTGCAGTTTGGAATATACATGTGGATTGAAAAAACCATGCTGTTTAATAATGCAGATGTAGTAAATTATGTTGTGTACATGTCATGAACAGCCTAGAAAAGGCATGTTGTGCTGATCTTTGATATTCTTTTAAGCTTCTAGGCAAACTGATGCTACAGGACCTGTTCCAACAAGTAAATCATCTTCAGTAGGAAGCTTTTATCATCTTCCATCATACCTGAAGTTATATGATGTCTTGAAAGCAACCCATGCTAATTATAAGGTACTTCATGATATTGTTTGGTTGGACTGCAATGGGGTTGGATCATCATTTTGTTTCTTTCAAACAGGCTCTGCCTCTGTCAGCTCACTTGTTTACCTGTGTAAACAGTTTATACAGACAAAAAAAAAAAATTTAAAGAAAGATCACAACTACAACAGCTTATACAGACAAAAAAAAAAAGAATTTAAAGAAAGATCACAACTATCACCAATAAAAACAAAAACAGGCCAAGCAACAACCTATGATAGCCACTGTCACCCTGTTGTTTCTCTGCTGTCATTATTGCTGGTACCAAATGACTCTGCTGGCTTGGCAATCCCAAATAAATCTCCATGTATGTTCTCTCTGCACTTTATTCCCAGGATGGGGAAGCTTTTTCCTCATTAGTTCAGGTGACAGAAGATGCATTCCGTAGAGTGTTGGTCATCTGATATGTACACTTCAAGGACTGTGTTCTTATTACACCTGCTGTGTTTATCAGAAATGCATCATCCAGCTCCATTGCTTATCAATGCCCTAGGGCTTCCTCAAGCAAGAAGATTCCTTTTTTTTCTTGGTCAGAATGGAGTCCTGCCTTTCCAGCAATGCATAAGGCAGTCTAAGCTGTCAGTGAAATTTTATACAGAGGATCATTTTGTGTCAATACCCACTTCTTCCAGTAATTAGTGTCTCCTTGTCAAGTAATGTGGTTTTATTTTCTGGGAACAGGTTACTTTGGATCTCCAGAACACAAATGAGAAGTTTGGATGTTTCTTACGCTCTGCCTTAGATGTTCTCTCTCAAATCTTGGAACTTGCTACTCTTCAGGACATTGGAAAGGTATAAGACTTGTTTGTTTTTTCTTTTGGAGTTAACATTGTCCAGTATCTGTGGTCCTTACTGGGAGCAAGCACATATCACTGATTTCAAAATTGCTACTTTTCCAAGGAACAGTAGTCCAGTCCTAGAAGTGTTTTGCTTCCACGAAGTTGACTAAAGTGGTAAAGCACATTCTCCAGGTTAAATTACTGCTGTTGAAAACTGGAATAATTTTTTGCTTTTTAAATTTCATGTGGGGATTTTTCTTTCCAGCCAAGTGGTTTGCCTTCAGTCATTCCCTATATTCATATGTCTAAATATACGAAATGTCAGAAGGCCTATTGCCCTCGTTCTTCTCCTGTGTCTTGCTATTTTTTCTCCTTAACTGTGATGTTAGACATTTTAGTATTTTAAGATTAGGAGGAAAATGTTGAGTATTTATTTGTAATTCCTGGATTTCCCTTAAATTACTGTAGTTTTACTTAGTACAAAAACCTGTGCTACTGACCAGTTTTCACTGTAATTTTTGTAT